>NC_040905.2:117119827-117434765 GCF_004126475.2 Phyllostomus discolor
GAGGGAAAGGGAGGGAGAAAGAGAGTTCAAAAAACATCAATGTATGGTTGCCTCTCACGTGGCCCCCCACCCTGGGGACCTGACCTGTAACCCAGGCATGTGCCCTGACTGGGAATCAAATTGGCGACCCTTTGGTTTGCAGCCCGTGCTCAATTCACTGAGCCGCAATTATCAGGGCTCTTTGTATCTTTCTTAATTCTTAGAACCATAAGCCACTAATGGGTGAATAAAACACAGCCCCCATTTCCTGTGGAGAAGTCACCCTCCTGGGTTCCTCTCCAGAAGACCCATGTCAGTTCATTAATGTTCCTCTTAATTGAGGCCACCCAGAAGTGAACCCAAATGCTTCAGGTGTGCCTCTACCAAGGCAGAGAAGAGAAAGGCCATCACCTCCCTAATGTCGCCTATAATATTTCAGTTGATGTGACCAAGGTCACATTCTGGTTTGGGGAAACCATTTTCCACTGTTGACACAGTAAAATAACAGTAACAGCATAGCAGCAGAGGCAACAATAACAATAACAGTATAAAAACTCACATATGTCTTTGTTATACGCCAGGTCCTGTTCTCCTACCAAATTCACGTTCACCCATCGAGTCTGGCTGAGTCTCTCACATGCTGGGGACTCACCCATTAGATCCTGTGTGTTTGCTCTTTGCACTTCGGTGCCACGTGTTACATTTTTACATCTAATATTTCCTCTGATAGGATGCAGCCACCTGAGGCCTCTGCCCTCTGCTCTACACCCCAAACCCTCCCCCAACTGCCTGACCAGAGTGCCCCCATTCCCTCTCGCAGCCGGCGAGTACCTGTGTCCGGATCAGCACCAGGGACAGCGCCTCGCATTGGCCTCTAGCCCATGCGGCCCTAACCCCAGACACCCGCATTTACACCTGGCCCACTTCTCCCATCCCGCCCACAGCTTTGTAACAAGCTCTCCCAAAACTGGATATCAAGCATCAGGCTTAATAAAATTTCTTTGCATGGCCCTAAAAAGTCTTACAAGTAACAATCCATTTAATCTTCAGAGCCACTTTGCAGTAGCTGCCACCATCACCCCACTTCACAGACGAGGAGCTGAGGCAGGGAGACTTCAGATACTTTGTGATCACACACCCAGCAGGACTGGAGCTGAGACAGGCCCAGGCAGGCTGCCCGGCCTGGCACTCAGCTCCGCCCCGTGCGGCAGCTGCGGGAGCCCCGGTCTAGCTCTTGGGCGTCTAGTTCTCAAGGGCTCTTATTAAGCACATAAATAAGACATAGCGAGTGAGACCACTCACAGATCTACAGTGAGAGGACGTCATGAACCAAAGGTTTGGTTTTGCTGGTGTTTTTTTAAACAAGGATTTCAATTACTGTACTCCTGGGTTCCCGAGGTCCACTTTAATGGGATGGCAAGTGAGGCCACATTCTGGAGTTCTTCAGAGTTCAGAGCTCCCTCCCACTGGAGATGGCATTTGAGCCCCCATAACCCTGTGGGGGAGAAAGTACTTTATCTTCATTTTTCAGATTAAGAGACGGAGGCTCCCAAAGCCGAAGCAGCTTACCCACAATCGCACACTCAGAAACGGGGCAGACGCAGGGCTTAAATCGCAACCCTGGCATCCAGATTCCAGGTGCCACCCCCTCTAGGGTCCAGAGGGGGGACGGATGCCAGGGGACGGGTGCGTCCCCCCTGCCCAAGCCAGAAGAAGTAAAGCTGGTGGGAAGAGGGGAGGGACATGCATGTGTGGTGCATACACATGTGGAGGAGTGTGGAATCAGCTCCACAGAAAGAAGGGGGGAAGTCTGTCTCCATGGTTACGCGAACCTGAACAAAACATCACACACAGATTACTGTAGCCTTGAGCGGCCCCACTCCGTCCACCCGGCAGCGGCCTGAGATGGCCGACGGCCGAGCTCCCAGCCGGCCCGCCCGCTCCGAGGGCCTTGCGTTCCCATCACTCCCACATTAATCCCGGCACACTACAACAATGAAGTGTTTTCTAATTATTTGCAGGCTCACCTTCACAGCACCCCGAGAGATCATGGTCCCAGTGTGTGTTTCTGGAGTATCCGGTCTCCCTCCAAAAACTCAAATTGAGTCTCCAGGATTATCTCATTGGTTCTCCCCCTTAAGGCTCTGTCAGACCCACAGAAAACAGTCAGGGTTGCTTTCTTCTGACCTGCGGGGACACTGGGGCACAGGTGGGTAAAGACTGCTGTCTAGGATTTTGCTGTAAATCAGTGTGTGGACACAAAAAGAATTCTGGATCCTTTTTTTAAATCCTAGAAGAGGGAGAATAGATGGGTTTCATCTTGCCGCCAGTCCCAGTCATTGACGACGGCTACTGGCCAGCTGTTGAGAAGGATTCTGAGGCGGGATCTGCGATCTGTCGGGAAGGTGATGTGAGCAGCTGAGGACGTCGCCCACAGCTGAGGGAGGAGGTGGTGCTGGCACTTCTGCTGTGTGGTCCCCATTCCCTCCTATGATGACATCAGTGTCCCTGTGAGGATTCCACGTTGGTTCTTAACCGGGAGCAATTCTGCCACCCCCCAGGGGACATTTGGCACTGCCTAGAGACATTTCGATTGTCACTTTGATTGGGGATGGGGGCATTGGGCTGCTGGCATCTGATTGGTAGAGGCCATGGAGGTGCCTAAACCCCCCACACGGCACAGGCCAGCGCCCACCACGACAAAGACTGACCCAGTCCCACACCCAGCAACGCCGAGGCAGGGAAACCCCGGGCGGGACACACACACTCACACACACTCTGGTCTGAACTGCTGTCCTTGGTCCACAGCGGAGCAGAAGTCAACGCCAGTATCTGTGCCTGAACACGGCCCAAACAAAACTTCTGCTTTGCTTCCTAAACCTGTTCCTCCCTGTTTTTCCCCAACTCAGTAAATGGTACCATGCACCAATTTTTCCAGCCAAAAACCTAGGAGTCATCTCTAATTCCTCTTCTTCCTTTGCTGGGCTCATCGTCAAGTCCTACTGGTCCTTCCTGAGAAACAATTCCCCAGGCCCCAGCCCCCTGGCCACCACCACAGCTCACTCTGCTATTTTACACGGACCTCCACGATGGCCTCCCCACCCGACCCCAACCACAGCCGCTACTTTCAGCATCCGGCTCCCCCCTCAGAGCCATGGCACCTGCTGTTCCCACTGCCCCAGGTCGTCCTTGGGAGGCCCCCTTTGGTCATCCAGACCTCAAGAAAAACATCATCTCCCCAGAGAGACCTCCCTCCCCTTCCAACAGGACTCCTTGGTCACCCTCCATCCAATCACTGTGTCCCTTTCTTCCACTGTAACCCTCACTCTTGGAGCCGTCTTGTTTACATGCTGTCACGCCACTCCCCCCAAAAAGAATGACAAGTTCCTAAGAGACAGACCTTGCCTTGTTCACCACTATACCCTCATTACAGAAAGGGAAGGGCTCGGCATACAGTGTGCACTCACAAAATTGTCTAATGAGTGAATGAATCAAATGTCAAGGACATCCCAGAAAGGAACTCGAGAGTATTTCAAGTAACATGGAGGCAATTCCTCTTTTCTGTACTCAGACCACGAGCAAGTGAGAGAGGGAGGCCTTGCCTCCACTGTCAGCAGAGCCACAAAATACAGACACATCCTGAAAAATCAGCACTCGGCTTACTGATACAGCCGCCAACCAGTGGCTCCACTGAAGATGTGCGAGGAAGAATCCAACAGCAACAGGTGACAGGAAGAAGGCTCAAAGGGCAGTCACCCATCCTATTTATAAGTAAATACTAGCACTCCGGAGACATTTCCAGACCCAACGATGGGGGAAATAACCCCAACAGGGCACAAGGGACACGTCTACAACCCACAAACAGGGATGATCTACTCAACGTGGAGAAGAGAAGCATGTCTTTGCAGCACAAGATAATTCACAAAAACACCTGCTTGTGCCCCTAAGCAATGTAAACTCTATAACCAAGACGTGGCAGATCGGAGGATGAGATAGCAGATTTGGTTGAGGAAGCTCCAGGAAGGGAACGGGAGCCGCGTGTGGAGAGGGAGGCCAGTGAGGGAGCTGAAGACACAAAGGCTCAGGCACACAATGGAAGCCGTGAAGAGCAGACTCCACCCCACAGAAAACTGAGCCCACATTTCAGGGGGTTATAACACTAAGCTCGAGAAATGCCAATCACTGCCAAAGAGGAGAACTTTGCTGTGAGTTGGGAACATAATGAGGCACAACTTAAGGGGCAGAGAGAGTTTTCCCCTGGGGGAGGGGAATACCCAACTCCTGCCCCCTCTGAGGGGCCTGAGAAGCACATGTGAAGGTCACAGCGCAGGGTCACAGCTCAGGAAAAGACGGAGACCTACCCACAGGGCTACAGAACACTTGCCCTCCCCCTGCCGTACCTCACCACCACATTACCAAAGGCCTATTTACAACAGTTCCCTTTACCCAGTGCATCATGCCTAGCTCTCAAGAAAGAAATTCAGGCAACTAATAGGCAGAACACACAGTATGAAGAGACAGAACAAGCATCAAAACCGGACTCAGAAGAGAGAGGGATGTGAGCATTATCAGACCGGGAAATGAAAGAAATTATGACTAATATGCTAAGGGTTCTAATGGATATGGCAGGCATCATGCAGGACAGATGGACAGTATAAGCAGAGAAACAGAAAATCCAAGAAAGAACCATAAAGAAATGCTAGAGATCAAACACACTGAGACAGACCTGAAGGACGCCTTTGATGGGCTCATTAGCAGACTGGACATGGCTGAGGAAAGAATTTCCGAGCTTGGGGATATCTCAATAGAAACCTCCAAAACAGAAAACCAAAGACAAAAAAAAAAAAGAAGAAGAAGAACTGAATAGCCAAGGCCTGTGGGACAACTACAAAAGGTGCAGCATGCGGGTAATGGGAAGACCAGAGGAAAAGGAAGAGAAAAAGAGAGAGAAGAAATATCTGAAGCAATAATGACTGAGACTTTCCCAAATTGATGTCATACACCAAACCACAGATCCAAGAAGCTCAGAGAACACCAGGCAAAACAAATTCCAAAAGAATGTGACCCCCCAAAAGCATTAAGATTATGAGACAAAATAACAGACAGAAAGAATGGAGCGTTAAGATATAGATGGCACACACTGAGGACACAGTCCAGCCCTCCACACTGATCAGGGCTGCCCTGTCCCTGCTCCCTCCCCCGCTCCAGCCGCCCCACTCTCCCCGCTCCCTAGGGCTCACCACACTCCAGCCACATCTGCCTTCTCTCTGTCTCCCCCACTCACCAACTCTGTCCCTGTGCAAAGCTTCTGCCTGTGCCCTTCCCTCCAACTGCCCAGCACCGGCTCCCTTTCACTCTTCAAGTCTCACTCAGGGGTCTCTCCTTGGAGAGTTTGTTTCCTTGTGTATTATTCACACAGACACACACTCACATGTGAACACACATGTGTGTGCACACACATACACACAGCTTGAAATTCTGCAAGGACAAGAACCTACCCAGCCACCCTCTTTATGACTGTACCCTCAGCATCCAGCAGGGCCCTGGCACACAGCTGGGAGCCAGCGCATACACCATCATATCCAGCATTCAAAGCCAACCGAGACATAAATAAAAATGGGGGAACAGTGAAGTAAAGGGACTTGCAATTAGCACTGAAACCAGTTAAGCAAGGGATCAGGTGGCAATTATTGTTACAAATATGAGTAAAAAACAAAATTCAAGAGCAACTGATTTCCTCATCCTGCTAAGAAAGATGTACTGTTGACAATATTGCTCTTCAAAATCATTAGAGAAATGGATGCTTAAATATTAAAAACAATTAACAGCAACATGTATACATTTTAAATCATTAGTCAATAAAAAATAAACAAAACCTAATCCATGTAGTAAAAGATAAAAGCAAAGAAAATGTTTAAAGAATAAAGAAGTAAAAGCATTCAACAAAAATAGAGACATGCAATCAAACGTATTTATTATAGAAATAAATTTTATTTGGTGAAGACCCTCCGGTTGTACCAAAAGATAGAATCTACTATACTGTTTTGACCATGTATGCAACTAACAGAAAGACATGGGAAAGTTAAAAGAAAAGGGCTAAAAAGACACATAAAGGGGACACAAACAAAAGAAAGCAGGGATAGAAATATGAAAGTGTGAAAAAATAGAATTCAAATGCATTCTCTAGAGGAGGTATTGATAAAAATAAAATCTACAATTCTACAATGAAAATATAATGTCACAAATATTTTTGTAATACATAAAATGAAGTTTTATAAAGACAAAACTATCAAAAACACAGTAAAAATGGAAAGAATTCTATTGAAGAGGAAGACTTTGACCTACCTCATTCAGTTTTTGATGAATCAAAAAAACAAAGAGAAATAAATAACAAAATAGTCCTTGAATAATACTATCCATGAAACCACTTAACCTTATACACAAGGAATATACTGCTTTTTCAAATGAAACATCTACCCCCCAAAATTATGAAGCAGAAACTTCGTAGGCCACCTTCTCTATTGTTTAGTAAAACTAGAAGTTAATGACAAAAGTTTAAGCAAATGAAGCAAAGCACTGGAAAATTTTTAAGTGCTCTGCTTAATTATTCTTGGATCAGTGAAGAAACATAAGTGAAATTTCAGAACTGTTAAAAACAAAATTGTAAATTCAGAATTTTTAGAAAATCATTTTGAAGAAAGCACTGTGGTTTGAAACTCATAAGATATGGCCAAAGTGGTACTCAGAGGCAAACTCATAGCATTACATGCATTCTTCTTTTTTAACTATGAAAACAAATTTTTCAACTCAAATATCTGAATACACTAGCAAAACAAACCTCAAAAAAGTAAGCCTAAAGAAAATAAGTATATATTAGAAATCTTAAACAGAATTGACAAATACAAGAATACCAATTCTTTAAAAGAGGGAGGCAATAAAACAGCCAAACTGGCAAGATCTGGACTTTTAAAAAAGGTGGAGTGGGGAGAAAGATGGAACAAATCACCAGGGCCTTCCGTCTGGAGATGTGGTATCTCAGAACAGAACCCATGAAAAGTTTTCAAGCCAGTCTACAATTTCCAGAGGGTCTGAAAAGCAATTTTTGCCAGGGCTCACATCACCTTCAGCAACTTGAACAAGACAAATTGAAGCAAAGACAGAAACAGCACAAATACACAGGATGAGGAGTACAAAAGGAATCAAGGAGAAACTTTTTCTTTTAACCATAATAAAATACTATGCTAAACTTTATGCAAATAAGTTTGAGACTCTTGCATAAATTATTTTCTGAGAAAACACAACCCATCAAAAATTGACTCACAAAGTGGAGAATGAAGTGAGCAACCACCAAGGATGAGCTTACTCTGCCTGGGATGCTGCGGCCTCCGCCACGGCTCTGCATGGCGCCCCCTGACTGCTGGGGCCTCACTTCAGGTGTCGCCCCTTCTGGAAGTTTCCCTGATGCCCCATCAAAAACCTCACCCTCACGTGCTTCCCCATGGCGTTGTTTGATCGCACTTCTGTCTCCATGAGATTATCGATTCACCTACGATTTTTAACGTGTTTATTTTTCTCTCTGCACTGGAGTATAAGCTCCTGGTGAGTGCGGACTTTGCTCAGTGAGTTCGCCAAGTTCTCCTGAGTGCCTAGCAGAGCACGTGCTCAGACAAACGTATCAAATTAATGACAGCCAAAGAAGACAAGTGAGCTTGCAGAATAATTTCTCACGACAAAGGAAGGTGAATCTTTCAAGGCAAGAAAAACTACCCTGCAAAACACTTGAAAGTACAGAAAATGTGTCCAGCAAGTGAGGGTTCATATGAGAACAAATAACCTTCTAAACATTCTATTCCGTCACCATTAGAAGGAAAATGAAAAGCAGGCTTGTAAAGTCCCTGGAATGGGCCTGGCTCAGGCGTTCAAGAAGCAGGAGTGGCCCGTTAGCCTTCACCCCGCCAGGGTGTCCAGCTGCTACGCTGACCCCCGAGTCCCAGCGTCATTCTGGCCTGAATCTGGCACCATGTGAGCTGTGGTGAGTGAGAAACCTGTTCTCGTTATCTGTTCCTTCTAGAACATCAGCTCACGGAGGCATGTAAGGCCTCTGTTTTGTCCACCACTGAACCCCCAGGGGCCACAGTCAGGGCTTGGTAAATCTATGTTAAGTGCACGAGTGAATTAAATTGCCTATTGCTGTCTGTCTTCATACTCAAGAATGTCACCTCCATGAGATTAAAACTTCATCTCTCTTGTTTCCTGCCAGAATCCCGGCACCTGGGCAGAACCTGGCACATGGCAGGTGTTTGTGAAAATAAATGAGTGGAAAGCTGGGGAGGGAGTGTTCAAGCTAAGGGCACTGCAAGTGCAAAGGCCCTGAGACAGGAGCATGCCTGGGGGTGTTGGCGCAAAAGCCCAGAGGACAGTGGGGCTGGAGTGGAGGAAGCAGGAAGAGCATGGTGAGAGAGGAGGCAGAGAGGTCACAGGGACAAGTGATGCTGGGCCTTGCAGCCACTCGTGAGATGGGAGCCATCCAGTGTGTAGCAGGTTCTCTCAGCAGAATGCGGGGGAGGGGGACCAGCTGGAGCAGGAAGAGTGGTGAGGTGGGTGCTGTTGTCCTCCCGGCAAAAGACGATGCTGGCTCAGGCCAGGGTGGCAAAGGAGAGGGTGAGAAATGGTTGGACTCTGACAATGTTCTTTAAAGGAGCCAATAGGATTTTGCTGGTGGATTGTGGATTAAATGGTGTGTGTGTGTGTGTGAGAGAGAGAGAGAGAGAGAGAGAGAGAGAGAGAGAGAGAGTGGGCAAAGGGAGAGAGAGAAATGACTCCAAGCTTTTTGCTGGAGAAACTGGAAAGATGGCACTGTCCGCTGTCCTTTGCCGTGTGTTGAGGTGGGGCCCAGAAGGCCAAGGCGGGGGTGTGGTAGCCGTTCGTGCTGTCACCAGTCCTGCCGGCGTCCGCGCCGCAGGCCCACGTAGGAGTGCAGTGCCCAGCGCCCGCGGAGGTTAGATGTGACCACGGAGAATGCGAGCCAAGTGCGTGTGCCCCTTCTGGGCAGAAACTCATCCTCTTTCCCGCCCCAGCAGCCATGGAAGCCCAGAGAAGAAGCCTCTTTGATCCGGGTCCCAGAAGAGGACAACACAGTTGTCCGACCCTCCAGATTCGTGGACACAGCGGCCTGTCCCTGCCAGTGAGGACGGAGAGGAGCTGGTTGCTCTGGGACTAGTTCACCTGAGATGCCATTAGACCTCCCAGTGGAGGTATCGACCCGGGGAGGCACTAACGTTGCGCCCACACCACCCAGCCGCACTCTGGGGAGGGTCTCCTTCCTGCTGTGCCTCTGCAGGACCACCCAGGAGATCTCTTCCATGAGCTGGGGCTCGAGCAAGGGGGGCTCTATGAGACAAGGCTGGTAGGCGCAAGTGTGAGGGGGAGAGACAGGAGCAGGGGCTTAAGCCTGCCCCCACCCCTCTGCCAGAGCTGGCTCTGTATTAGAGAAGCAGATGGATAGAGGCTCAGGGATAAGGGGGGACAACAGACATGGACAGAGGAGTGTGGGGGCCCCACACGTGTGTCCCACAGGCGACAGAGGCACAGACCCAGCTGGCTTATCGAAGAGGTACTTCCTACATACTGAGTTGACTTAGATTGTGAATGATTACTAAAACACTTAACTTGGGACAATGTGGAGAGTGGCTAGTGAGCTGTGGGGAGCTGATGGCCCCCCAACACCAAGCCCACCCCACTGCCACCAGGGGGACAGAGGGAGGAGGAAGGAGAGAGAGGGTCTGGCCTGTCTTGCTCCCCTGCCCTTCCCCAAGGGCTAAGGCCCTGAGAGCTGCCACCCCCCACCCCACAGCAGCCCCTCCTAAAAAAAGAGCAGCGCAGGAGTGCCGCCTCCCCAGGCTATTTCAGGCACCCCTCACTCGCCTCTCCTCCCCAGCTCCCCAGGCCTGCTCTCCGAGTGAGAGTGCATGCACGTGTGTGCATGTGTGCATGAGCATGTGTGAGTGTGCATGTGTGTGGGGGGGCATACATGAGTGTGCATGCATGCGTGTGTGCACACACGTCTGTTTCTCTCTCTCCCTGTCTCTCCCTCCATGTGCCTCTGCCCCTCTGTGAGTCTCGGTCTCTGCCTCCCCCCACCCCACTCCGCATTTGTCTTCCTTTCTCTGTCTCTCTCCCCCTCTCCCCCCTCCCTTTCTGGTTCCCCTACCTGATCCCTATGGGTCCCTCTCGGACTCTGGGTGTATCCCTCCCTCATGCCTCTCACCCCTCACAGTGTCTCCTCCCCCTCTCCCGGGTCCCAGTTACCGTCTCTGACCCACTCCCTGGGAAGCTGCGACACAGGTTGAGACCCCCACAGCCACTGCCCTGCCCCTAGGCTTCCAGCTCCCCTTCTAGAAGCTGGAGCACAGACACCCTCCTGCAGTCCCCACCGGCAGGGAAGGAGGCAACCCCTGGGACAAGCAATCCAACAGTGACAAGGGAGCAGCCTCGGCTTGGGTGGTTTGGGGCCAGGCCGCCTCTCACACCCGCCAACCCCACCGCCCAGCCGGAATGCAGAGATGGAGTTCTACCATATTCATGCTTGGAGCCAACAGGCAGCTTTCAGACAGAGGTTCCAGCCGCCCAGTTAAATAGATGTAAAACAACCAGGACTCAGGGGAGCTGCGTATCACTACTAGTCCCACCTTCCAGATGAGGAAACTGCGAAGCACATTTCCTCCAATGCAGAAGAGGAAAAATTCCCACTTGCTCTACTCTAAACCACTATCTCCACCAGCTACCCCATCCAGGCCTCAGGGTCCTTGAGAGCCTGCCAGGCCTCCACTCACCATGCACAAAGGGCCCACGCCCTCGACTCCGATCCGGACCTGGGGAGTCAGAGGCCCGGGGGTGGGGGGGCTGCCCCTCCAGACAGGCCTGGAGAGCCAGGAGTGCTCCTGTGGGTGGGCCAGGAGCACCCCTTTGTTCTGCTAACCTGCTCCTCCATTTCTCTCTGAGCCCCTCCCCCACAGCCCCATGCACAACCTGAGCCCTCAATGGCTAATTTTGTTTGGAGCACTTCCAAGGATAATATGCACATTCCACAGAATGACCAGACATCCCGGGACAGTGAGGGCCTGGCTATCAGCTCTCCAATCTTCCTGGCACCACTGGGTGCCGGTCCTGGGACCCCACAGTGGGGAGTTAACACAGTCTCTGATCTGCTCTGAGGGGCCCACCTTAGGGAGAAGTGCAAATCATAAACATGCAGGGAAATAAATAAACGAGGACATTTCAGTGAGCAGAAAGCTCGGTGAAGAAAAGAAGCCTTGGGAGGAGCCAGCAATGAGGGGCGGGTGTGCAGGGTCTGCAGACAGCCAAGCTGAGACTGCAAGGGGGGTTCGTCAAATGCAGAGGAAGAGAACCCAGGGAGAGACACCAGCGAGAGCAAACACCCTGAGGTGGGAAATAAGCTTGGTGTGGCAGGAACTTTGGGGTGCCAGCAAGGCGGAGCAGCGCGAGTGAAGCAGGCCCCACAGCAGGTGAGAGCAGGAGGCAGTGGCCAGAGAGAGAGAGGCACTGAGCGGGCTGCGGGCCCTGCCCAGGGCTGGCCCTATGTGCACTCTGCATCCTGCGGCTGCGGCAGCAGCCCCTCCCACTGCCACTCACAGACGCAGGTGACAGGGCTGGATCAGACAGCTGCACCTGTGCCTGGCTATGCTTTGGGGACCCCTGCAGAGCCGGTCAGAAATGCAAATTCCTGAACCTCACTGCAGACCCATCAAGCAGAAGATCCAAAGGCAAGGCCCCAGTTATCTGTATCTTACTACGTTCTCTCAGTGATTCTGGGCCACAGGAAAGTTGGGGAAACACCAGCTGGATCAGAGCTTCTCCACCCGGAGTGGTGTCCGTGGTGGGCCTCAGGAAATGTAGACCGAACTGTGTGTTTCGGGGATAACGTTTCTCTGGAGAGGGCCTTAGCTCACACCAGTGCTGCAGAGCCCCATGGCCCCGAACAATCAAGAGCCTCTGACCTCCAGCACAGCTGCAGCGCCTCAGCTGAAAGGAACTGGGCAGGCGGTGCAGGGCATGGCCACGTGCTCCTTCAGTTCCCAGACGTGTCCTTGTCGTGTAATCAGGGGGCATCCTTGTTCTTGCCTGACCAGCATCTACTGTCCCTTCCAGTGGGACTGGCCCCTGGTTTGGAGGAACCACTTGTGGTACAGTGATTGCTCAGTGGCCTCAACTTCTCTTCCTTCCCCATAGTTGTGCCCTTGGCAGTTTAACGCTGCAGGGCTCCAGCCATGTGACTTGTTTTGGCCAATGGGACGTAAGCAGAGGCTGCAAAAGTGCCTGCATAGCTGGGCCTGCTGTGGCTTTCACATCTCTGACGCCACAGGAGAACACGCCCGGGCTAGCCTGATGGAGGAGAACAGGCACAGGGCCCAGTAGCCTCCATCCATCCCACAGCCTACAGCCAGCCGCTGTCACACATGGGAGTGACCCCGCCCAGAGGACCTACTTCGGTGACGCTCGGACTCTTGAGCTGAGTACACCTGTGCAGCTGTGTGCCACTGAGGGTTGCAGTTGTTGTTACACACCTTTGCTGGACAAGACTAACTGGCAGGCGTCTCCTCCACTCACAGGACAACCTGATTTGGGTGGGCTGCTCCACTCTCCTGGGGCAGTCATGTGATCAAAGTCTGGCCAATCGACACAATCCATCCCTATCAACTACACTGATTGGTTCAAGATGGGGACATAATCCAAGCTGGCCCAAGGAGAACCAGCTCTGAAACTTTTGTTGGGACCTTGGAGAGGAGAATCCCCTTTTCTATTGAAGTTACTGGGAGGACAGGAGGGAAGCTCCAAGCTTCCAGGACGGCCATGGGGAGAGCACACTGAGCGTGGAGCTAGCCCAGAGGAAGGCAAAGACAATCTCCGATCTCCCATTTATGCTTATTTGGGCTCAAGTCTCCTTCCATCACTTGGGACCAAAAAAGAGTTTCACCACCACCAGCCACAGTCCTGCAGGCAGCACAGAGGTCCCAGCATCCCTGCAATGTGGTTCCGAGCCTGGTACCCTGGAACTTAAACAGGGGGGTGACCACAGTGCACCCCTTCAGCCCCTCACGATGTCCCCCAAACACTCTTGGGGGGGCAGAAGAGTGCAAGGAGAGGAGAGGGAACACAGAGGAGTCCACGGGGATGACAGGCACAGAGCAGATTCTGACCTCTCACTGCCCCCACGCACCCACCCACGCACCCACGCACACAGAGGGCCTGAGAAGTTTTAGAATCCCAGGTCCACCCAGTGTACCGCCACTAGGCCCCTGCTGAGCACCTGCTCATCTAGGTTCTGGGACTCAGCATTCTGTGAAGCGGCCAACTCCTGCCCCGCGGAGCCAGCATCGAAATAGGGGAGAAAGATGGTGCAGAGGCTACATGAGTGTGATGTCTGGTGGGTAAGACAGCAGCTAGAGTGGGAGGGAGAAGTGCTGGGTGCAGCGAGTTCGCTGATTTAGACAGCGTGGTCTGGGAAGGCCTTGCTGAGAAGAGGACGTTTGGGCGAAAGGAGGGAGACTTGCAGAAGCGCAGCGAAGAGAAGAGTTCCCAGCGGCAGGAAGAGCAAGTGCAAACACCCTGAGGCGGGGTCAGGGTGAGGGGTGGCGCCTTGGCCTGTTCACAATCAGAGGGAAGGTTGGCGTGGCTCTGGTTAAACCACCAGGCGCGGGAAGCGGGGTGGCTGGGACTGAGTGAAGCGGAGCGCAGGGAGGGTCTGGAGTACAGGAGGAAAGTGACCTCCTGACTCCGAGGCGAGGCGTGGGGCCCGTGCACTGGAAGGTGTCGGGAAGTGCCAGCAGCGAGGAGGCGGGGCGAGCGAGGGCGGAGGGAGCGCTGTGGGCTGCAGCTGGACTCCCACAGGCACCTGAGCCCAGCGCGAACAGGTCTGCCAGGTTTTTTGACAAAAACCATAAATCCAAATGTTTCTGCGAAGCATGTCAATTTCCAAACGCTGGCAGTTTATACAAAGACACGGCAAACAGAGAGTTTGGATGGGACCTGGGGCCATAGGTGGGCAGCCTCTGACACAGGGTGGGACCTCAGCGAGCACCGTGTACCCAGCGTAACTCAAGGCAATGGGGCAGAAAAGCTGGGGTTCTCTGAAAAGAAGAGAAGCGAGAAAGGTGAGGGAGGCAGCTGGGCACCATCCTCTCCCGAGGGGGAGCGGCCTGCCCAGCACACACTTGGCCCCCCAGGGAACAGGAGGAGGAGTCCCCAGACAGCCCCCAGCCTCACTGAGTCTGGAAGATACTAGAGCCAGGGAAAGAACTGGGTTCAGCCGGTGCTGACAACCAGCAACGTTCCTCCCAAAACTGTTGACTGGGCACCTGCTGTGTGCAGCAGCAGGAACAATGCAGATGGACCCAACTCCGCCTGCACGGGGCTGGTGAGCCACACAAAGCAGACAAGGAGCAGGAAGGTAAGGGCCACGGCGGCACGTGCTGGAGGAAAAATTAAGCAGGGAATGTACAGGGAGATCAATTTTGATTCCAGTGTTTGGAGAGAGCTCAGCAATGACTTAAAGAAGTTTCCAGAAATAGTCTTGTGACCATTTGGGAGAAGAGCATTCCAGGCAGATGGAAGGGCCAGTGCAAAGGCCCCAAAGCCAGGAGTGTGCCTGGTGCTGGTGGCCAACATGGCCGGAGAGATGGCCCAGGGTGGGGGCTGGGGAGGCGGAGAGTGAGAGCTAAGAGAAGCTGTATGGAGGGAGGGGCTGAGGGCCACCTTCTGGCAAGAGAGACCATGGCTCTGACTCTGGAATTGAGGAGATTGTTGGAGGGCTGTGCGAAGGAGGAACGGGATCTGATGATTGCTCTGATGCTGCGTGGAGGAGACCAAGGAGAAAAATGGCCAGAGCTGGGAGGCCCACCGCCTGGCCTGGCTGCTGCAGGTGTGCACAGGAGAGAGGTGTGAGTGGCTCTGACAGGGGCAGCGTGCAGGGGCGGGGTGCACCCACTCACCCGGCAGGGGCTCCGCACCTTCCCTGCACCGGTTCACTGACCCTCACACCTGGAACTGGGCTAACTGCTCCAACTCCCGAACTGAGATCTTGCCCAACCCACACCACTAAAAAAGGCAGAGCCTGGCCTTACCCGGGGGAGAAGTCCATCCTTCACTGGAGAGAGTGGGCATTGCTGCAACCAGTGCAGGGAAGGGAGTGGGTCTGGAGTCCAGTCGGAGCCCCCAGCAGCATGCTCCTGCTTCCCGTAGTGGCTCTCCTCCCTCCAGCCATCCTCAGGAGTCCTCCTTGTCCCTGGCCTGGCCCCTCGTCCATCCTCCAGTCACCATCTACTCACCTGCACTTCCAGTTAGCACACACCCCACCCCACCCCCCGCCGGCCACCCTATCTGCCTACCACTGTCCCTCCCAAGCCTCTACCCTGCCGAGCACCCCCAGGCCGCCTGCATCTGCACCCACCCCACCCTTCCGAGCATCCAAACCAGAGAGAAACACAATTTGCATGAAGGGCTGGAGTAATTCTGTGTCGAGGCCATACTTCCCTTTCTTTTTGTGGAGGGAAGCTGATGCTCCTTCTTGGAGGAAGGAAAAAAGGTTCCTTTGTGCCGGGCCTGGTGAAATTGTGTCTGTTTGGGACAGGCTGCAGTTTTCTCTGTGAACACTGTGGATTTTTAGTGTGGGGAAAAGGGGCTCCTTAGATTTCCCCGTGGCTGCCCGGAGTGGGGAGAGTTTTTTTCTGAGCACAGATAGAAATTGCCAAACACGCCTTTGAGAGGAAGGAACATTTAGCAGCTGCTGCTCACGGAGAGGCTGGGGTTTCGTGGCTGGTGTTCTCACTCAGTGAAGGTAAAATTCCTTATAGTTTCCTGGGCAGGAGGAAAGGAAGTTGATCATCAGTGTTCCCCGGGGGAGGGAGGGGGGCATCGGGGGGGTGCGGAGGGCAGGGTTTTTCCACGGTTTACTGGGGCATTTTTTCCCCTTCAAGTAAAAAATAAATTAAAAATGGTCACAGAACCCAGAAGAAAGGTTGTCATAGCAACAAAAGTTGGGGGCCAGGTAGTTCCTGACACCCTTTAAGGACCACAGCAGTAGAGGCACAGGCTCTGGGCACTGTGGGACCAGCCAGGGCAACCATCCAAGCTGGCTCAAAACTTCCACATTTCTCACCAGCACTGACAGGCTGATAACTATTTTCCCAGCTCTGAGGCAGGAAAACTGTGATTTTCTGGGAGGGGCACTCTCTAGCCAACGGTGATTAAGAGAAAAGAAAGATCTGTGGGGGGCTGTTTTATTTACCAGAGAAACTAATCATCCGTGTTTTCACTAACAGAGGGCCGGGAGGGAGGGTCCCATGCTGAACCCAACACATCGCCCCCTGCCCCAGCCCCAGAGTGCACCACTCTCTGCCCTCACTCCTTCCCCCGGATTCGTGTTTGCCCAGAGAAGACAATCCAGGCCCCTGGCCAGCAGTGAGCCTGGACGGAAACCTCCCTGAGCCTCGGTGCCTCACCTGAAAAACGGGCACCGTGGACCGCCTGCCCCGAGGGTGCTGGCAAGGACTCGACACGGTCTGGCCGGTGAGTGGCTCTCACCGCACCGGCTTCACATTAAGGGCGCAATAAATATCAGCTAACATTGTTTTTAAATGTTTTCCGATTAATAAGTTTTTTAAATGCTCAGGCTTACACATCGTGTGTCAAGCCCTGGATGAACTGCATGGACGAGCAACAGGGACATGACTGCCAGGGTTCGGGCTGTGACCGTCAACGACAGGCCGGGAGAGACCTCCAGCAACACAGAGGCTCAGCTGGCCAGCGCGGCTCAGGACAACGCCGCCGGCAGAGACACAGTTCCGCATGTGAAGGAAGGAGCGAGGTGCCTGCATTTCCCCACAAAGGAGAAACTTGGTCGGAGGTGGCGGCGACGTGTCCAGGGGGCAGGCCTCCCAACCCTGGAAACAGCCCCCTGAGCTCCAGAAAGGTGTGCGGGATGTCCCCCATAAAGACTGCAGGCCAGGGCGAGGCCTCCGAGGGTGAGGTCAGGGTCGGACTGAGTGGACAGCACGGAGTTTCAGCCGAGATGCCTTTTGAGGTTCTTTTTTTTATTATTACATACCAGAGTAAAAATTCAAGACAGGAGTGCACACCGGAAGTGATCTGATGGTGTGGAACTGGCCAGGGACAGTACCCCATTCAGACACCGTTGTCTTTGGCAAACAGCCAGCACGGAGCCATGGGGCACCCCCAGAGGGGAGACGGAGCTCGAAGCGCCTCAAGAAACTCTGACCCATCATCCTACGGCTTCATTCAACATTATCCTGCAAACAGGCACCGAGACCCACTGTTCACTACACACTACCCAGCGGCACACCCTGTAAGGACAGGGGATACGAAGCTGCTGGCCAGAGGCAGGCCCCAGAAAATTTCAAGTGTGACGAGAGGGAGATAAAAGTGGTGATGAGATGCAGAGATGGGGAACCCCTGTCCCCAAAGGGAGACCCAAAGCGATCTTTGCTCCAGAGGACCCCACCTCCGAAGGCAGGCCAGGGAGTCCCACTGGTGCTAGGAGGAGCCCGCCTTCCAGGAAAAGGAAGCAAACTCCTCGCATTTACAGCACTTTCTCCCTTTGACCTTTATGTCAGTTATGCCAATGGCTTATGCAAGACGAACTATTTTATTAGTCATGGTCCCAATCCATCTGCATTTGAGTACACAGGTAACACCATGTCCACACAGAAGGGGTATGCATGCAAGGAAGACTTTTAACCTTGGGGAAAGAGGTCAGTTCATTCAAGAGCATTCCCACACCTGCGACTGGCAGGTACCGGGTGCTGTGGACCGGCACCCGGCGGCGTTTGGCACGACCACTGTCAGGCAGTTCTCCCAGAGCCCTGCCTAGCCTCACTGCCTTCCTCGGGTGCTCGCTCCGGCCCTGGCTGCGTTTAGACGGCGGCACAGGAGGGGGTGTGAGGCAAAGGAAGCAGCCTGATCTGCCTTCTAAAAACTCACATACACCCCAGTTCTGATCGGAGCCTCGGCCAGCTATCTCGCATTCTCACCTGCTTCCTTTCCCTCCCGTCGCATCCTCTCCCGGCTGCGGCCAGGACGCGAAGGGCTCCCAGCTAGGAACCCACAGGGCTGCCCCCACTGCCCACCCCCATGCTCTGTAAGCCCCGTCTGAGAGCTGTTTAGTGCAGGCTGGAGATGGGTTTAGAAGAATGACTCCCTGGGCTCCTGACTCTGTAGATCCGCGGTGGGAGGGGCGACTCCCAGCAACAGTCCCAGCACCCCTCCCCCCGGGCGGGACGGGATGGGTGGGAGGCACCCCGAGCCCGGCGAAGGGAAGAAGGGGCGGGGCGAGCATGGAGAGGAGTTCTGGCGCGGAAAGGAACGCGCGCCCCTGCGACCTGCAGCTGGGGTGGGTTCCCGGGAGACGCGCCTCCCTAGGGCGCGGCAACGTCCTCAAAGCCGCCTGGAGCTCGGAAGCCTCAGGAGCTCGGCCCCAAACCATGAAACGGAGGAGCGTCCCGAACACCTAACACTCTAACCCCGATCGGCCCAACGCGCATTCCCTGCACTGAACGCGGGGCCAAGCCCTGCGGGCGCCGGAACAGCGGTGCCGGGTCCTTCGCCGGCCCTGAGCAAGGGAGCGCGGCTGGGGACTCGAGCCTCCGGGGCCGCGCAGCCGGGGAGCCGGGAGCCGAGCCCGGGAACGCCGCCGCCGCTCACTCACCGAGCCCGCCGACCTCCTCCTCGCAGGAGTACCAGATGCCGGTGTGGAAATTCCTGAAGAGGAATCGGTCGTCTCCCGTCTCCCAGCTGTAGAGCGCGCCGCCAGGGGGGCCGTTCCCCGCGGCGGCGGCGGCGGCAGGGGTGGCGGTGCCGTTGGCTGTGGCGTTGGCGCCCGAGTTGGGGCAGTTGGCGCGCCCGCCCTGGCCGCAGCCGGGCTTGGGCACCCGCTGCGTGCCCTGGCACCAGTGCGTGGTGAGGAAGGCGGTAGTGGCGAAGAGCAGCGCCAGCAGGTTCAGGGCCACGGCCATGAGCGCTCGGCCGCGGCGGCTCGTCTTCATGCCGCCCGCGCCGCCAGGACCGCGCCGCCGGGGAGCTCCGCGCGCGAAGTTGGCAGCCGGCTCCCCGCGTCAGCGGCTGCTGCACGCCGGGCCCCGGGGCTCGGGCGCCTGCGATCGGCAGCGGTGGGCGCGGCGCGGGCCCATGACACTCCCCGCGGGTGGGGGCGCGGCGCTGGGGGCCGTCGGCGGCGACAGAGAGGCTCCTGCGCTCCCGGAGCCCGGAGCGCGAGTGCCCCTCAGCAAGGAGTCGCTGGCGCCGGGCAGCGGCCGCGGCGCAGGGACGCGCGCTCCTCCGTGCGGAGACACCTGCAGGCGGCTGGCGACAGTGTTCCAGCGCCCGCCCTCACGGGGCGTGGGGGGGAGAGGGGGCGGGAGGGGGAGCGCCCCGAGAGGGCGGGGGACCAGGCGAGAAGGGACGCCCCCGAAAGCGACCGGCACCAGAGTGGAGGGTCTGAGAAGCAAGGAGAACGACTGGCAAGGCGCTCTCGGAGAAAGAGGTTTCCCACGGGGTATGTGGGGCAACCAAACCGGCCAGGAGGAGGCACTCTAAGACCCAGATAGGCCCTGTCCGCGGGAGACAAGGGCAGAGCCTGCTGAGGCTCCCCACGAGGGACATGGACAAGCAGGACACTGTCCTGGTAAGGGTCTGAGCTGCAGTTTGCTGGGCACCCGACAGCCAGAAAGCTGCTGGACCCTCTGGAAGGAATGCTTCATGCTGCACCTCTGTACAGAGTTGCCAGATGGGCCAGGAGGAGTGTCCCACCAGGAATGAGACTTGTAGAGACTGAGGGCTTGTGCTTCCCCTGGGTGCTGCCCAAGAAGGCACGGGCCCTGTGAGCCAAGGGGAACGGCTCCTCTGGCAGGACCCAGCTGCAGTCACCTGGGGTCCCCATCTCGGGGTGGAACAACAGGAAGAACAGGAAGGGTGGCAAAGAAGTGCCCCACACCGTATGCCAAGGGTTGAGTGTGACAAACGGGGCTTCCCCACACAAGCCACCCTCACCTGGGGTCCTGAGCAGCATGACCCAAGAAGGACAGGAAGTTGGTTAACCAGGTAGGATGTCCCTCAGAGGCATCCAACCCAGCATCTTCAAAGTTGGGGTGGGGACAAAATGGTCCAAGAATACTGACTTTGGGATCAGGCCAACCTGGGGCTCGACCTGCTGTGGGCTTTGAAAAAGTCACTTAACTTCTTTGAGCCTTAATTGTCTTACCCACAAAAAGGAGGATCTTGCTGTTGAAATGGGATCATGCCTGTAAAAAGCATTTTGGCAGTAGGCACTCAACAAATGCTGTTTATTAACATATGAGCCAAGAGCAGTCGACCAAACCCACACGAGCCTTTTCAGATCTCTTGTGTGAGGCGGGATTGCCTAACTGTGAGTGCCCCCATCCACACCTCTGCACCGTGTTCCCTGACCGCCCTCACACGCACGCCCCCCTGCACCCCGTGCACGGCCCTGATGCCCAAGATGTGCAACCACTAATTGCATGTTGATTGCAAGAGCTCATTTCACTTCTGCCCAAGCCAAGAACTGCTCCGAGAAGCCGCAGCTTGTGGAGTGGCAGGCTTGTGGAACTCAAGGTTAAGGGATTGTGAACTGCCTTACTCTGGTAGGTGAGCTCATGTTCCCCGTCAGCTGCTGCTACTCTGCCTGGGGGTAGAAGAGAGGAATTGTGGGCCATGTGCCTGGCAGGAACCCTATGAAAGGGTGGCCAGGGGTCTCCGGACTTATTTATTAGACCCCTTTTCTAATAGTTGGAAGGCAATGCGTTCCAGCTATTCGGAGAGGGCCCTCCGTGCAATAACAGTGGCAGCTGGGTATTGGTTGACAGAGAAAATATATTATGGCCAAACAGCTATGAAGAATTCAGTAACACCTTTAAACAGGCGTGCAACATTTATCATAGGAATATCTGTACACATCTGAAAACCAGTCCCTCAGCTGTGGGCTCGAGACAGTGAGTGGTTCGTGTGCACGGGTGGGCAGGACCCACAGGCTGGGAGCCCTGTTCTGTGTGTCCAAAGCCAGGGGAACCCACGTGAAATATGTCCTGGGGCCACACTCTCAAAAAAACACCCAGAGGAAGACAGAGAGGGGTTTGAAATTCCTGTCTAAGACACTGTTCCACTCACGGACCACCCACTGGAGAAAGAAGAACACAAACGACAGGAATAAGGATGTTGCAGAGTGTGCAGGTGTCACGAGCCAGGGAGAAAAACGAAGCAGGGAGGTGGGCAGACGTGAAGGGAGCAGGTTGTGATTTTAAGTGAGATTTCAAGGAGGCCGCACGGCGAAGGTGACATTGAAGCAAAGACTTGAAAGAGGGCGGAAGCAAGCCGGAGGGCTGTCCCCGGAGCAATGTTCCAGGAAGCGGTGGGGGTAACTGAGAGCGGTGGGCAGGGGGAGAGGAGCAGAACATGAGATTGGAGAGGTGGTGGGGAGGGGACAGGTTGTGGCCACAGCCAAGGATTCTGGCATTTGCCCTTCGTGGGGTGGAAGCCTGGGAGATTCTGAGCAGAGGGAGACGGGACCTCAAGTAGGGTGTAACAGGACCACTCCAGCTGCTGGGTTAAGAGCAATGACGACATAGAGACAGCTAAGGGCTAGTAAGTGAATTGGGCAAGTAACACCAGCAGCTCAGACCAGAGGAATGGCAATGGTAGGTGAGGCTCTGGGGCACTTTTAAAAGCAGGTCCAGCAGGATTTGATCAAGGATCAAACCTGGGGTGTGAAAGATGACCTTGAAGTGTCTGGCAGGAGCGCCTGCAAGCACAGAGCTGCCACTGGCTAAGGTAGGAGGCCTTGGAGGAGCAGCTCTGGGGGTGCCGGGAAGATCAGAAGTCCTGACTGATTTGTGCTGCCCCCCGCCCCCCCCCACAGCTGCCCCCGCCCAAGCCCAAGACAAGGCCGGGGTGGAGAGCATACCACTGGGGGGCGCCAACTACAGCGTCCAAACTCTTCAGTGTAGGGTTTTTTATATTCAAATAGCCATACAGTTGGAAGTGCCTTGGGTGTAGAGAGGAGTTAAAAAAAATTACTCATGATACTTGCTAAAGACAGGAGGTAGACTTTTCCTAAAGTACCTCTGCATGAAATTTTGCTGTAGGGGAGAGAGGTGGGATCAGCTCCCCTATCTCCTGTTGCTGTCGAGCACAGCAACAAGACGGGATTTATAGCGGAGGGGCAGGGTGGGGTAGGTGGGTGGAAAATGACTGGGAGGGAATGTCGGGGGTCTGGCAGCATCTAGCTGTGACGACCTAACAGGGCTCTTGCTGACGGCAGCCCAGGGGGATCGGACACTGCAAGTGGGAGATGAGGAATCTGGGTTTCAAGGGTGAGGGGTTCTCACTGAATTGACCCCGTAGGATTCCTGCTAGAACTGGACCAAGTGGACCGAGGGCATAGCCTGGGGCCAGGCTTGGTGGAGCACAGGGCTCAGAGAGGCCTGACTCGGGTTTCGTGAAGGACAGTCTTTGCTGGGGGTCGGTGGGGATGGGGGTTGTTTAGGAGGCCCAAAATGTGGGTCTGTGGTGGTTTCCGTCTCTTTAGCCAATGCCATAGGCCAAGGCCTCCTGTCTCCTGCTATTCCCCAGCCTGCCCTCTGCCCATCTCTCCTCCCCTGAACTTGGAGCCGGAGAGATTAGCTCAGTATGCTTCTGCTTATACCCCTCTCCAAGCACTCTCCATCGCCTGCCCCCAGACACAGTTTAAATGCCGTACAAGACTGGCGAGGCCACCTCTTCAGGGCCTCTTCCCGCCCCTCCCACCACCACCACCATACCCAATCACAGTGCACTCCTGACCACCCTGTGTGCAGAGGGCTCCTCCAGGCTGCCACCTGCCTTCCTCCCTCTGCATGGAGTGCCCTTGCTCTGCTTGAATCACGTGTCCCTCAGAGTGTTTGTAAACACCCCACTGCAGAGCCCCGCTTCCCCAGCCAGCCCTCCTCTGAGCTGTGATGTCTGTGTTCATGCCTGTCTCCCTCACAGGCCTGGGGGCCCTTCCTGGTCACCCTGCTGGCGGCCAACAGGCCGTGTTTGGCCCATAAGCAGTTCTTGTTTGGCCTGGATGGAGCTGGCCTCCGCCATGTTTTAAATTTTAATTAGTTGCCAACGTTCAATAATCATGAGATTTCACATAAAAATCTGGATTTCTAGCTTCTCTTGTAAGATCCAGTGGCCTGCCAACACCAAGCCGTGCTTTGGCCTGGCAATCACTGGCAGAGGTCCCGGCCAGGGACATCAGGTGCCACCGTCCCACCGGGCCCTCCTGTCGTGCAAGATCCTCTCAGGCCCCTGGGGGCATCTGAATCTGAGAACCTGGAATCAAGGCCCAAAACATTTTTTATAAATCCATCTATGGAGCTAAAAGTCAGGGTGAGGGCTAACTTGTGGGGCAGGGCGAGGTGGGAGGCACCCAGCGGGGCCTCTGTGCCTGCTCACAGTGGCCTTGGGTTTAGGAAAAGTCATCGAGCTGTGCAGCTGGGAATGGTGCACTTTTTATAGTCAAAAAATTTCCCAGAAAAAGTGTTGCTATTAACAATTAAATTCAAACTTCTCAAGAACTATGACTATGCTTTGAAGGGACACGACCGAAATGCATCTCACTTCCAGCTTGGACTCAGCCGCCACAAAGCCACGTGCCCGCTTCCGGGCCTCTCCCGCCCTCCCCAGCCACGCAACAGGTTAGCCCACTGCCAATCATCGGCAACGTTTCCTGAACCTGAACTGCTAACACCCGCTTTACTCCCCTGGCTGTGATGCCGCTGCAGTGTTTCGGCGAAAGCCCGCCTAGAGATGCTGCTGCTTCGAGGCTGGTTGCTGCTCTGGGACAGTTTCGCAGGGGGGCAGGGGAGGGAGGGATGCACCCTGGGGCTCCGGCAGTCAGAGAAGCCCCTGAGGGGGGTCCTCCAGAGCAGAAACGAACCAACTCATCACATCCACGCATTCTTTGAAACTATCTTAGTTCCTCCAACTACTCCAGAAGAATTCCCTGGGCCCGGGCTCTGCGTCAGGCAGTGGTTGAACAAGACAAACCAAGTCCATGGCTTCAGGGGAGACAATGATAAACAGGGAGACAGCCCATCAGTGAGTAACTGCAGATGGTGACGGGCAGTGGAGGAGAGGAAACAAGATGCAGGGCGAGGGGAGCCGCCAGGGGGCCTCACTGAGAAGCAGCATCCGAGCCGGCTGGGGTCACACGATGACCCTCATAGAGGGTGGAAGATCTGCGTTTTAATCCTGGCTCTGCCACATCTGGGCTGAACCTCTCCCTCAGAGCCTCAGTTTTCTCATCTGTAAATAGGGGACGCACCACATGTGCTAAGTGTCCTCAACACAGGAGGAGTGTCTTATATATGTCTTCCAAGTTCTCAAGGGGTTAACCGCCTTCATTTTACTGATGAGGAAACCGAGGCAGCTTGGAAAGGTTCTGTTGACAGCTGGCCCCATACCTGTCGGCAGTGGAGAGCAGGCGGAGGGAAGCCGCTCAGAGTGCCGGGGGCTTGGGGAGAGTGCCTATCCCACGGCCTTGAATGCCAGCCCAGGAACTCCAATCTTACTCCCTTAGCGATAGGGATCCAGTGACGGCTGTGAAGCAGGGGCGTGACACTCCCGGGGCTATTTCTGGAAGGAAAGCCCGGGAGCCAGCAGGCCAGCGGATGGGAGGAGAAGGGCCTTAGAGCTGTGTTAGTAGGCCCGGGCCATGGTCCATGCCAACCAAGCACTGAGGCCGGCTCTGAGACGGACCCCAAATACCCGGCTGTGTCCACAGAGAACAAGGCCTCAGCACGCAAGCACTCTGGGACACCCACTCAAAAGTGTCTCCAGGGACCACAGCGACATGGCAGCCAGCAAGTCAGCCTTGGCTTCCACGGTCAAGGCGGGAGGCAAGAGGGCTTCAGGGGGCCTGTGGGCCTCACACTGGTTTCCGCCATCCGTTGGGACGTCCTCTGGGTGACAGCTCGGGGACAATCTCAGAGTAACAGAGAGGGGTCAGGATAAGAAAGGGTCACTCCTCAAGTCTGTCAGTGCTTACTTGGCACCAGGTGACAGCCTGCCAGGCACTTTGGCCAAAGGGATGCAACAGAACCCTTATGGCACCCTAACTGGGGAAACCGAAACTTAAGAAGTTAGCAGGGCAGGGGCAGGGTCCAAGGCCCAAGGTCTCTGTCATCTTCAGATAAATCAAGTGGAAAGCCCCACAGCTCTGAATTAGCCTGGAGGTCACTAACTCCCCTCCTTCTTCTCAGCACTCAGTGGGATTTATCTCAGGCCCCAGGGTCTGAAGCTGGTTTGTTTTACTCCAGTACTGAAGAGGGAGGATGGGAAAGGTTGGGGAGGAAACAGGCATTTTTAAGGTGTCTCCTCTGGCAGCACTTCTTGATCTTTCAAGCTGTTATTTGCTTCCCTTTGCTGCCCCCTAGAGGCCAAGAGCGGGACCGCCGGCCTTGCTTCCCTGGGCCAGGGAGAACCCTCTCCCCTCGCACTGGCCTGGCCAGAAGGTGTAAGCGCCAGAGAGAAATGGAAGGGAGTGGGGCCTGGGGCTGGTTTAAGTGATTAGGAGCACAGGTCTCCAGCTAGTTGTAAATGTTTATAAATTACATAATGATGCACAAATATAAACATAAAGCATATATAAAAACTTGAAATGTTTAAAGGAAGACATAAGGATTAAATAAATACTACTTTTAAATGTTTTTATTTTATTTACTAACAGTATGACAGACCTTGTAGCTTTTATTTAAACATTCTTGGACTTCAGGTCAAGATGACGGCATAGGTTAACATAGCACACTTCCTTGCACAACCACATCAAAATTACAACTAAAATATAGAACAGCCACCACTCAGAACCATGAGAAATCAAGTTGAATGGAAGTTTGACAACTACAGGATTAAAGAAACCACAACCACTATGCTACTACAGTTGTCCCAATTTTTCCCCCTTTGCGACCCTCCATCCAGCACCCCCACTCCCTCAGGCAGTCCCCACACCATTCATGTCCATGGATCATGTGTATAAGTGCTTTGGCTACGCCATTCCCTATGCTGTACTGTACACCCCCATGGCAATTCTGTACCTACCTATTTGTACTTCTTAATCCCTCACCTCTTCACCCATTCCCCCACACCCCTCCCATCTGGCAACCATCAAAACACTCTCCATATCCATGATTCTGATTGATAGGTATGTATTTATTGCCATTTTATTGTTCATAGTTTTGATCTTCTTTTTCTTAAATAAGTCCCTTCAACATTTCATATAATAATGGTTTGGTGATGATAAACTCCTTTAGTTTTTTCCTGTCTGGGAAGCTCTTCATCTGCCCTTCGATTCTAAATGAAAGCTTTGCTGGGTAGAGTAGACTTGGCTCTAGGTCCCTGCTTGTCGTGACTTTGAATATTTCTTGCCAATCTCTTCTAGCCTGCAAAGTTTCTTTTGAGAAATCAGCTGACAGCCTTATGGGAACTCCCCTGTAGGTAACTAACTACTTTTTTCTTGCTGCTTTTAAGATTCTCTCTTTATCTCTAACCTTTGGCACTTTTATTATGATGTGTCTTGGTGTGGGCCTGTTTGTGTCCATCTTGTTTGGGACTCTCTGTGCTTCCCTGGACTTGCATGTCTATTTCCTTTACCAAGTTAGGCAAGTTTTCTTTCATTATTTTTTCAAATAAACTTCCAATTTCTTGCTCTTTCTCTTCTCTTTCTGGTACCCCTATGATGCAAATGTTGGAATGCTTGAAGTTGTCCCAAAAGCAACTATCCTCCTATTTTTGCATTCTTTTCTCTTCATGTTGTTCTGACTGGTTGTTTTTGGTTCCTTAGGTTCCAAATCATTGCTTTGATTCTCAGCTTCATGTACTCTACTGTTGTTTCCTTGTAAATTGTTCTTTATTTCAATTAGCATATCCTTCATTCCTGACTGGGTCTTTTTATGCTGTTGAGGTCCTCACTACTTTCCCTGGGCATCCTTATAACCAGTGTTTTGAACTCTGCCTCTGATAGATTGCTTATCACCATTCTGTTTAGTTCTTTTTCTGGAGTTTTGATCTGTTCTTTCATATGGGCCATGCTTCTTTGTCTCCTCATGTTGGCAGCCTCCCTGTGTTTGTTTCTATGTATTAGGTAGAGCTGCTTCGACTCTGTGACTTTCTAGGGTGGCCTATGGTAGTAGGTGTCCTGTAGGGTCCAGTGGCACAGCCTCCCCCCATCACCCAAGCTGGGTTCTCAAGGTACACCCTTTGTGTGGGCTGAGTACACCCTCTTCTTGTAGTGGAGATTTGGTTTCTGCTGGCAGGTCAATGGGAGGGATGTACCCAGGCCAGTCAGTTTCAAGGATTGGCTGTGACCACTAACCACCACCCTCTCTGGAGGAAAAGCTGTGCAGGGGCAGCTTGGTGGTGCTCTGATGTGGTCTATAGCTCTCCACTGGGTGCACATGCTCTGGGTTTTTCTCTGTTGTGCAGGCCAAGGTCAGCCCCCACTTGTGCTTTGCCCAGGGCCACCTGTCTGGGGCATAAAGCCATCTGAGAGGCTACTACTTGTGCTGGACTTGGGGATTCCCAGGTGAAGCCAAGCTGTGAATCTAGGCAGGCTGCTGCTAGTGTCTGGCCTCTGGTCCCTTATCAAGACATATAGGGGCTGGGGGCTCACTGAGGCTGGCTGTTGCTTATTTAAGATGGTTTAGGAAGTTGTGAAACATAAGCCAAGACCAGCCATTCATATGGAAAAGTAACTGTTAACAGCTTGGATAGGCCCATAAAATGGGGGGGGGGGGGGGACAGAGTCTCAGGGGATCTCTGGAAGCAGGGGAGGCAAACGGTGTTAGCCACGTTGATAGAGTCTCAGATATGGCACCCACCTGTCTGCCCTGTGGTCTGTGAAGGGAGAGGGCCCAGAAAAAGGACAATAGCCTCTGCCCACCTTTCTTTCTGGGAGAAAGCTGTGCTCCAGCCCCTGCTTTGATGCCAGACAATTCAAATCCTTTCCATATGCCCCTGGTGCCTTTCAAGCTGCTACTCCAGTGCTAGAGTTCAGAAGGAGTGCGTCTGAGCAAGTCCCTGTGTGTGTTCTTTAAGCGGGACTGCTTGGGACTCCAGAAGTTTCTTCCACTGACTCAATCCCTGCTGGCTTTTGCAGCCAGGACTTATGAGGACTTATCTTCCTGGCACTGGAACCCTGGGCTGGGGGCCCTGATGTTGGGCTGGGACTCCTCACTCCTGAGGTAGCCCTCCTGAATTTTTATCCACCACACGTGGGTGGGAGACCAGCCCGTTCTGCATCTACATGCCTCCTACCAGTCTGGATGGATGTGGTTTCTTTATTTCCATAGCTGTCATGTTTCCATTCAGCTCAATTTCTGACAGTTCTGAGTGATGTTGTTCTGTATTTCAGTTGTAATTTTGATTTGGTTGTGTGAGGTGGTAAGCTGTGTTTACCTAAGCCACCATCTTGACAGAAGGTCCTAAACGTTCTCAATTAGTTTGTTTTCTAGTCCTAGCAATGCAATTGCATATGCTTTTTTTATTTTTGAAAAGCATGTGTTAATACGCTATGCTGGGATAATTCAAGAGTCTGCTTCTATTCAAATCAAGTTATATCCATACTTGATTTGAGTGGCTGTTAAAGTAGAAAACAATGCTGAAATTTGGATTTATATAAAGATTAATAAATTCAAATGGAAGCAGTGCCTTGTGGGTTGTGCTTTCTAAATATTGGTATTCATGTTTTAGTTTCATTCACAAAAAAGGGAACTGTTTTTGGTGAAATTCAGCTTATACAGCTGACCCTTGAACAGCATGGATTTGAACTGCGGGTCCACCTATGCAGGGATATTTTCCAACAAACACCAGTCCCGTTTGGATCTGCAGCTGGGAGTCTGTGAATAAGGAGAGCCAGCTGTATGTGTTGGTCTACACCATTTTTTTTTATTGTCCTCTCGTGCCTTTGAGAGCCAGCCCTGCACTCAGGACAGCCCTCCTGAACTGGGAGGGAGGTTGCTGTGTGTCCTGCCGGACTCCCCTGCTACAGCCGAGCACAGGGGAGCCGAGAAAGCGGAGGTCAGGACGAAACACCATTTTATATAGGGGACATGAGAATCCATGGATTTTGGTGTTTGTGGGGGCCTTGGAACCAATCCTCAGTGGATACCAAAGGGCAACTGGAGTTTGGGGGACTCAAAAGTGATACGTGGATTTTTGACTGTGCAAGCGTTTGGCACCCCAACCCTCACGTTGTTCAAGGGCCAAATGTGTGTGTCCATCTTCACTGATGTCTGTCAGTCAGTCTTGCAAATAACTGAGAGGATTAGCATTTGTGTATTTTTATTTTTTAGAAGGTTTTTACTTATTTATTTTTTGAGAGAAGGTAAAGGAGGGAGAAGGAGTGGGAGAGAAACATCGAGATTGATTGCCTCTCCTTCGTGCCCCAGCTGGCGACCAAACCTGCAGCCCAGGCATCAGCTCTGGGTGGGAGTTAAACTGGCCACCGTTCGTTGCGCGGAAGGATGGCCAACCGAGCCACCGTGGTCAGGGTGGTATTTGTGTATTTTTAATAAACAGATTCAAAACTACCTAGAAGTTTTGTTTTGGAAGATATTGACTTTGGTTGAAATTTTCTGTTTTCAAGTTCTCATAATGTACAGACTTGACGAGTTTGAGGGAAACACACTTTCATTGCTTTTTGGCAATACAATTTCATAACAATGGAAATGTTTCCAAACATCTGCTTTCAGAATGCTCTTTCCAACACATGAATTTCTCTCCAAAAGCAGTTACATTCTCACACATTGTTTAAAAACCACTTCCCTCTTAAAGGAACAGACCGGGTTCTTTGTTCTGGGGGACAAATAGCTTACAGTCACATGTCACCCCAGAAGAGGTCATCAAAGGAGGCACTTTCCGTTTTCACAGAAGAAAACATGAGGCACTTTCAGGTGCGGCAGCAGATTTAAGCCACTCTCAGGTCGCTCCCATCTCGTAACAAAATGTCCTTGAAAGGTCTCCTATGGAAAGGCCTTGTTTTCAATAGTAATAACATGAAGAATAAATGTAACATTAGAAAATATCGATGCTGCACCAGGCACTGAGCAGGCTGGCTCACACGTATCAGCTCATCCCACCCACAGACACACAATGACGCAGGGAAGCGTCCCGTCCTCTCCGACACGTGAGGGCGTGAAGGCACAGCACTGGCCGTTGTGCCTGTGACAAGTGATACTGCCAAAGGGGAGACTGTTGGTGGGACGATGTGGGGGCGGTGGTCCCAGTGTGAAAGCACGGGAACTCTCAAACTTGAGAACCAGAGCTCCCCCCACCCCCCACGAGACACTGAGCTTCTAGCCCACTTGAGGCCCAGGCGCAGCTGACACCAAGCCCCATGCTGGTGGCAGCGGAGGGGCGCAGAGGTCAGAGGGAAGACGTGAATCTCACACTGAGCGCTGCCTTGTCTTCCTCAGGTCTGTGATCAAGACAGGTCTCCTGGAGCCCCTTGTCTTCCCCGCACAGTCCTGTAACCAGTGTAGATGTTCACACACGGGCACCCCTACCTGACACTCCTTTTACCGGTTTCGTCTCCCAAGGAAAGCAAAGAGAAAGAACACCTACTAGGTGCCGTACAGAGTACCCAGAGCTTTACATACACACCCTCATTTATTCCTTGCAACAGCCCTGGGAGACAGGAGCCCTTATACCCCCATTTTATAGGTGAGAAAACTGAGGCTGAAAGAGAGGTGCCCTACCCAAGGTCAATGGCAGAGCTAGGGTTCAACCCCTAAGTGCGTGGCTCTAACTCCAGTGACCCAGGTGGCTTGGCCTGGCAGCCATCATCTCTGGAAGGATCCTGTGGTCAACCCCATTCTGTGAGTTGGGAGTTTCTGCCCAGAAAAGAAATCTATTGAACTAAAGTAGGTAGAGCGAGTGAACCATGGAGAAACAGAAATAGCAAGAGTAGGATGTATTCCATTTCTGCCTCCCCAAGAGCGGACTCAACCCACTGAGTGGGATGGAGCCCTGCCCTTGGGTTAAAGACATTATTAAGAGAAAACCTAAGGCCTCACCATCATCCTCAAGGGGATGCTTGCCTGGGGGAAGGCTCCACAGGGGTCTGCTCAGTGAACCAAGGATGGGCACACAAGTGGGTGGATTTGGGGAGCAAACCAAAGCGTCATGGTAAAAGTCTTCAGCCTGGGGATGCTGGCACTACTAGTCTCTTGTATTGAACTGTGCAGTGGCCGTAATCGGGGGGTGGGCCCTCCTGTCTACCTTGTAGTCTAGGTGTGGGGTGCAGGGACCTCAATCCTGGGACAAGGTGAAGCCGCTTCTTGGTGGCTTTGGAGAAGTACAATGGGGTTTGGAGGCTATTATGGCCTTTCTGCGTAAGCTTCTTTCTCTGCTCCGGTGCTCCCCAGGCTGGGTGAAGACGAAGAGGAGGAGGACGTCATCGGGATGAACGGCTGAGGCGTTTTCCGTCCTTGGCCTTTGTTCCTTCTTCCTCCCAGTCTCTGTGCCCTTTGCACAACTTTGCTGTGTCCTTTCACTGCGGGTAGGACCTACTTCCCCGCCTCTTGACTTCTGCCCTATGACTTGCTTTGCAAATAGTGTAGGGCAGGCACGTTGATGGGTCAGTTCCCATTCTAGGCCTCAAGGAGACCTTGCGTGTTCCTGCTTGCCTTTCTCTCAGTGCCGTAATTAGAACACACACATGAGTTAGGCGGCTGGTCCCCGGGAAGGGGACCTTGACTGACAGTCCCCAGCTGACTCCCAGCTGGGGTGAGCAGAGCTCCCTCACCTGGTCCAGCCTTGGTCAGTCGGCCTCTGGAACAAAAGCTAACGGACACGGGACGTGTGTGTTCTAGTGATTCCTCGCATATCCGCAGCCCCACGCCCTCCCACTGCCGAACTGCGTGTGGCACGTCCTTGAGGAGGAAGGAACCAGGTGGGAGCTACCGGTGGGCCAGGCACTGGGTTCGGCAAGGCCCCGTCCCCAGGAAGATGGGCGCAGATGAACTGGAGGCGCCTCCCCGTCAGAACCCGCAGAGCTTCTTTGAAAACACAGTACATAGGATCGACCAAACTGAAACAGAATATGGAGAGCAGAAATGGCCCACATATGTCCCAAAGATGTTAAATCAATTATGTCTTTATAAAAACATTCCTTTGCGAAGGGGAAGAGGGGAGAAAGAAAGGGAACTCACAGGGCACCTTGGCGCTCTAACCGCTGGGCCTCAGACCATCTCAGGAGTCAGCGTGATGGCAAGAGTGTACAGACTGTGGCCCTGGTCCGGCTGCTCAGTCGGCTGGAGCATCATCCCATACAACAAAAGGTCGTGGGTTTGATTCCCGGTCACAGCTCATACCCAGGTTGAGGGTTCAATACCCAGTTCGGGCACATACAGGAGGCAACCCTGGTTAATGTCTTTCCCTCACATTGGTTTCTCTCTCTCTCAAATCAATAAACAAATCCTCAGGTGAGGATTAAAAACAAGAGCATAGACCCTAGAGCCAGACAATCTGAGTTTGAGTCATGGTTTCCTCACTGACTGCTGTGTAACGCTGGCCATTTAATCTTCCTGTGTCTCAGTTTATTCATCTGTGAAATGAGGATTATAACAGCCTCTACTTCATAGAGCTATTGTTAGAACTGGATGAGCAATGTATAAAGTCTTCGACCACACCCGAAAGGTGCTGTGTGAGTGTCAGTCAGGGGCCCACGTTAGGTGACAGCATGACAGAGGTCAGGGGTTCCTGGAATGACACAAATGTCCGACAGGCATGGGCCCCTTGCCCCCAGTGTACAGCAGTCTCTTGCTGTGTAACAAATCACCCCAAACACAGCAGCTTAAAACAGCAAGAATTTCTTATTGTCTCCCAGTCCCTCTGGGTCAGGACTTCGGAGTGCTGCCTAGGGCCTCACACGAGGTTGCAGCCAGGCAGTCGGCCAAGGGCACAGTGTGTGACAGTGTGGCCGGGGCTGCAGGACACCCTTTGAGGCTGCTGGCCAGCAGCTCCTGCGGGCTGCTGGCCGGAAGCCTCCGGCTCCCGCCACGGTGACTTCTCTGGGGACTGCTTCTGTGTCCTCACTGCGTGGCAGCTGACTCCCTCCAGTGAGCGATCTCCAAGAAAGCAAGGCGGAGGCTGCGATGACTTTTATGATCTAACCGTGGGTGTCACACGCTGCCGTTTCCGTACCAGTCAATGGACTGTACGGGTCAGTACTCTCCAGCGTGAGAGAGGACACATCCTGTCATTAGGAGCAGGAGGTGGGCGTCACTGGGGGCCAGCTGGAGGCTGCCAGCCCCCTGGTCAACGGGGCGGCAGCAGCCCGCAGAACACGTGCTTCTCTGCCCCCCTGGAGCAGTTCCACCAGCCAGGAGCTCCCTTCCTCCCTCCCTCCCTCCCTTCCCTTTTAACAGTTTCTTCTTCTGATTTAAAGGTGTGTTATAGGAAATCTAGCGAATACAAAAAAGTACAAAGAATTTTTAAGTTACCGATAACTCCACAATTACTTGTATTCATTCTGATGGATAGTCCAGTGTTTTCATGCAAAATTTCACGTACAATTTATAAAATTTTAATTACATGGCATGCTCAGTTTTACTATCAGGTTTTTGCACTTAAAATCATAGCATGACTTCTGCTCAATGTCACCAGATGTTAACAATAATATAACCACAAATTGAATATTTAGGAATGTTCCAGCATTGTATTGAGCTGTTCACACATTTCTCTAATTCTCACAAAAATTCTATGGCTGGGCACTGTGACCAGACCCATTTTACAGAGGAAGAGCCAAGGCTCAGAAAAGTCACCCAACCAGCCCAGGGTCACACAGGAAATAAATGACAGAAACATCAGACGTCAGTTCAGATCTGATGGCCCCCCGTGCTGTGATGGCTGAAGAGTGTTTTGCTGCGGGGATGTCCCCAAATTTACTTAAAAGATAACCTGTTCTTCTGCTTTTACAATAGGAACAATGCTCCCATGCACGTCCCTTAACATGCTCTTTACCCACACAGGCCCCAACTTTTTTTATTTTAATCTATAGACACACCCCTTGGGGGTACTGTGATATATCTTAGAGGAAAGTATGTCATTTAGGGCTGGCTTTCGAAAGGCCCTTGTTGGCCTGTATAACCAATAAGCCCAGGGGTCTTGTTTAGGTGTGGTTTGACCCAGGACTTGGGTCCTCTTCGGCCTTCTGGTTTGCCTTCTGCCGCATGCACTCCATCCCTTCACCATCCGGCTGCACACGGAAGTCTCCCAGAAGGCCCAGGCACTCCCCAGGCAGCAGACAGTGGCCTTGAATCCTGACCTCACACTCTCACTCCACACCAACTTTTTCTCAGACAATGGGAAAACTTCTCTTTCTAGGAAGCCCCAGTGAATGGTTCCCGAGGCCTCACTGTGGACAGGGACAAGGGATGCTTTGATGGGCGTAAGCCAGTCAGCACCCACCCCTGGGGCTGTGTTGGGGCAGCCCCCACCCCAGCGTCTTGGCTGAGACCGACAGAAAGATGGCTGTGGCAGTTGCCTCTTGCAGCGTAGCAAGCTTGCAAAACTCTAGCTAAAGGCTGCAATGACTACTTCTCACAGTTCAAGTGTTGGCATGTGGGCAGCTCTGCTCCTCTCCTGGCATCATCCGTGGGCTGCAGTCTTCCGGGGGTGCCACCGGAGTGCCGTGGTCCATGACGACCTCGCTGGCATGTCCGGCAGTCGGCACTCTGTCTCAGTTCTCCTCCACGCAAGCCCTCCCTTCAGTCAGCTGGATGTGGCTTCTGTGTGGCATGGCAGCCTCGGGGGCTGGGAAGGCACAGGTGGAAGCTGCAAGGTCTCTTGAGCTCCGTCCTGGGCACTCACGCAGAGTCACTTCTGGGTCTGAGGAGAAGGCATAGACTCCCTCTGGGTGGGAAGAGCATATTGCAAAGAGCTGGCAGGTCTGCAAACAGTCGGGCACAGGTGATGAGGGCAGACACAGGAGAATAGATTCTGGACCGCCAAAATGACCGATGACCACCACGAGAGGGCAGAACGCAGCAATGGCAGAGAGACCTTCCTGACCTCGGACGGCTCCTTCTGCCCACAGAAGCCCTGGCCATCTCGGCGGTGACCCCCTGAAGACGGCCCTGCGTCAAACACAGAATGTTCCCGGGACCAACACCCAGAGACAGTCTTTGAGATCAGGGCAGGAGCACCTGGGATTACATGTCTCCCTCACTAAATTGCGCCATGAAACTCGTATTAAGGGATGCAGTGTATCAACGCCCGGAAAACAGGGCAATTCTGGACAGACTCACGAAGAGCAAATCCTTCTCCGCTTGCACAGTTGCCCATTCCGATGGAACTGTGCAATGAGACGTGCAGGCGGGGGGCTGGTTCGCAGAAGGGGCTGTCTAGTCTGCTCAGCACATGTGAAGTGCTTCCCCAGCCCCCGAGAATGTGGGCACAGCAGCCCCCACTCTCCCCAGCGTGTCTTTGCAGAAGGGCTGCCTTGCTCCCGAGCACGAGTGACAGCTGCCCCAGCAGACACAGGTGTGTGTGCCCAGCCACTTTTTCATCATCCAAGAAGGGGGCGTCACGTGCAGCTGTGTCCCTCCAGAAACCTGATCATCACCTTCCTGCCCCTCTGACCAACGGTGTTCAGGACCCAGCCCCTCCCCCTGCACTTAGTGAAGGGAGCCACACAGGTTCCCACTTGGAAGACTTGTGAGGTCACCATCACCCATGCCCCAATTGGCCGTCTCATAGCTGTGTGCTGTTGATCAAGCAACTTAGCCCCTCTGAGCTATAAGATGGCTGTATCGATATCCACTTAAGGTGTGGAAAACTCTTAGCATGACTTTTTTTAAAAATTTGAGCCAAGATTTTAAATCAGAGGATTCTTCAGTTTCCCATAAATAACCTAAAAATCTGCCACTCCTGGGCCTACAGTCTCACTGGGCAGAATTGGCCAAAGCTGAGTAATTGCTTTAGATAGAAGATGGTCTCCCCTCTTTGCCACAGCCCCCACCACTCCCTGCTGTTTTATTTTTTTTTAAGATTTTATTTACTTTTAGAGAGGGGGAGGGAGGGAGAAAGAGAGGGAAAGAAACATCATGTGTGGTTGCCTCTCATGAGCCCCCTACCGGGGACCTGGCCTGCAACCCAGGCATGTGCCCTGACTGGGAATTGAATTGGTGACCCTTTGGTTCACAGACCAGCACTCAGTCCACTGAGCCACACCAGCCAGGGCCCTATTGTTTTAAATTAGGGCTACTTTGCTCGTTTATCCCTGGCCTAATCCTCAGGTATTGGAGTTTGCCAACCCTGAGTTAGCATTTTGGATGCCCGGTCCTCAGAGCTCCACCCACATCTTCTTCCCAGGATCCACCCTCACTAAACTTGACTCTCAAAATCACATTCCCTGTAGGGCGCAGTAGCAGCCTCCTGCCTCCTCCATCACTTTAGCCACGACGGCACTGCCCAGCACAGGGGACCTGGGAACACGCTCCCCCACCAGGCCCCTGAGCGACCTCTTGGCCCTCTGTCCTACTGCTCTCCGTGGCTGAAGACCCTGGTGTGGGGCATGTGCCTTGAGCAGTTTTCAGGGCCCAGAAACCAAGTCTATTTCAGTCCCCAGGGCGCTGAGTGTGCATGGCTTCCCCACGGCCTCTGGGCGGCCTGACCGGAGCAACCAGCTGCTGCCTTTGACGTTGTGCAGCCTGCGGCAAACCCTGACGGAGCGCCAGCAGACCGCAGCCCACGGGCCAGCGCTAGGCCGCTCCCTGCTCGTGTTCAACCGCAAGCTAAAAACATTTTTTTTAATGGTTGACGGGGTAAAATCAAACCAAGAATTGTATTTCGTGACACATGAAAATTACATAAAATTAAATTGTCAGTGTCCATAAATAACGCTTTATTGGGACGCAGCCACACCCATTTGCTCAGGAACTATGGTGGCCGCCTTTGCCCTCCGGGGGCAGAGCCGGGGAGTCAGAGACGTTCGGCCGCAGAGCCTCAGAGGCTTGCTGCCTCCTCCCCCCGCTCCCCTGAGAGTTCGCTGCCCTGCTCCCGCCACGGTCCAGCACGGCCGGGCATCGGGCATCGGGCGACACAGCGGAGTCAGCGCCCGGGGCTGCCGCACCGAACGGCCGCACACCGCCCCGGGCGGCTCGGAAACGCGGAAATGCGTCCTCTCGCGGCTCAGGAGGCCCCGAGCCTGAGGTCCAGGGGGCGGCAGGGCCACGCCCCCTCCCGAGGCTCCAGGGGCGTCTCCTTTCTGGCTCCTTCCGGACTCTGCTGGCCGTGGGCATTCCCTGTGGACACCGGGGGTGTTGGCGGAGGCCGCCCCACTCCTGCCTCTGCCTCCCTTCTCCGTGTGTCTTGTAAAGACGCCGTCACTGGATGAGGGCCCACAGCACAATCCAGCACGGCCTCCTCTCAGGACCCTTTAAATTACCCACATCTCACACGCCCTCCCTCCACAGTTGGCTGTAGTCGGGGTTCTGGGGCGCGGACACAGACTTTTCTCAGGGATGTGGGAGGCACGGCTCAGCCCACTCCAGCTGGCTTCTCGCCTCCTAATCACGTCCATGTTCTCTGAAGGGAGACTCATGACAGCCCACTCGCGCACCCCTCCCACAAATGTAAGAAACATAACAGGCCCGGTGCTGACGACAGCTGTGAGGAGAACCAAAGTGGGGTGACGAGCTCCGAGAGCAGCAGGGAGGCGGTTCACGCCGTCCTGAGCAGGGACGAGAGGGTCGGGGACAGGGGTGGGGGGGGGGGGCGCAGCAGACTTGGGACGGTTCACGCACGCGCGGGCCCAAAGGAGGTGCGGCGGCTTGTGCGGAGCAGCAGCGAGGGCTCGCGGAGCGGCTGGAGGAGAGCAAGTGGGATGGAGACTGGAACGATCACAGCGTGAGAACCACCGCCAAGGGGCAGCCTGTCCCAGCCCCTCGCCCGTGATCATGAGCACGGTCACTGCTGCAGCTCTCCTCTGTCCCCACGCTCAGCGCAGACAGCTCTCAGTGAATTCTCACTCGGCCCTGACTTGGAACTTTTAGGGTTAACCTCTTTCCCCCATTATTTTGGTAAGTAAACTGAGGTGACCTATGAGGTCACTCAGCCAGGAGCAGAGAGCTATGACCCAGAGTTACTTCCAGACACCCCAAAACCTCAAGCTCCGTCTCAGGGTTTTTCTCAAAACAAGACAGGGCAGCGCTGGGGCTTGGGAGTGCTGGTTTGTATTACTGTTCGATTGTTATTCAAAATTCCTACAGAAATAATATATGTACATATTTAAATAATCAAATATTGTCTCATACTACTCTCCTCTATCCCTGTAAGTTCCAGCTCCTGTTCTCTAACACACCCAGCCCAGGGCCATGGCACTGCTGTCCCTCCCGCCAGGAGTGCTCTCCCGTCTCACAGGCTCAGCCCCAGGTCACCTCCCCAGAGACCCTCTGACAGCCCAAAGGCGTCCACTCGGGTGACTGTGTGTGTGTGTGTCCCGTCACCAGCACGGTCTCCACGTGGCACGGTCTGAAATGGCCACATCCAGTTGCTCCGCTGTTCCAGAGGACACAACGGTGTCTGCTGCGTCCTCTGCTGCAGCACCAGGCACACGTGGGCAGGACCAGGCCTGTCTTGCTCACTGTGGAGCCCATGTGCCTCGAGCAAAGTCTGGGATGAAGCAGGTTCTCGCTGAGTGTCTGTCCAAGAGGGAAATGAGGAGGGAAGAGAAGCAGCAAGGGGGGACAGCGGATAGCCGCCCTCGCCTGCCTCTTCCTTCCTCTGCCCCTGGCCGATGCAGCCGCGTCTTCACCAGCAAACCTGACGCCAGGGTAGCGACTGCTCCTCTGGAAGCAGGGAGGAGGGGCACCCTGAAGAGCTTTTCCCAGAAGCCCAGGCCCTTCTCAGCCCTGACTCCGTGCGGTGGCCCCAGAGGGCTGCTTCCCGACTTTTTCCTCAGGACGTAATAGGACACAGCGACTGATGTCAGACACTCTGTGTTGGGATCCTGGAACCGTCCTTGTGGCCTTGGGAAGGTCACTTGCCACTGCCGACCTTCAGTCTCCTCATCTGTAAAGTGGGCACCCCCGGGGGGCATCTCACCGATGCAGTGGAGATTGATTGAAACAATATTCAGGTAACAGGCCGCCCAGTGGGGTCTGTTTCCTGTCCCTGCTTGGCAGATAAGGTCCGGAGCTGACAAGTGCCGTACATTCTAAAGAGACAGAGGTCCCATAAGAATCATATGGACAGGCTGGGAGGACACCAAGGAAGGGGAACTGGCCTCTTGTTTGCCGGCGGGTGGGGCCCGTGCCACAGAGAACTTGGGCAGAGAGCTTGCCCTGAGCCTGGGACATGAGAAATGCATTTTCCTCTCCTGTGCCTTCCCCCATGATGAGGTAAAAGGTGGCAGGGAGGGCTGTAGCAGTTAATCAGGGCCATCGTGTTAACTATGGCCACCACTGTCACTGTCACCTTACCTACTGGCCACAGCAAGTCACACGGCCCAACCCAAAGTGAAGGGGCGGGAACAGAACCCTCCCTGCTGGTGGAAGGAACTGCAAGCCACTGGCAAAGGGCAAGCACAGGGAGGGGCGAGGAGGAGCCAGGGCCCATACTGCTGTACTGTTGGGGCGCGGCCCTGGAGTTGGGGTGCACTTGGGAACCAGGACACTGGTGGCATTTCTGGCCGAGAGACTGAGGGTGGGGGGCTGGCTGCAAGGACCCGGGCTCACAGTTGGGCTCGATCTGCAGGGCCTGTGGTGGTGTGCACCCCGGGAGGCCTAGGGGAAATCACATTTCTTTTCACGGTCCTCAGAAGGAGAGGGAAGGCCTCCCTTTGTCCCCAGCGGAGATTAGAGGAGAAGAAATGCCATGGGACCACGCCAGTGATGACAGCGCTGAGAAAGGGGCGCAGACTCCTGACCTGCGACCTGGAGGAGGCACTGAGGACGGAGCCGTGGCGGGGCCAGTGTGGCGCCACAGGGGTCCGGGCTGAGGCTGGCCTCTGCTCCACGACTACGTGGGACCCCATCGGCAGGGAACCCCGTGCCTCCAACCCCAAAGGAGCCAGTAAGTGGGAGGGGGATGCAAAGGGTATGGGGGAGCCTGACAGCAGCACCCCCACACTCAGGCAGCACTGGGGCCCGGCCCTGACTTGCAGGGCCAAGCAGCAGAGGAACTCTGAACAGAATCGAACACTGAGGTTGTAAAACACGCAGGCCTGAGCCTGCTGCTGAATTAGGACCACTGCAGCAACAGAAAGGGGCCAGAAGCCGCAGGATCTGGCCGACGTCGTAATGCGGGATGGAGCACAGCTGCGGGCAATTGTGTGAATTACAAAAATAATTAAAATAGTGGTAGCAGCTAACACAGGCAGGGCTCCCTGCATGCCAGCCACAGTCCTTGTGCTTTAGATATACTAACTCTTTTATCCTTCACAACTCTATAATAGTATCACTGTTACATGATTATTATCATCTTCCTGTTAATGATGAGGCACCCAGGGCAGAGAGTGTCAGAACCTTGCCCAAGGTCACACAGCAGGACACAAGCAGCCAGGATGTGGCCGCAGGCCATCAGAATTCCACGTCTACAGCTGTGCTGTCTCCTTATTTTTTAAGAAATGAAACCATTTCGTGTTTATACTCCAGTGAGGTAAATGCCCCAGTAAGTCACTCAAGTGCTCAAGAACTGTCAGCTCCCGGGCCTCCTCCCGCCATGCCTGCTCCTGCTGCCATGGCGACCCCTGGGTGGGGGCAGCCCACAGACAGGATGAAAGAGCTGAGCTGAGCCAGGGTCCTACGTTCTGACCCTGGCCAGGGTCAGGACGCAGGGCAGGCCTGGAGGTGGGAGGCGGCCACATGGAAGCCCAGGAAAGCTTCACTGTCCACCAGCCCCCTTGGCCTGCCCTGCGGGGGGCAGGGGTGCTTGGGAAGAGCAAACCTGGGCTCAAGTCCCCACTCTGCCACAGACATTGGGCAAATCTCAGATCCCATCTGAGCTTCTAGCTGAAACCCCAGTCATCCTGGATTGGCAGAAACTAGGCCTCCAGTGCTGTGGGTTACACACTGCAACATACTGAATGGGCCACATGCATCATCTCGCACAGTCCTTCAACACCGGGAGGAACTCCTACTAACCCCACTTTACAGATGAGGGCTGAGGACCAGAGAGCCTAGGTGACTTGCCCGAGGTCACACAGCTGGGCACGAGAGAGAGGAATCAGCCTACATATTGGCTTGGCCAAAAGGTTCGTTTGTTTTTTTGTACAACGGCTCTAGTAGCGCTTAGTTATTTTTAACTTCATTCAAAACAATTTTGTTAGACTGTGACAGCTGTCATATCAGCATGCATTTTTAAAAAACTTATCAAAATTGGTGAGTTGTTGCATAGCCATTTTAATATTGAAGATGGAAGAAAATGTGCAACATTTTCAGCTTATTATGCTTTATTATTTGACTGATTGAGCATGTCAAAAGTGGTGTGCTCAGTTTCATGCTGGAAAGTTCTCGCTGCACGACGCTCCACGGTCAGGGAGACCAGATGAAGTTGACAGCAATCAAATCGAGACACCAGTTGAGAGCAATCAGCATGCTACCAGTGTCCAAGAAAGAAGGCCTGGCCGTGGGGCCAGGGGATTTGAAATCACCCCCTTCCGCTCTGCTGGCACAGGGCCACGCCTGCCTGGAGGAAGAAGCACCATCTGAAATTCTCACAAAACCTGTCTAGTTTGACCTTTAACTTAGTATTTTATCCAGAAAAGCCTGTTTAAATTCTGGAGAGAATAATATCTGGTTAGTGGGCAAGTTTTTTAAAAATGCATTTTCCTGCCACCAGTTTTCCAGAGTAAAGTAAGGTGGTTACAGAAGCAGGTTCATTCTGTGCACGTGCCATGTCTGAGTAGAGCCTGCACACACACACGCTCATGCGTGTGATTATTTCCATGTATGGCACAGGGCGCACAGCAGGGTCCTCCTTCCCTCTCCTGCGGGCAGGGCCCATGTGTCTGTCACCTGTGCTCCCCCCAGTCCTCGATCCAGTGCCCGCCTGAGCAGACCCTGGGAAATGTCTGGAGGTGGACGGAAGGGCTGAACAGGTGAGTGATGCGTAAGTGCTGCGTGTCTTTGAGCCGAGGGTGGGTCAGACGTGCATCATCATTCTAAGGGAAACCTATACATCTGACCTTGGACTCCACGAGCTGTCCAGAGAAATCCCAAGGAGGCTTGCACCCAGGGACACGCTGGAGTGTCAGAGCTTCCCCAGAACATAGCCCCACCCCTGTCACCTGCAAAACATTCTGCCAACAGCTCAAAGCCCCCAGGAGCAGCAGCACCTGCTGGGTGTGGCGCCCTTCTGTGCGTCGGGAAGGGAAGGCGGCCTGCCCCTCATAGGCACTGGCTCGGCCGCTGTGCCCTGAGAGGGGGTGGGCTGGAAGGAGAGAGGGGTGGGACCTGGCAGCGACACAGACTGCGAGCTCTCAGCTTCCCGCTCCCCAGCATCTCCACCCAGAGCGCCTCCACTCACACCTGTCAAGAAACAAAACCGCAGAGGCCACCACACCCCTGACAGAGCACAGGGCAGATCTCGGAACCCTCCGCACCTTGCTGGAATTCCTGCTCTGCCACTTTCCAGTTGTGTGACCCTGGGCAAGCCACATTACCCCTCTGGGCTCACTGTCTTCCATGTTTGATGGGAACGGTGACACGTGTCCTGCCACCTTGGCTCATCGGAACGTGAGTTCAGGAATAACTGACTCTGGCACAGAAGGGACTTCCCAGGCCTTGGCATGCCCAGGTTCCCCCGTGGCTAAGCAGCGGGACCCGTGAGCACTGGCACAGCAGAGAGAGGGTGCAGGTGCTGGAGCCACACCTAAAATCAGACCCCAGCTTTGCCGGCGGCCTGCTGTGTGGCCTTGGGCAGCCACTTTTCCTGAGCCTCATCTCACGTGTAAGCATTTGCTTGGAAGCAGAGGAATCCTAGGCAGGTGAGTGGCACCCACAGGGGGCAAACCCAGGCTGCACCCAGGAGTCTGTGGTGCCTAACTCCTCCCGCAGGAGGTAGGGACCATTTTTGGAAATACCATAATACAGATCAATAACGTAACAAAGCCCCGAGCTTCCCCAGAGCCCAGGCCCTTCCCTAGCAGGCTGGGCGAGGGGGAGATTGAGATGCCCCCGACACCTTTGGAGTCTGAATCACTTCCACTCCAGCACCCTTCAGAGGCTGGAAGCAAGGTAACCGTGACTCCTGGGAGCTCGGCCTCAACTCCAGCTCGGCGCAGGGCAGAGGCGGCCGAGCAGGTGTTCAGGCTCCGCCTCTACAAAACGCAGTTTATGCCTTCTTGGGGGTTCCAAGAACAATGGTGTCTGACTGACTTGGCCTTCCAGGGGGAGCCACACCTCAGACCCATCTCTAGCCTCAGCCCCCTGGGCTAACTCCAGACACCAGGTGGGCTTGAGGTCCCCATCACTTCCCCGCAGCGTGACCCACCGGAAGGCGTGGGAGTGCTCAGAGAGGCCTGAGGGCTGCAGAGAGCTGCGGCCCCACAGTCAACGTGACCTCATTCCTGCTGAGAGCTGTGGACGCCAGGAAAGGCCACCCACTGAGACGTCACTAAGCCACTTCAGATTTGTATTTCCTTTCTGTCCTATCTGCAGGGAGCGTGCATCATTATTTCTATAATAAAAGAAAGAGAAAAAGCTCTTAAAAAACATAACTGTTGACAAAATGTCCACCTATGTCAGGCCTGTGAAGCTCCTGGATGTTTTATCTAAGTAATTAACTTTCCACCAGCTCCACTCCCAGGGCCAGCACCCAACTCTGACCCTAAGGGCTTCCTGCGCCCTTTGGAGTCCTGGGTCCCAGGGCCAACTTCTCCCCGGCACCACCCAAGCCTCCCGGCCCAGACCCGGGAGGCTGCATAACCCGTCGGCTGTGCACCCCACCACCTCTAAGCCAATTAACACAGTGTTTTAAAGGTGTTCCCAATGGTTCATACAGGGAAGAGTGGGGAATGGAGTCCTTGAGCTAAAGAAACCCTCCACTGAAGAGCTGTTCGCTTGAGTGCTTCTCCCTAAGGATCCCTGCGAGGGAAGGCCGGGCGTTCTGGGCAGACACAGAGGACGTGGCTCCATTATGTTAAAAATCTGTTAGAGGAGACCTCCATGTTAACTCAAGGCTTCCTCCTCCGAGGAAAAACCCACTTGAATTAAGTGTGGAAAGCTCTGATGTACTCAACATCACTGGGCACCTGCTCTGGGCCACCCCGCAACTGGGGGTACAGGCCTGTGCTCTGGGTCTGTACTGGGGGTACACACCAATTCCCTGCCTCCAAGTTCTCATCTTGGTGGGGGACCCCACAGGCGCCGATGACAAGAGGGGCCACAGGCAGCATGGACACAGGCAGCCCGTCACTGCAAAGGGAGCTCAGGAGAGCCTCTGAGCAGGAGGAGTTGGAGGAGGGCAGCCAGCCGGCTCAGTCTGAGGGGCTGGGGACCACCGCAGCTTTCCCGCAGAGTTGGCCCAGCTGTGACCCAATGTGGTCACACAGCATTCACCAAAATGCCCACTGCACGGAATAAACCCCTGCCCATCATCGATTTGTCCATTTTGGGGCCAGTTCAGGGCTGACTCCTCCTGACGAGACAGGCTGCTGCATCTGACGTGGAAAGGAAGGGCGGCAGGACTTTGCCTCCTCCCATCGTTGGAGACACGAGCCTCGCTGGGCCCAGAGCCCTCTCCTCCGAGACCAGGGAAACCGGAGTCCCAGCTTATCCCGGCTGTCCCAGAATTACTGCTACTGATGCTGCTGTTTACTCACCACATCCTGGTTTGGAAAGAAGAAAAACTCAGTCACCCTCCCCATCAGAGTTCCGTGGCAGTTTCCTGCCATCTGCAACTGCAGCCTGCGGGTCGTCAGCCTCAAGACGCCACACCTGCCCTTGGCCTTCCCCCACCCATGCCCCTTCTCAGATGACCACCACCTTCAACGAGGACCCCGAGAGCCTCTCGCCCTCCCCCAGACCCATGTACAACTCTCCATCCATTTCCTGATTCTCAGTCCCCATCACACTCCTTAGCACACCATTCTGCACCAATCCATTTGCCTGTTTCCCCACTGGCCTGTGAATTCTTACCTTATTAATCTCCAAGTCCTTTGCTTGGAGCCCAGCACCTGGCTTATAGAGGTATATGATAAGTAATGTTTGTTAAATTAATGAACTGCCATCAAGGCCAAGGCCAAACGAGTCAACTAGAACCAGCAGCTCCTTTCCTCTCCCTGGCCCTGGAGCGCTGCAGAGATGCCCGAAGTGAGCGAGGCGGGCTGGTGAGGTGCCGCCACTAACCAGCCAGGGGCCCTGGGCCTTGAAGTCCCCAAGATCCACAGAACCAGGCACTGATTTTATTGACTGTCTCAGCAGAGCCTTGCAGCTCAGACATTCTGCAGCTCTGACGTCTGTGACTTACACTCTCCTTCAGATGAGCAATCAGGCCCCGGAGATGTCTAGCACAGGCCTCACAAACTCTCGCGCCCACAATTTCACACGTAGGAACTGAGCCTGTGGAAATCATTAGACAAGTATCAAGATTTATACCCAAGGAAGCTCACTGTGGCACCACCTGATACAAAGAAAAACTGAGCAAAATGTGGCATATCACACGACAGAGCACACTCTGCCATTAAAGATCAGGTCCTAGTATTTTGTTAACATCGGGAAATAGTTATAACATGTTAAATGAATAAAAAGGAGACAACAAAACAACAGGAGATCAATTTTATTTAAAAAAAAAAAAAAGAAAAAAGGAAAGGCAAAATCATACATATTTGCACACATATGAAGAAATGTGGAAATAAAATTTACCCAAAATACTACCAGTGGGTTTTTCCTGGGCAGTGGGATTGGATGGCTCTTTCAGTTTTCAGCATTTTTCACATATTCTTCTACATTTTAGTCAGTAGAAAAAATTGGCTGTTAAAAGAAAAGTCAGCCCTCCATTGCATAAGGCCAAGAGCAGAGAGTGGAGGAAAATGCTTCAAACTGTGACATTTCATTGGATCTTCCCCAAAGCCAGTGGCTGTGCCTTAGGCAGATGTAACTGGCACAACCAGAGCACACACAGGACCTGGGCACCGGAGTGGAGCCAGGACAACCTCCTCAGTCAAAGTCGGCAGGGAAAGCAGCCTGCCTGGTTGGAACCCCCTGCCATTGTCCTTCCCCCAGCCCCTTTCTCAGAATACAGACAATTTCTGGGTCTGTCAACAGCCTGAGCACTCATCCAACCCCACCCACGAGTACGGCTTGCTCCCGCTCGCTCCCGGGCCAGACCCTGGGTGGGGCACTGCGGACAAGCCGGACCAGAGGTCTCTGCAGGTCCCTGGCCTCTGCCTGCACACCACTGAGGACTGGGAGCTCCGGTCTGTGCCTATCAGTCTTGGATCAGAAACCCATCCCAACCCACCTGCCTCCCACCATCCAAAGTCCTGCCCTGCGTTCTGTCCAAGGGTGGGGCCCACAGGCGACAAAACCCGTCCCCTCACCCCCTCCAACTCCAGCCATTCGGAAAACCCTGTCTTAGTCTCAGGCACAGACAGCGCTCGCTGGGGCCCTCCTCAGCAAGCAGGAGGGGCGGGACTCATTACCCAGAAATAACTGCATACTAATTCCTTCCTGGAGAAGAGCACCCGGAGTTTCAATCTCCTCCTCCCTGAACTCTGAAGCGGGGCTGGTGGCAGCTGAGAGGCTGTGACTGACACAAAGAGGCTGCAACACCCACACACTCTCTCTCTCACCCAGCCCACCATCACCAAACTGATCTTATGAAGACCTCAAAAGTAGAAGCCATCAGCCCCCAACTCCCTTTGTTCCCAGTTCTACTGACAAGCCAAGGGCCACCATTCCCCTTACTGTTGGGTGAGCGAGCCTCTTCCTGCCAGATGTGGTAGTCCACGTTAGATTCACCCCAGTCCTGCCGTCTAGTCATTGCGGCCCCTAAAGCAGGGGAACTGCGGACCCAGTACCCCAAAAACTTTGGGGACACGTGTTACTTCCACTCACAAAGGGCTGGGCAAGGCCCCAGCCCTCAACACACGTGTAAGCCCTGAGCCCTCCCCCTCCCACCCTCCCACAGTAATACCCTCTCTCCTGCCCTCCCGTCCCAACCACCATTTTCAGACAATCCGTCAAGAGACAGCCACCTCCCTTCAGTCCACTGAGGGACAGTGCCTGGCTGGGCACCTTAGGGAGGGATCCGTTCTCTGGGAGGTGCAGAGCTGGGAGGCCAGGCTCTGAGAGCAGGGGCGCCCCCTTGGACGCCACACCCACCTCCACCACTAGGTTGACTGTCAGTGACACCAAGTACCCCCACTCTGAATACGGGCAACAGGGACCCTGTGTCTTCACAAGGGTGGAATGCAGCCAGCGCCTGCAAGAGCCGGTCCTCCTCCTTCCCTCTCCTAGGGCTCACACGAGCCTCCTCCCTCGCTGCCCCACTCCCCCGCCAAGCGGTGCCCCACCCTCAGATGCCGGCTCTGGGGGGGCTCTGACTGTGAAGAAGCTCCCTAACCAGAGTTTATATAACAACAACATAAGCATTTTATTTTTTAATTAAGCTTCTTAGTTTCTTAGTATCACAATGGAATGATGAGAAAACAAGAACAAAAAAACCATGAGTCTGCAAATCTCTTAACACAGAGCTGAGACTTCAAGGTAACTGGGGGGAGGGGCGAGTGACAGAAGTGCCAAAACAGTTCCAGTGTCGTGGCCGGTCACGTCTCCCCTTAGCTGACAGCCAGAGAGTAGGGTAGGGAGGTGGAATGGTGAGAAGGTGGCACTGTCATAAGCTGTCCTTGGCGTTTCAGTCTCATGACTGACAGATGCAAGATCCACACGGAGCACCGCACAGGATTTCCTGGTGCCTCCTGTCCCTAGCCCTAACCCTCCACCTGCCCCAAATGTCCTGGGCACTCCCACCAGTGCTAAGACACACCCTGAGGCCAGTTCTGCTGGGTGGGCGGCAGGTGAGGGTTGTAGAGAAGGGGCACAGGGCAGGCGACGCTGCTCAGGGTATATGAATCCGAGGAGTGACCGAGACTCGTCTGGGAGACAACTGTGGCGGAGGGTGTGGTGGCGCAGTGGCAGCAGCAGCAGTTCGCGTCCCTCGGGCGGAAAGCAGGCCGTGCCTAGAGCTTCACTGTGCCGGGGGGCAGGCTGTCGTTGCAGAGTCTATAGTATCGCAGGTCGTTGACCAGCCTGTGCACATTCTGGGTGAACGAGGGCAGGTCCTGGAAGGCAGGGGCACAGCTGCAGCTTAGCCACACACAGCACCCTGTGTTACCCCCGCCCTGGCACCTCCCTCCCAGAGTGCGCTCCAGAGCTCCTCCAACACTACACAGCGCACCACTCCTACTGCTTCTCGTACCACACGTGAGCCAAGGCAGCCGGGGGAGGGACAGCAGTGAGTGCCGCCCCCATGCACACCTGGGCCTGGCCCGCGCATGCAACTGCTCCTGTCGTCCTTGCCACAGGCCTGTGGTGCGGGTGCTATCAGCACCACCAGTTTAAGGATGAAGAAGTGAAGCACAGAGAGGTGAAGAAACCTGCTGCGCCCTGGCTGGCTAGCTCACTTGGTTAGAGCATCATCCCACTATGTCAAGGTTGTGGGTTTGATCCCAGGTCAGGGCACACACAAGAATCAACCAATGATGGCATAAATCAGTGGAACAACAGATCGATGTTTCTCTCTCTTCCTTTCCCCTTGCCCCGATCTCTTAAATAAATAAATAAATAAATAAATAAATGAATGAATATTTTATGGAGAGAAACTGAAAAACAGAAAGGAAACCTGCTGCAGTCACGAGACAGGAAGGGAAGGGGAACACTGGTACTGCTGACGGCGTGTCTCTCCTCCAACAAGCCCTTGTCTGCAGACTCCTCCCAGGGCTCCAAGCAGGCCCTACCACTCAAGAGTGACACTGGCAGGGGCCCGCAGGCACCCACCACCTCCCCTGCTGGCTGCCGCCTGCTGGGCTGCACAGCAGACTGCAAATGGAGAGGGCCCCTCGCAGCTGACACCCCAAACACTGCCACACAGCACTACAAGACCAACCAAAGTTCAAGTCCCCGTGTTTAGACTGTGACTACTGAATGCTGGACTGTACGGCAAAATGTGGAGCAACATCAATGGTTCCCTGTCACACTGTGGGCTGGCTCCCTGCGGGGCTGGTGGCACCAAGGCGACCGATCCCTTCTGAAACCCCAGGTGACATGACAAGGCTCAAAAACTAGCTAAAGGCACTTCCAGCTCTCCTCCATCCCAACCACTTACACGACTAACTTCCCCTCCTCTTCAAATTGCAGGACAAAGCCCGCCTTGGCCAAAAAGGCCCCCCAGACACCTCCTATTTCCCAGCTCCAGGCAGCAGGCAGCACCTCCGCTCTGAGAGCCCAAAGCGCCCGGCCTCACCCTGCTGGTAGGCAGGGCACGCGGGCTCCACAGCCAGAGCACCAGGCCTGCCTCGTGTTCCCGGCTCTACCATTCCCGAGTTCTGTAACTGTTGACTGACCGCTGACCTTCCTGAGCCTAGGTTCACCCGGGGAATGGCGTTGACAAAAGGTACACATCAGAAAGCACAGTGAGGTCTACAGCAGGTGTTCCTGCCCGTCTTCCCAACACAGTTCTTCAGAGGCAGAGACTAGTGCCCTAGTACCTGGCGCAGGGCCTGAGAGGTAGCCAGCTCCCAATAGTGAGTGAATGAATGAATGCACTGATTCCTTTATTTCATCCTCAAGAAAATACACTGAGAGGTGTCTTTTAAAACAGTGGCTCCCAAATGCTAAATCTGAGTTTCCTGGTAGAACACATGGCAGCATTTTTGTATCTTTAATAAGCACCCCAGGAGCTCTGATGCATGACTGAGTTTGAGAACCACTGCTTTAGATCAAGAAGTTGACTAGTAACGACATCAGTAGAAACTGATCATTAAATATTAGGATTTGGCCTCTAGAAAAGGAAAAAAAAAATCCAAGTGGCTGAAGTGAACTTTAAGAAGCTCAAGAGAGAACCAGTTAAATGCCAGAGAAGGAAAGATTCCAAGACAAACAGGAGCAGAGTCTAAGAAACTGTCCCGATGCACGTCACTACGAGACCAGCAAGGAAGATGTAGTTTGCTCCAACAAGAGCGACCTGTCAGTCTGAAGACCAGAAGTCGGCAAGCACAGGAGTCAAGCCAGGGACACCAACAGGACATGGACAAAAGAGATTCCATTTCATCAAATGTGAGGTGATGAAAGAGGAACATGACTTACTCCTAAAGAAAAGTTCCAGGCAGAGCTGACGAGCAAGCAGCAGACTTAATAAACAGCTAAAACAGGGAGGAGGAGGGCAAGCTAGTGCCCAGAAAGGAGGCCCCAGGACCGGAAAAGCTGGGCCCCAAGGGACCCAGACACAGCAGCAGTGATGGCTCTGTGTGCATCCAGAGCTGTCACCAGCCCAGCTGCCGCCCAAGGTGCTGCCAGGTGAGGACAGCCCACCAGACAGACCTTCCCTGGACAGGCAGCAAGAGGGTGAGTCTTGGGGGGCTCCTCCCAGGACCTGGTAGCAGGTCAGGCCACACAGAGCCAGGCCGGGGGTGGAAAGACCTGGGAAGAGCCGGGGTCTCATCTTTAAGACTGGGGCCCACAGAAGCAGCTCCAGAAGACCAATCTTCTCAGCCTGTCTGCAAGTCTGCAAGTGCAGGCTGTAGTGACCCATGAGGAACCAGCGGCTGGTCACAGGATACAGGGAGTACCGAGAAGCTGAAACAAAGCAGCTGGACTGGCAGAGCCAACACTGGGGCTCAATGGCTGGGGCCCAATGGCTAATGAGAAGGAGAACCCAAGTGCTGCTAAAGCCAAAACTGGGAACGCATGTACCCATCAATGCAGGCACAGCAGCGAGTCACCCAGAACCACACAGGCTGCCTCGGAGCCCACAGGGGTGCAAAGTGTGCACGACAGCAGCCTGCCCCGCCTTGCGTCACAGGCACCAGGCACAAGAGCCCACACCTGCCCTCCCTTCAGCCTGGCCTGGCCTCTCTCTCCTCACCCGATCCATCTTGAAATTTCGCCCCAGCACATTTTTCTGGTTGGCATCCACGCCATCACAGCTGCTCAGGAACTCAGGGAGGAAAGCTGCAAAGAAGCCATCGAAGTCCACGGAGGCCATGTTGTAAATGGCGATGCCGATCTCCTCCTGCAGAAGGTCGTGGGACTTGTGGACCAGGACCTGCAGCAGCACGTTCACAAACTGGAACAGCATGGTGGTCCGGAAGATCTTCTGCAGACAGAGAGCCCAGAGGGAGTGATGGCTACAGGGCTGGCCTGGGGTCCCTGGGGCCTCTCCGGGTCCCAGTCTACTTCCCGTCACACTCTTGCTGTCGACCTGAGAAGGGTGGGACTCAACCAGGGCCCTGATGCCTTCAATGAAGAATCCTTTCTGAGAGACAGGCACCTACCTTGTGGTACAGCTTCTGTTTGGTGTTGAGTGTCTCCAAGTAGAAGAGATTTTGTTTAAATAGGTGGATATCAGGCTGGAGAAAGGACTGTCCAAAGGCCTGTGGAAGGAAATACCCCATTCTCTAAGCAGCATTAAAACATCCTGAGACCAAACCCTTCTGGGCACCCCCACCCCCCAGGCCAGAAGAACCTGCACCCCGCAAGCAGCTCCTTATGCCAAAGGCAGGGCCAGAGAATCTATCATCTCCAGTCTTGCAGCCTGTCTGGTCAGATCTTAGGAACTTTCCCATGTAGTCTTAGCTCTAAGTTCTCCCCACGGGGCCTGACTTCTTCTGGTATCTTCCTACATCTTTTGTAATAAACCTTTGGACTCATTCATGAGACCTATCTTTGAAGCAAGAAGCTAATGACTGTCAAATACCTTAGCACCCCCTCACGCAAACCACTTGCACTATCTAAGCTACCCTCTCTACAGATGAAAAGGCCGAGGTTCCAAGTTAACTAACTTCATAGGCACTGAAAGGTAGAGCTGAACTTCAGACCCAGAAGACAGGGATTCAGAGACAGTACTTGTTGCAGTGGCCACGTTAGAGAAAGTGGAGTATGTGTCAGAGAAGCAGACCAAGGGACAGCCAGCCAGTGGACTCAGGTGGTGTCCTGAATGAGTCCCAGCTGTTCTTGAGTTGCTGGGCAGACTCGGGAGCTCTTCCACGTTACCTGCATGATGGCACTGAACTGAGGCTCATTCTCCATCTGCTCCTCGGCAACCCCCCTCTGGACACTGGCCAGGACAGAGGACTTGAAGAAGTACCTCCAGTTGTGATGGAGCGTCCGGAAAAGGAGCTCAAACAGCTCAGCCTTCACATCAGGGGAGGGGCGCTGTGGAGACACACACAGGTCCTCAAACCTTCCCTCCCTGTGGCCCACGGAGCCACCCACAGCCCAGACCCAGAGCAACAGCGGCCTATGAGAGGCCTGGCAACAGCAAGCGGAGCATCAGCTTCCCACCCACCCTTCTGTCCCATCAAGCGCCGAGTCAGCAGTTCAAACCAGGAGTACTTCGGCAGAAACAGGGCCACACCTGAGACAGAATGCCTACGTTAGTGCCAAGGGGACTTTTTTCTGATGGAAGCACTCAGCTTTTCAAGCTAGAGAAAGGCCACTAAAAGGAACAACAATTAGAAATATGGATGTTCTGCCCTGGCTGGTGTGGCTCAGTGGATTGAGTGCTGGCCTGAGAATCAAAGGGTCACCGGCTGGATTCCCAGTCAGGGCACGTGCCTGGGTTGCAGGCCAGGTCAGGTCCCCAGGGGGGACTGTACGAGAGGCAACTACACATTGACGCTTCTCTCCCTCTCTTTCTCCTTCCCTTCCCTCCATCTAAAATAAATAAGTAAAATCTTTTTTAAAAAATACAGATTTTCTGTTTAGAAAGCACCTGATTTGATCTGTCATGTCGTCCTGGCTATGCTGTCCCTTTTTCCAGGACCAACAACGCTGTCTAGCTAACCTGATCTTACGCAACCTCGGAAGCTAAAGACGAATAAGAAGGCTTAAAGCAGATCTGCCCTCCGTAGAAAAGGGGTTCAAGGAACCACAGAAAGAAGAGTCAGAGGACCTCGTGGGGGAGGTAGCGTGCAGGGTCGACTGCTCTCTGGGCCTGTTTCCTCTTTCACCGGCAGCTAGAATTCTGGGATGAGGAAGGGGAGGAAGGCTCACCAATATTTTCTAATTTGAGCAAAAATCTCCAAGTCACTAGAGAGCATGACAGGCCATGTTATTTCAGATGTCTCTATAGAATTCAAAATGATAAGGCCGAAATACAGTTAGCGTATTTTGCCATGCAAATGCTTACATACCATGGGGTATAATAATCCCATGTATAATACACACAAAAATGTGGGTGTTCATTAAACATGACAAAACACGAGTAATTCAGCCCGATTAAGATGAAACTGAGACTAGAAGGCAAGAGCTTCCATGGCAGGAATCCTTACAGCGCCTGCGTGTGTTTAATGATGCAAAGCAACTGGGCTCGCTTAGGCCTTAATTTGGGCAGTTAAAAAGATCAGCTCTTATTTGCATAACTATTACATAAAATTTAGTTACAGCTGTACTTATTCTGGATCTTGACATGTGGAATGTCTGTTTTCTAAGAACAAAGGGGAACTATAAGAAGGGAAGGTTTGAACCATTTGGAGAACTTGCTTCGTATCCTTGAGATCATGAGTGTTCTTGATAGGCAGTATGTCTGTTACAATGTTTGCCGTAAAAACCTACATATTCACCTAAAGTTTATACTGTTTGCCATGGGAGGCTGATCTTATTTACCAAGCAACCTTGTTTACACTAGGCTAGTTCCAATTAACTCAGACAATATAAAAATAGTGTACCAAGCTAACAACATTCTTTCTTGGAAAAAACTATTGTACAAAAAATAATAAAAAAATAAAATAGCTAACAAATTAGCTTTAAAACACAATGCATTTTTCTGGATATTTCATTCCCTCCCCAAATGGACAGGAAGTGGCACAAGGGACAGCTCCAGCCCCTCATACCTCAGCAATGATGGGGTACACCTGCTCCATGCACAGGGAGATGATGCTAGGGAGGAAGGGCTTGAACACCTGGCCAGGCTCCTGGACCACCACCTGCAGGATCTTTAGGAACTTCTCAACCACCCGGCAGCCAGTGCTGCCTTCATGGAGGATGCTCTCAGCTAACTGTTCTCTGCAGACAAAAGAAACCACATGGTAGCCAAGGCAACATTTCGCTGGGACCAGGATGAAAACCAACACCGTGGCAAGTGAAGAAGAGGAGCAAAAATATCCCACACTTTGTAGCCAGGTCCCGCTACTTCTCACTTGAAATCTGAAAGCCATGGACAGCAGGTGTGTGGTTACCTGGTAAACATATTGAGGAAAGTCTGTATGATCTGTTCAGTGAAAGGCACACCCATCTGTACTCTAAGGCCTCGAAACAAAGTGAGGAAAAAGCTCAGCATCTCATCAGTCACATCTAAACAAAGGGACAAAGCAAATGATCAGAGGCATGCACACAGGGATAAACGGAAGCCCTTGGCTTGACAGACTTCCTCTTGCAATCTGCATTATCATCTCTAAGGCTGCCTGCTGGAAGAAATTTCCCCAACACCATCAGAGCCAGCGATGGAAAGTGGAAAATGATTAAGGACATGCTGAGAAAACAGCTCTAGTACAGTGAACCCCTCTGCTTGATGGCTCACTGTAGGAAATGAAGCCTCCCTCACGGCCCCGCCTCAGCAACGTTCAGAGTTTTCCCTGCAGATAGATTGTTTTGCACACACTGATGCAACTATTCAATTGGGTCGATACCTGAGTGCTTTAGAGACTTCTGTCTATGACCAACAATCCCTGCAGTTGGGACTGGATTAGGTCGGGGGTTAAGTTGCTAAAAGTGGATAATGAGGGTGTATTTGGGTTGCACGGCAATGGCCCATTAAATGCATTAATTTCATAAAATAATGGTTACATTTAATGTGGTCCCACTTCCAGATCTAAACAATCATCTTATACAGTGTGTTTTGGCTCTAATTACACAAACTCTGCTTATAAGAGGCAATCAGTGAAACTTTGATAAGAAGCCTCCAATATTTATCTCATAAAACTGACAAGACTAGTATAAATGCTCACATATATCCACAGAGCTAGCGAGAGCCTCTATCGGTGACAGTGACACAGCAGGGTGAGGGGTACCATGTCAAAACCCATCTTGTCATGTAAGTAAATAAGAAGCACTTAGGGAAAAAGCTCTCTTTCTTCTCCTGTATAATGCCCCCATTACTCTCAGCCATTTATGTCCCATACTGGAAGAAGGCGAAGCTTTAAAAATGAAAACGAGGCAAGTGACTCAGTGCCACCTGACACAGGTGTGAGGCCCGCATGAAGGGTCCATGGGGCCTGAGCCCTGGACTCTCCAAATGAACCTCACTGCCCTTTGCCTTCAGTGTGAGGCCTGTGCTGGTCCTGACTGCTGTGCTCCACAGAGCAGGGTTCCCAACCCCCAGGCCACAGACAGTCTTCGTCCATGAGCACAGTTCCTGTGAGGTCTCCACGCCCCTTCCACAGAGGGGGAGCAAACAACGCTCATCTGAGCTCCGCCTCATCCATCCACAGCTGGAGTTAAGCTCCACCTCCTGTCATGTTCCCCAGCCCCCCACCACCCCCATCTTCCACAAAAGCGTCCCTGGTGCCAAAAAACGTTGGGGACTGCTGTTACACAACTAAGAAGTGATTCTCGTCCTTGTCAGCACTGTTCATCAGTGAGGCCTGTGGCCAGCTCCTACCTGACTGATGAATAAAAGCCGGAAAGAGGGCCAGGGAGACCTGCACAGATTCCTGCAGCGAATGGTAGCAGATCTGCCGGGACTTGGTGGATTCCCCAGAGATATTCTCCACAATATCTTCTAAGACACTAAGTGTCCGGTGGATAATCACTTTGGCTGCAAATCAAGATTAGGTTGCATGTTAAGACTTGTCTGAGGATAAACAAGAATAAGCGGGAACACAAAGGAAGGGGAAGAAATCCTCAAAGGTATTCAGAGGACTGTAACACAGACATCTTGCTAAAGAAATAGTTTCTCTTGATTGAGTTCTCTCTCCTTTTCTTCCTTTCCTTTTTATTTTTCCATTTTACTGTCAGAACTCCAGTTGCCTGCTAAGTTTTCCCCCCTCTATTCAGCTTCTATCCATCAGAAACAAGTCTAGAGAGATCAAATGTACCCTCAGGTTAGCTGCCTTGGTCTCAAGACTTGAAAACGGTGAACGACTGGTGAGAAATTAAGTGTCACAGATAATTACTGCAGGCCAGAATGCACACATGCAGATCAAATGGTCTCCTTCAACTCCAAATGTGACTCTAGCCTAGAACCCCACACAGTGCCTGCCACGCACACCAGGAAAATAAGTAAGAAGTTCACATCAGAATGGTACTGGGAAGCCCTGAAGAGGAAACTTTCACACACATACCACTAGTTGCAGCCTGCATAAGTGGCAGAGAGAAGTTAAGAGTTGACAAGGGAGGTTACTTTTCACACAGGAATTTCCTGTTTTTTAAAAAAAGAAGGAAGATCCCCTGCTGCCCCAGTAACAATGCACTAACCACCACTTGCAGCAAATGAGAAACTGCCAGGGCCTGGACCTCTGGTTCTCCTGCAGCGAACTCCAGTTCAAAGCAGCCCTCCCCAGTTTCCTTTGAAAACCTAATAAAGCGGCCCTTTGTCTCTCCAGACTTGACTATGGCTTGCTGCATTTTGCTTGTCCCAAATCGCAACTCTCTGCTATTCCTGAATAAACCCATTTTCCTGGTAAAATAACCTATTTTATTTTTGAGGTGACATTATTTGGTGTCAGAATTGGGATCCAAAGGAGACAAAGCCCTGGGACCGTGTGAGGTACCTACTTGAGCCTTTCGTGCTCCCCACTTCCGTGAGTGATCTCTTCCCTTCCAATTAGGTAAATCTGTCAGGTGCCAAGCTCACTCCCTTTAGTTCAGCTCTCTGACTTTATCTGGGACCTATGTAAAGGTTTCATCCTTTCCATTTTTATCAAGACAGAAGTGGAGTGCATGCATGGCATATACTGAAAACAGGAAAAACATGTCTGTTTATGACACTTTCTTTTTAAAGATTTTATTTATTTATTTTTAGAGAGGGAAGGGAGGGGGAGAGAGAGAGGGAGAGAGAAACATCAATGTGCAGTTGCTGGGGGTCATGGCCTGTAACCCAGGCATGTACCCTGGCTGGGAATCGAACCTGCGACACTTTGGTTTGCAGCCTGTGCTCAATCCACTGAGCTACGCCAGCCAGGGCTTGTTTATGACACTTTTATCTGTCATTGATATGGTTTTATATGTATACACTGGGCCAAAACATACATTGTATTTCATGCTATGAAATGATCCAACAGGTGTGCAAGCCTCTGCTCTCACGCCACAGTGACTCGAGCAGAGAAGAGCACCTGTGCAGCCAGCTGAAAAGGCCGAGCCCAGAACAAGCGCTCCCCTGTCCTGCTTACACATGGGTGCCGACTCAAGGCCAGGCCTCAGCCACTCTTCAATAGGTGTGTATGTTGTTTGTTGCCCTGACCTTTCAGATTTGTAGCCACATTTCTTTTTTTAAAAATAATATATTTTATTGATTATGCTATTACAATTGGCCCATTCCCCCCCTTTATTCCCCTCTGCCCTGCAGAGCCCCTCCCACCCACATCCCCCCCACTTTAGTTCATGTCCATGGGTCATACTTATAAGTTCTTTGGCTTCTGCATTTCCTATACTATTTTTAACCTCTCCCTATCTATTTTCTACCTACCATCTATGCTACTTATTCTCTGTACCTTTCCCCCATCTCTCTCCCTCCCACTCCCCTGCTGATAACTCTCCATGTGATCTCCATTTCTGTGGTTCTGTTTCTGTTCTAGTTGTTTGCTTAGTTTCTTTTTGTTTTAGATGTGGTTGTTAATAACTGTGAGTTTGTTGTCATTTTACTGTTCATACTTTTATCTTTTTTTTCTTAGATAAGTCCCTTTAACATTTCATAAAATAAGGGCTTGGTGATGATGAACTCCTTTAACTTGACCTTATCTGAGAAGCACTTTATCTGCCCTTCCATTCTAAATGAAAGCTTTGCTGGATACAGAGCAATCTTGGATGTAGGTCTTTGCCTTTCGTGACTTAGAATACTTCTTTCCAGCCCCTTCTCGCCTGCAAGATCTCTTTTGAGAAATCAGCTGACAGTCTAATGGGAACTCCTTTGTAGGTTACTGTCTCCTTTTCTCTTGCTGCTTCTAGGATTCTCTCCTTCATTTTAATCTTGGCTAATGTAATTATGATGTGTCTTGGTGTGTTCCTCCTTGAGTCCACCTTCTTTGGGACTCTCTGAGCTTCCTGGACTTCCTGGAAGTCTCTGTCCTTTGCCAGACTGGGAAAGTTCTCCTTCATTGTTTTTTCAAATAAGTTTTCCATTTTTTGCTCTTCCTCTTCTCCTTCTGGTACCTCTATGATTCAGATGTTGGAATGCTTAAAGATGTCCTGGAGGTTCCTAAGCTCTCCTCATTTTTTTGAATTCTTGTTTCTTCATTCTTTTCTGGTTGGATGTTCCTTTCTTCCTTCTGGTCCACACATACCATTGATTTGAGTCCCTGTTTCCTTACCATCACTGTTGGTTCCCTGTGCATTTTCCTTCATTTCACTTAGTGTAGCCTTCTCTTTTTCATCTAATTTGTGACCAAATTCAACCAGTTCTGTGAGCATCCTGATTACCAATGTTTTAACTGTGCATCTGATAGGTTGGCTATCTCTTCGTCGCTTAGTTGTATTTGTTCTAGAGCTTTGATCTGTTCTTCCACTTGGGCCATTTTTTTTTGTCTTGGTACACCTGAGCCATGAAAGGTTAAGTGCCTAAGGCAGGTTGTGCTGAAAGGACTGATGTGCCCGACTGACTCAGAACGTGCAGGTAGAAATGCTGGAGTAACTCATCCCAGAGTAAAAAGTCTACCCACATCCACACAACTGCGGTTCCCTAGAAGAAAGTACATTCTCGGTGGAAGGGATGGATCACCACTTTTTTCTTTCCAAGTTTCCCTGAAGCCACACTTCTTAAAAGAACTTTTCCATTTATTATAACTATTTGCAAGGCTGGGAATTCTGGTGGTGGCTTCCCAGATATTTATAATGCTGTCATCAGTTCAGAAGTTGTCCCACCTTTCAAATCTTTATTCTGCCTACTTAACAAAGAGCAATGCTCTTCAGCAGTAATGTGGGGCTCCTATTGCCCTTGTGTGTTGTAATCATTCCCAGTCTCGCAAAGACATGAATGAATTTCATACTGTAATTCTACAAAGCACGTGGCTTACTTTAACTGTGTTACGCAGAAGGAGTTTATGATCACCTAACGTAAGCACAGGCAATTGTCCTATCTGCCCTAAATCTGTAATTACTCTGTACCGACTGCCTCACATCAGTTCTTTTCTAGGTAAGCTTTGTCACTGTCTGAAATTGAGAAAATAACATTTAAACTAAAAAAAATCCCTTGAAATTGTCAGAAAAAAAAGGTTTCTTACAAAACTACTAAAAAGTAATAGGGATAAAAAATGACTGTATATGAAAAGTAGGATGTGTATTTTCTTTTTTCTTTTTAAAGATTTTTAAAATTTATTTTTAGAGAGGGAAGGGAGAGAGAAAGAGAGAGAGAGAGAGAGAAACATCAGTGTGTGGTTGCTGGGGGCCGTGGCCTGCAACCCAGGCATGTGCCCTGACTGGGAATCGAACCTGCGATGCTGTGGTCCGCAGCCCGCGCTAAATCCGCTGAGCTACGCCAGCCAGGGCAGGATGTGTATTTTCAATAAAGAAGGCATAAGAAATGGAGATAGTTTTCTGAAAGGGAAAAATTTCTGTCCTAAAGTAAAATGTTTGTTCCAAAATAATTAAAAAGACAGGTCATAACCTAATTGGATATAAAAAGTTACAGAAGGTTAATGGAAAAGAAATCTTGAGAAAGGGATTTTATGTGGTGAACAGAGATTGGCATTTCAACAAGCAACCACATTTGCTTCTCCCCACATGTAATTCTCTGCTGTTTCTGAATAAACCCATATTGCTGGTAAAAAAAATGGCTATTTTATTTTTGAGGGTGACAGTATCTGATAATGTGTTCAGGAATTAGCTGCCTAATTAATCCTTGGTGTACTGGGCCTGTGATAATATGTATAATTATTGTTATTATACCGTACTGTATTATATGTTGTTGACAATATACGAAGTCTGTCCAGAAGAAGTCCAACCACTGTTAATGTAACAAAAATGGTTCACACAATGTTGATGTAACCTGGCAGCCAAGGAGAGTGGACTGGACTGCACATGCATGAACAAGACAACTTCACTGTACTAGTCAGTGGGGGCGGTAGATGCTGTTGGGTGAGCATGTGTACTGTGTGACCATCACATTCAAAATGACTGAGTAGAGCAACAAAATGGCATCAGATTTTGTGCTAAGCTTGAACATTTCTCCGTGAAAACTATTTGGATGATTCAGAAGGCCACAGCTGTGGGCAACTGGTGATTGGCAGCTTCATCACAACAACATGCTTGCTCATGCATCACATCTTCTGCAGGTTTTTTGGTGAAACATCAAATCACCCAGGTGACTCAGGCCCCCTACAGCCCAAATTTGGCACCCTGTAACTTCTGGCTTTTCCCAAAACTAAAATCACCTTTGAAAGCTAAGAGATTTCAGACCATCAATGAGATTCAGAAAAATACAAAGGGGCAGCTGATGGCAAATGGGAACTGTGTGAGGTCCCAAGGTGCCTACTTTGAAGGGAACTGAGGTGTCATTGTCCCGTGTACAGTGTTTCTTGTATCTTCTTCAATAAATATCTCTATTTTTCATGTTATGTGGCTGGATACTTTCCGAACAGGTCCCATATGCTCCCAACAATACCCTAATGTATGAGCTCACTGGATGACCCCACACAGCACACAGGGAAAAGAGAGGCGGTGGCTAGAAAACAGGCAGGAGCTCAGAAGAAACAGCAAGGGCCCGGATCAGAGGAGCCTGAATGTGAACAGCAGGTGGCAGGGTCCTCGTCAGTACACTGTGGGCAGCCAACAGCCCCGCCTTTGTAGGTTGCTGCTAAGATCAGAGACAAGGTTCAGAGTAATTCTAACAAAGTGTCTTGTATATCAGGAGGTCCAGGAGAGAAGAAAAGGCATCATCCTCCCCCAGCTCTGGTGGGGTCTCTTCCCCTTAGACACTGCTTCCCAAAGAAGCCTACACAGCCCAGCCAGAGCTTGGCAGCCTCAGCCTGGCAAAGCTTCAAGAGCTGAGCTACCACAGCGGACCGCCGCCTGGCCGTGCTCTCTGGATCGCCCTCACCTCCAAGCCCACTGGTCTCTGGGGCCTGAGGAGGCTTCCAGGGAGTGTACAGCAGAAGAAAGAGCCCATGCTTTGGAAGTGGATGGAATCAGGTTTGACTCCTGACTTGCTATACTCTGAGTCTTGGTTTTCTCACCTGAAGATGCAGATAGATACCACCACTTTCCTCCTCCCTCCTAGGACTGAGCGTGAAAGAAGATAATGGCCCACAACAGGCCTCATCCACTAAAGGCCGGTCACGGGGCTGTGGGAAAGTGAACGAAGGGCACACCCATACTGCTGATCAAGGAGCCACTCGCTCGTAACTACTATAAGCACAGACACTTTTACAGAGCCAGGTAACTGCACTGGGCCAGGCATTTCCCCAAGAATACACAGGGCATAGGGAAGCCATTTAGCAGGAAAGGCCAAGAGCTGAGAAACCAAAATGTGACCTCTGATGTGTACAGAAATTAAAACAAGACCAAGATTTATTCAAACATTATGTATAAGTAAAACACTGAAAGTACCATTAAATATGTAGAAATAGAATAGGTATGTGTATGGTGGTACTTCCATAGGCTAGGATATTATAGAACAATTAAAAACAACACTTTAAAGAAGAAAGGGGCAATGTGGCAAAAAAGCAAGGATCTGGAGCCATTCAGCCCACTGACTTCTTCCCCCAACGCTCTCTCTTTGGGGGTGGGTGTACCTTTACAATAGACAGATGGCCTGAAGCAATTCAATAGGAAGTACATATCACTACCAAGATTGTATCCCTGCCCCAAATTAATTGCTGGAAGCAATCAGAACAAGATTATAGGACATTCCATCATGAAAAAGGGGTCTGGGCCTGGACTCTTCAAAAACATCCATGTCGTGAAGAAGAAAAAAAGAGGAATGCTTTTCTGTACTATAGGAGATCAAAGAGATGTGGCAACCAAATGTAACACATGATCCTTGACTGTATTCTGGACTTTTATAAAGCAAAACGGGACATTTTGGTAATGACTAGGGAAAATCTAGACGTGGCCAGTATGTTAAATGACATTATCATAACAATGTTCCACAGCTTGTTTATGTTAATGGTGTCTTGGTTATACGAAAGAATATCTTGTCCTTAAAGACAAAAGTTAAATATTCAGGAATAAACTGCAACTTTAAACACTCAGCTGAAAAGTATCTGTGAGTGGGAAAGAACACAAATGTGGCAAAATATTAACAACTGGTGAAAGACATACAGTTGCTCATTTTCTTATTCTTTCAACTATTCTGTAGGTTTGAAAACATTTTCCAAGTATAAAGTTGGGCTAGGAAAAACTTCCCAGACCTTCATCATATCACTTCAAGAAATAGGATACTAAGACATATCTCACAGAACTTAGGGAAAACTAAATGAAATAATGTACATAAAATTCTCAGCCCAGTGCCAGGCACACAGTAAACAGTCAACAAATGTTAACTATGTTTTTTAAGTGTTTTACTTTATTTTTAAAAGATTTTATTTATTTACATTGAGATAGAAGAAAAGGGAAGGAAAAAGAGAGGAAAAGAAACATCAATGTGTGGTTGTCTCTTGAGCCCCCCCACACTGGGGACCTCATCCACACCCCAGGCATGTGCCCTTGCTAGGGGACTCAAGAGTTGGAAATTTTTAGTTTAAGGTAGTTATAAGCCTAGTAAGTAATGCATAGGTTAAAGCTTTTGTTTCAGATCCTACAGATAAGGTTTGTCCTGGGAGAAACAACCGACCTCCTGATGCACTGCTCAAGACCACCGCCTGGAGACAAGTGGAGGGATCCAGGCCACTGCATTCCCAGGAGAGACAGACAACCACCCACCCAATCCTGGGAACAGCTAACTGCCCAGGACAAGAACGTTGCAGTTTTTTTCACCTGATTCTCCCTGAATATCAAAACCCCTCACCACATCTTGTTTATTCCCTGTTATAAAAAAGTTGGCCTAGAAAGAAAATGTAAGACAGTCTGTTAGGGTGCAAACCTGCCACCTTCTCAGATCACTGGCCATCTGAATAAAGCGCCCATAAAGACTCAATCTGTGTGTCTGCTTATTGGGTTTGACAAGTGACAGGCAGCACGAGCTCTGGTGTCTTTTCCAGCTTCACCCTGACTGGGAATCGAACCTGCAACCTTCTGGTTCACAGGCCAGCACTCAATCCACTAAGCCACACCAGCCAGGGCAGTTAACAGTGTTTTTAATTACGTTCACTGTGGAAATCATTAATGTTATTCAGCAAATCTTTCCAGAACATGGTGACATCATACTTTCCATCCCTGCTGAAGTTACACCATAGCCATGTAACCACATGCTCTGGCTAACAAAATATGTGTGGGAATGGTTACTTCTAGGCAAGATACTTTCCAGTGTAAGCACAGACTGAAAAGGACCCTTCATAAGCCTGGGTCCTTGAGTGGCTAGAATGAGCAGGATCTACCCAAACACTGACCCAAGCTAGACATGTGGTACTAATAAGAAATAAATGTTTTCCTGCACTAAGCCACTAGGCTTTTGGGATTATTTGTCACACATAGCATAACCTAGCTTATGCTGACTAATACAGTACATGTAAAGTGAGTAAAGAAGACCATTAAACTTTATAAAACATGGTTATATAATAACTATTATGTCACCCCCGGGCAAGTTACTTAACCTTCCCATACCTTAGTTTCCTCATGGATAAAATCAAGATAATTTACAGTACCTAACTCATAGGCTGATATGAGAACCAAACCAATTACTGAATGTAAAACACTCAGGACCAGATACCAGACCCTGACGGTGGATGCAGGTGTCCCCAGGGACTGGATGACAGAAGATCACCAGTGCTTGCCCTCACACGGTGCGCCCTCAGTAAGCCAACCATTCTTACTCAACTATAGAACTATAAAATATATTTAAGAATAGAAAAAGAAAGTTAAAATGGTTACTTCATAAAATACTAAAGTTGGTGAGATTTAAGTTTCTCTTTTCTTCTTTATACTATTCTAGTATTTTTGTATAATGAGCATATGTTAATGTTTCTAATTATAAAAGCAATGTTTTTTAAATGGTGAGTATTTATTACCATTTCTAACATCTCAAAAGCATTTTTGTTGACATTCTAGAAATAATATCAGCCAGTAATGTCCCATTGTTTCCTTATTGTGAAAACAGACTGAATTTTATTTTAGAGAGAAGGAAGGAAAAGAGAGCAAGAGCAATAAGATACTGATGTGAGAGAGAAACATCGACTGGCTGCCTTTTGCACACTTCCAGCCCAGAGACTGAACCTGCACCCTAATCGTGTGCCCTGACCGGAATCGAACCCACACCCTCTTGATCTGTGGGATGGCGAACCAACTTAGCCATACCAGCCAGGGCAATTGAGTGTATTTAAAAAATATACCTATAATAATTATTTCAGGAAGATTTTTCAGAGAAATCTGATACCTTCTCCTTGAACTACTGAATTTTCTTTGATTCATTTTTTTCTCCTCTTTAATATAAACAATCAAACTTAAAGTGCCATATGTGAAGATTTCAAGCTCTTTCAAAGCCTCTGAAATATCTGTTATTTGGAGAAAGCTTAAAAACAGTTTCAAAAGATAATTTTTAATTTTTTTTTCAGTGTGTATAGGTGAACTTCCTTGCCTGCTTATGTAAATATCAGAAACAGATCAATAATCACTGCAGGGATTTTTTAATCCATAGAAAGCACCATCAACAGTGCCTTCAATAAACACTTTTTTATTTTTTACATTCTCAATTAGAGATGGGGCATCCTGCATTCAGAAAATAGGTCTAGCTGATGTACTCACTGAAATCCACAGGTAAGTGGGGTCTCCCCCTCGGCCCCAATCTGACTCTTCCCCTTAGCAGCTGTGTGACTATGGACATATTAATTCACCACGTGAGCCTCAGGTGCAAATCTCATCCTCCACAAAGGAAGAACAACGCCGGCCCTACCTATCTCTCTGAGATGTCCCTTCCCAGGGCCACTTACTGTCATCCAGTGGCATCTTCCTCTGTGGGGCAACGGCACTGGATTTCAGGTTGCGATAGTCCCGGGAAAGCGCAGAGATGAGGCTAGCATGGTTGATGGAGCGCACAGGCCACTGCTGCTCATTCTCCGGGAGGTTTGGCCATGGCAGCAGCAGAATGTTAGAGACTGCTCGGCACACCAATACCTGAGCCTGGAAGAGACCCCAGAGGCATCTATTGTAAAAATTCAAGAGCAACAGACAGCAGAGCAGTCACACCTCACAAAGGCTTTAGCACCCACTGCACACAATGAGTTCAGGCCTCCAGGCTCCTTTCTTATATATTATAACCTGGCTTTGGTCCACCTCGAAGGCAACCCCAGGAGACAAAGAGATATTGAAGCAGTAACACCACGTCTGCGTCTAGCACAACCCAGAGCCAGCCTCAATAATTACTGCTGGTGCCATCACTTTCCCTCTAATCTGGTACCTGGAGCATCACAGAGGGAGAAATCACAGACACTGCAGACACCGGGTCTAACTAGTCTCTCTGCTGCTGGCTTCTTATGCTCTCTGAGAAGCTACTCAGAACAGGGCTGTTAAGAGAATGCCTCATAATTAATGTGCCCTTGACACCAGCTCAGAAGTAATACATTCTGATCTAGGTGCTCTTAAGAAATTGCTTTGACTACGCCTCTAACTCCAGCCCTATTTTATTTCTAAACTTCTAACCTGACCTTCCTAGGAGGAATTTAAGAGAACATACTTATCTGAAACCATCTCAACCCCAAGAAAACAAACATATAACAATAAAAAGACTTTTAAACCAAAAGAATGCAAAGACTCTCACACCAGCCAAATCACCAGCTCTCAAAGCAGCACAAGCATCACCTCAATAAACAGAATACAGTCAATTAAAATAAAAGCAGCACAAGCTCTCTCTGGGTATTTTGTCTGAGGAGGAACTGTTTATGTCTGGATCCACACACTGACTGGCCACGCTGGGAAGGACGTTTACAAGAGAGCACTGAGGCTGTGTCAGTGCTGCACATGTAAGAAAGCCTTCTGTGCTGGCCAGGCCTGCAAGCTCTGCGGGGAAAAACCAGAGCCAGGCTCTTCTCCCCTGAGGCTGAGCCACACCACTCTGGTGACTCCAGGGTAACACCGGGGCCTCACCTTATCAACAAGTCGCTGGGCAGAGGCATCGGTGATTCTGTTGAATATTTTCTGCACTGCAGGGATGCTGATCAGAAAGACAGGCCTCACAGTGGTGGCCAGAGAAACCAGTAGGTGGCAGGCAGATAGCAGCAGCTTATCTTGGACCTGACGAGGGAAGAACACAGACAAGTCAACTCACTGCAGCCCCCGGTATTAGAAGAACTCTGAGGAGGCAGCCACAAGCTGAATATGGTTCTTGGCTGCCAAAGCATACCACGCAGCCGCTATCTCAAAGTTTCCCTATGATGACGCCCCCCAGCAAGCATCTCCTTTGTCATGTCCACAGCTCCTGCTGTCCAGCCAGGATCGCCACCTCCAGTTTCTGTTCATAGTCACCAATATCTCTGAACTCACTTTTCAGCTCAAGAATCTACAGTGGCTCCCTATCAGCTCACAGACTTTATGGCAAACTCCTTCGCCTGTCATCCGAACAACTGGGGACCGTGCATCTCACCCCTCTTGCTCCAACCAAGCTAAGATCCCTCTCTCTCTCAGCCCCCACCTTTGCACTCCTTCTACCACGCCAGGCTCTCCTACTTTCTTTGCCTCGACATGCCACTCAAAAACTGGATTCAAGTATCATTATGTCCTTTTCAAACAGGCAAAAGAGAGAACTTTTTACAGAGAGGACCTAATGCTGGTAAGATTATGATGAAAACAGCACACACACAAGAGTTGTTTAGGAAAGAAATATTACTGTAATTCCCTAGAAACACAAAATATCTCTGTACTTTGACTCTATAACCCCACTTATTCTAAGGAAATTACCTAAAAGGATAAAGTTACATTCGTAAATACATGCTTTTCAGAAGTATTTGTAAGGACTTATTTTGAAGGGCAGTTACGAAAGGTCCAGCAATGGCTATGTGTATTATGAAACACAATCCCCTCTCCATAGGATATTATTTATAAATTACAATTTTAAATGCAACATAAATTTATGGAAAATAAGACACTATCCTGTCAATAGTGTTACAGAATACTATGGTAATTAAAATCATAAAAAAGAAAAACAAGCATTTATATGCTCTATTAATACACACTGGTCTTCTGGGAGGAAACCATCGAAGTTTATGTGGATATGACCTTCAACCCAGCAATTCCACTTCCAGCAATCCATCCTGCAAGGATCTAATTTCCATCAATAAGAAAATCACAATATATCCCCCTACAGAGTAACATCGGGCAGTCTGAAAAGCTGAAGCTGCTCTGCACTTGTAAAGGTTTCGAGAGCTTATCGTTAAGCAAAAGGAGCGGTACCTCCAGCTATCTACACACTCCTACTCATGTACGTAACAGGAGAGCTGCGTCTGAAGGACAGACAACCAAGTGCTGACAGTGCTTGCTGTGGAAAAGGAAAATGTTTTGGAGGAAGGGATTAAAGAGTACAAATACTTTTCAGTCTATAAAACTGAACCCTATTTTACTTTTTCACAATAAGCCATGTATCATGTGGAACTTAAAGAACTAAAAATATAAAGTTATATTTGCATTTATGTGGACTACAACTAAAAAGAACTTGAAATGGGATGTAGCTGTATTACGGTGGTAGTGGATCTAATGCTATGTAATATTCTGATTTGATAATAAATGGGTATATGGACAGAAGGACAGACACAGTTAGATAAAAGGTGTAGCCTCTGCTGTTTCAAGACCTTGGTGCTGATTAGAGGTGTGACTGCATCCATGGTAGTGGAGATGAGCGTGAAAAACTGCTGCGTGTTCTGCCGATGCGCTTCACTGCAATACTGTGCTAACCAGTGCGAGTAAGCCTGCAGAGCGGCCAGGGACTGAGCATGCCTGCAAAAAGGAGAGAAGATGCGATTTTAAAGGTTAAGATCAAAGTATATTAGAATCAAATGTGTTTCCATAAGAGGTAAAAATTCCATCCACTGCATTTACTGTTCCAGGATCCATCCAACAGCATAGGAACCATTTACTTGCTCATGTTAGACCTTAAAATTGAAACTTGTCAACGACATATTGCCACCACTGCCCAGAACACAAAAGGGAGTTAGTGAAATGTCTATCAGCTCTTATTCAATCTTTCTGTGACAGACGTAAGCATCCCTGAGAGGATGATCAATAAAAAAACAGAACCAAAAAACCAAAGATACAACTAGTAAAAATGTTAACATCCATAGCTGCAGACCAAGGCGGAGACAACTACCAGGTGTTACAGCTTTATAAACACGCTTTGATGTAAGATTCTCCAGTTTAAGCTTCCGTCACACCATACATTATATCTGGCTAAGGGGCAACTGTGGAGGTGACAAAGACTATTTGGTTTCTACCAATTTTGTACTGCATTATACAGGCAACGAAATATATATCATAAAAGCTCAGGATTCATCAAAGGTAACACATCTAAACCAAGTGAGGCAGCTGTCTCAGAGCACACAAATGCCACACCTTCCTAATAACCCTAAATGTAATTTCTCCCTTTCCTATGGTAAGTCCTCTGTGAGGTGACACTATGACACGATGGAAATATACTGGTCCCCAACCAACACCCATGGTTTTGTCACCCACTGAGAACTCCTGCCTAAGTCATTACCCTGGTGATTGTGAACAGGTGACTTCTATCTTTCCTTTTCTGTTCATTAGCTGGCACTCTTCAATAAAAAGAGCTTTCCCTCCCCCTTCTTTGTTTAAACCACTACGGATACACAAATTCTTACATTCAATATTATAATCCATTATCCTCCTTATTCTTTCTTGATGATCAAATCATGGAGTCTGGCTGGGACAAGCCCTGTTAAGCTTGCCCCGACGTCCTTTCCCCATGTGCCTAACAGTCAGAGCACTTCCCTCCTAACCGACTCCGTGAGGTTTTCCAGGATCACCCTGCTCCAAACCTGGAGTATTTCTCCAAGGAACTCTGGTTCCTTTTAGTGGAGACTGTGCTTTAGAAACCAAGGGCCCGGGTATTAGGGGTAGCACTGCTACTAGAGGTCATCACTCCTAGGGCCCTTCAGTGAACGGCACTAGAACAGAGGCAGACGCCACTGTAAAATCAAACTCAGCATCAGTAAGCAGAAGGCAAACTGACCTCAACGCCTCCAGACATGATGCGAGAGGAAGGACACACCACCACCTGCATGGTGTTCTTGCTAAAAATGTTTAACCTTGATCTAATACCACAGTAGAAAGAAATAACCGGACAAATCCAGATTTTTAAGATTTGTTTTAAAACAAATTTAAGAGCTGAATCTCCAAACAGTCAGTCTCTCTCTGTCCGTCCTTCCCTCCCTATTTCCATTCCTCCTCCCTGCAACATGCACAACTGGCAGAACTGTTCTGGATTATAAGAGAAAACTTAATTTGTGATTCATAATTAGGTTTTGAATTAAAAAAAGATATAAAGGACATTCCTGGGACAACTGGAAGAACACGAATATGGGATATACATACATACATACGTGTGTGTGTGTGTGTGTGTGTGTGTGTAGCCCTTCTCTCGCAAAAATATTGGGTTGGCCAAAAAGTTCGTTTAAGTTTGTTTGTTTTTGTCCATAAAATGGTCCTAGTAGTGGTTAACTTCATTCGAAACAATGTTGTTAGACTGCATTGTGACAGCTGTCATATTAGCATGCGTTAAAAAAAAACTTATCAAAATTGGTAAATTTTCGTGTAGCCATTTTAAGATTGAAGATGGAAGAAGATAGGCAACATTTTTGGCATATTATGCTTTTTTATTTCAAAAAAGGTAAAAACACAACTGAAACATACAAAAAAAGATCTGTGCTGTGTATGGAGAAGGCGCTGTGACCGACTGAACGTGTCAACAGTGTTTTGCACAGTTTTGTGCTGGAGATTTCTCACTGGACGATGCTCCATGGTCAGGTAGGCCAGTTGAAGTTGGCAACGATCAAATCAAGACATTAACTGAGAACAATCAACATCATACCATGCGAGGATAGTTGACATACTCAAAATAGCTAAATCAATAAAGTTATTGGTAAAAATGAAAATGTGTCTTTATTTTATGGAAAAAAATAAATGGGCTTTTTGGCCAATCCAATACTGGATGACACTGCTGCACCCACGACCGGCTGGAGTGCTGACAATGGTATTACGGTTCCATGAAAGAGTGACTGACCTTGTTGCTAAGAGACACATGCTAAAGGGCTTATTGGTGAAGTGACATACTGTCTGTAATTTATTTTCAAATGGATCACATAAAAAATGTATGTGTATACACAAAGAGAAAGCACAACAAGAGCAAATGTGACAAACATTTATGATGGATGGGGCTAGCTTAAGCGTGTAAGAGTGTTCATTGTATTTTCCCCCTTTGCTACAGCTTTGAACTTTTTCAAAGTAAGAGGTTAGCTAAGAAAAGGTATTTAAAGTAAACAAATACAGGTACTGAAAGTCTAAAATTCATAGTGACCAGGAAGTTATTTTGTATTTTCTATTTGGAATCCATTGATCCCTTTAAGTTCTGAGTACCAAAAGGAGGAAGGACATCAAAGTCTGCCTTTAGAGTCTAAGAATCTCGGTTCATCTATCAAATTTATAGAGCTCTTCAAGGCTAGAGGGAGGGGCTCTACAACTTCCCGAAATTGTAGGTAAGGTATTGTGTTTATGAGCAAATTAGCATTTTTCTCAGGAGAAGCTTCACGGCTTTCTTTGAATTCTCAAAAAGGGAAGCAATATTTGTAAAATGTAAACTATCGTAGTCGAAAACAGTCTCTATCATTTATCTAATTTACAGCTCAAGATTGCTCTAGAACAGGGGCCAGCAACTGTTTTCCGTAAAAACCAATATAAATATTTTAGGCTTTGCAGATAATATACCCTGTCACAACTATTTAGCTCTGCCACTGTAGTGCTAAAACAGCCACAGACAAAAAGTAAATGAATGGGCATGGCTATGTTCCAATAAAACTTTATTTACAAAAGCTGGCAGTGGGCCGGATTTAGCACAGGACATCATTTGCCAGCCCCTGCTCTAGTCTAGAGTATGCCTCCTAGGCAGGGTGATCTCTAGGTTATGGTCCCATCTCTGATCCCCATTCCTCTATCCCAGTGATTTTCAACTGGTGTGCTGTAAGAATCTTTAAAACATGCAGTACCTGACTATTTAGTCAGAGGCACTGATCTCTCTTCCCTAGACTGTCAAACTAAAAAAATGACAACCAACATAACAGCAGCTGCCGAATGTGATCAGCAAAATTTTAGTAATTAGTTTATGTGTGCCATGCGATTGAAAAGGCTGAAAATCGCTGCTCTATCACTTCTATGTGTCACTTTCCTAATGGCTTCCCACTGTCTAAAAAGTTTCTCTAAGTGTGATCGCTGGATGTCCTGCTTCAAAAATCACCTGAGGCTCCTGTTTAACATGCAATACCACAGCCTCACACCATCCTCTATCATCAGAACCGCTGGGGGCATGTGTTCCCCATGGAGTTCTTCTATTCACTAGAGTTTCAGCCTCTGTCCCACAGGACAAGATTCACGGCACTGAAAGTGTTTCCCCTTAAGTCCCAGCACACCTATCGGCCTCACCTTCCTCCATGCGAACTGGGCACCACCTTCCCGACTGAGCGACTCTGCAACTCTGTCTTGGCTCCTGCTGTTCTTTTCTCCTGAAATACCTACCCACACACCCTCTCAGCTCCTGTCGGCCTGGTGAGTTCCACCCACTCCAGCCACCCTGCCCCTGTGTATACAGTCAAACAATCTTCCTCTTTTTCTACATTTGGTGGCGGGAGTTTTACTCTTCATGGCAGCCACTACTGTGCCTTTTTATCTATAAAGTTATTTGGAGTTGGAGGACAGGTCTTTCTTGAGAACACACAAACATGTAACTCTATACTTACACATCAATGAGATCAGGTTTCAACACTGATGGCACAGCAGTTTCAATGTTGTACAATTTTATCTGAGATCCATACAGAGTGACCTTGACTAACCTGTTGGCAAAGAAGCAGGTAAGAAAAAACATTCAGTTATGGACTAAAGACAGACAAAATAGACAAGGTACCAACAAAGGTCCCAAGAACAGAGACCAAACCTTCAGTCTTATCCCAAAGACATGATCTGACATGTTGTATAAAGATTTATATACAAAGATACTAATTAAACCATTACATATAGTAACAAAAAGTTTTGAAAATATAAATATCCAACATAGAGAATATACTATAATATGCTATAAACAGTAAAAATTATTACAATGAAAATTTTTGCTACATGTTCTTCAATAAAATTAGGGAGAAAAAAGTAAATGTTTCAAAGAAAATACAGCACTGTAGAATAATGGCTTTATATGTATTACCTGTATAATTTTTCAACTTCTCTGAAAATGTTCATGATTAAACACTGAGGTGAAGGGGGCAAAAATATCTAGAATTAAACTGAGGTATCTTTAATTTCAAGCACAATTATTTCAGGAGCAAACCACTGAACCCACTGTTCCCCAAGGGCTCACTGTACACAACCGAGCATTAAACACAGTGAGCAACAGCACACTCTACTGGGAAATGGAGAATGCCTCTTTCACTGGAGCCGGACACTCCTTTATGAGTCAAGGGGGAAAACTGGAGACCCACCTAAGTTCCCTCTGTGCCTCCTCTGTAAGAAAACTGAGACGGATGCTGGGGAAGACAGCATGTGCTTTTCTCCCCCAACACAGTGGTGCCGAGGGTCTCAAACTTCACTGAGCCTAAGAACCTGCCGGGGAACCTGTTACAGATGCACACTCCCTGGTGCTACACCACAGACCAACTATGCAGTTCTCTGAAAAGCACCTGAGGCCCTAATGCATGTGGACCATACTCTGAAAAATGTTCCTCTCTGATGTGAAGAAAAACAGGACTTTATTAGAAAACCCTAAGTTTGAGTCACAAATTTAGGGCTGGGGAGCAGACAGAAAAGGGCATTTCCAGTCAGTCAAGAAAATGAGGGTAAAAGAGCCAATGGTTGCCAAATGCAGTTCCAGGAAGGGGGCAAAGGGGGGGATCACTGGGAATCACAGCAGTTGCTGTCAGTAAGCAACACACCAATGCAAACCTGGTACCTAATTCTGTCCTTCCTTCTTTACACTCACACAGCAGGTGCAGTTCGAGGGCATTCTACACATTTACACTGCACAGTCATCACCAGGGTCCATCTCCAGAACTTTTTTAGTCTTCCCAAACTGAAACTCTACCCACTAAATATTCACTCTCCACACTCCCTGCCCGCAGCCCTGGGCTACCATCGTTCTTTTTCCATCTCTAGGGGTTTTACTGCTCTAAATGTCTCATACAGGTAGAATCATGTAGTATTTGACTTTACATTCTGTTTTTACATCATACAACGTTAATGATGTTCATCACTGAAAATGGACTTCTAAATGTGTCTTAATATTTCTATGTTCAGCAGTTTTATTATTAGGTTTGTTTTCTGTAAACTACAAGTTGAAACACTGCTAATAATCACACTGGCTATTAAGATCATGTAGGCATAACAAAGAGCCTCCTCTCACACTTCATTTTAAATTAAAGAAAAAAATAGCTTGAGTATCTTTAGTACTGAGCCTACAAACCTAATCAGTGCAGAAAAATGTATGAGAGGACTGCTAAAATACCATTCAGGATCTATGACTAATCATCTCACTACGAAGTTGAGATGACTGGTGTGTGTGTGTGTGTGTGTGTGTATTATTGCTCAAGTATAAATTTTAAAAATACGGATTTCAGACAGTAAGACATGTTCTATCTATGCTAACCATCGCTGGAAATGGGCCTGATGCAAGAAGAGGAAAGAGGATTCTGGAAGTAGCAGCTCTGTGGTGTAGAAAGAGGATGGTTTTTGACTCAGGAAACTGGTTCAAGTCCATGTGCTCCTCCCTCTCATGAACTGCACGACCTGAAGCAAGTCACCCACCCTCTCTGGGTCACACTTCACTCACAGATAAAGTGACATCTGTCCCTCAAAGTACAGAAAGAAATAAAATGTGAAAAACCACTTCTGAAAATTTCCTACTGTATGCTGCTTTTATTATTACTATTAATCTAGCTTTTAAAGATTTATTTGAAATTCTTAGTTATCTCTGCTTTTAAGGTGAGAGTAACAGTTAAAATCTGGTATGCAAGTAACATGGCATGGGGCTCAATTTCCCGCTCAGGGCGTTTCCGATGATGTGGCTACCAGGCCAGTAAAGCCTCAGGTGTCTTGACTTTGGGCTGGACCCACCCCTACCCAGCTTTGATCTAATCCACTCACCAGTGACAGTGAAAAAACCAGAGCCACCTATCACATACATTTTAAGGGTAGGACTTTTTAAGTGTAGGGGTTTGTCAGTGGGGAGGTGGGGAGGACCAGGTAATATAAAATGGTTCTCAACAAACACAGATGAGGACCTAAAGAGAGTAAAGGAAGGAGCGTGGTGGTAAAAAGGTTGGGACCCACCTCTCAGGTCAGGCTTGGAGGCTGCCCCGGTTTAACTCCTTAGGACCCTAACAGGACTAGAAAAAACAGTCCTACTGTAACATGACTGAGGAAAATTCCACTTCTGAGAGCTGGCAGCCTACTTGGACAGTGTCTCCTGCCTGCCTTTTGTTAATTACTAGGGCGTTCTAACGCCTCTTTATCCTATGAGGAAAGACATGAAGATTACCTCACCTGGTTTCTTCTGAGGCAAATCCTGTCTTTATACCTATTACAAGATCTTCAATGAAATGAAAAACTATATTCATTGTCTGCTACATGCTAGGCCTGGTGCTAAGTGCCTTATCTCGTTCAATTTTCCCAATAAACCTAAAAATACTGTCTACTCCATTTTACAGATGAGGAATTTGAAGTTCAGAGAGGTCAAGTAAGCGCTCCACATTCACCATATATGCGCAGAGCCTTGGTTTACCTAGCGCTAGCGCAGAAGCTAGCTAGCCATATGCTGCCCCTGACACCAGGTACAACTGAGCTCTGAAGAGGGAATGGCTTCATGCTGTAAGTGCCAGCCTACCTCTCCACGACTGTGAGTGCATCGCTGAACCGCGCGGCAAACACGTCTCCAATAAAGTACTCAGCCAACCGGCCCACGGCCTGCAGCAGGGAGCTCAAGTCTCTCAGGGAACAGTGCAATCGCCGGCAGTCATTCTCTGCTGTGATGTTCAACCTGTGTCCTGGAACAAAACACCTCAGACAGTTTTTCACAGGAAGAGCACACTTTGGTTACGACGATAAATAACAGCTCATCCAGGCAATCTACATTTAGCAAAACTAATCCTTGAAACATAGCAACCCACAGGCTGCTTCCCCGGATCGAGCAGGGAAAGTGGGCACAGTCTCCACCTAACACCATACCCACACGTACTCTGGAGCCAGAGGGAGAGATGGACAGCAGAGCAAGAGGGACAGACAGCCTGGAGAGTGCTATCATGGACCAAGCATCTATCTGATTCCTCCTGACCCCGGGAAGGAATGACGCCACCAATTTTACATACATCCCCAGGCAGGTCCAGTGACTTGCCCAATATGGGTCATATTTCCAGAGCAGAGCTGGTGTCCTAAGCTCAGTGCAATCAACCCCAAACCAGCTTGCCTTCGGCACATGGCCCTGCCACAGAATGACATCTCCATGGGCTGAAAGGTAGGATGCGTCCCTGCCCCAAGAACAGGGTGCACTCAGCACTGAAACCCAGAATGATTGTAGGAGCACAACATGAAACAGAGCATGGGACCAGGATTCAGAAGACACAGATTCCCTGCCACTTGCTAGCTCTGTGCCTCAGCGAGCCCCTCTAAGTCTCAGTTTCCCCATCTTCAAAATGAAGAAAGAAAAAAAAGCTACTATCTGACTATTACAAGGAATAAGAATGCATTTTAAAAACCTTGTAAACTATATAAACCATTTTTAAAGTTGACAGTAATGTGGAAAACAAAGAGCTATTGATTTTCTAAGGCCTGAAACTCTTACTTTTCAACATAATTTCTTCAGGCTAAGCAAGGAGGATGCAAAGATGAAGGAAAAAAACATCCTCAATTCAGCAACCTCTTTTGCCCCCTGGGCCCCTCTACCCACAAGGGTCCGTAAGCTGGAGGAAAGGGCTCTTAAGTCTGACACAGCCCTCCCTTACCCAGCAGGAGGGGCAGTAACACTCAGATCACTGCCCACAGTCGCCTGCAATCCCACGACTCCTCAGACACTTTTCAAGCCTGCTCCCTCCACTGCCACTATAGGTTTTTACTTTGTTAGGAGGCAAGAACCTCAAAGCGGTTATCACCAATCCTCCTCCTGGGACACTCCACAAACATCTTCCTAGAACCCTGATCAAAGCACACAACTCTTCTAAGATAAGGCATCAACCCTCCTGGGGCTCTCTCCAGCTGAAGGGGGAGGGCGTGAACTCCCAACTCCAACTCCAGGTCTCTCCTGACCGCACCTCCTCCTACCATTCGTTTTATCATCTGGACCCACTGACAGTCGCCCAGACACCTTGGTATCTCTGCCTGGACTGCCCATTTCATCCTCTTCCCACTGCAGCCCCTGTCTTGCACACCCTTACATACCCTGCAGACCCACATAAGCATTATGTCTTCTGGGAGACCTTCCTGCCCTTTTCCAGACTGAGAGCCCCTTCCTGCATTCCTCCAGGGCACCTCGTGCATAGACGGACATAAACTAATGATTTACAGGTCTCCTCACTGACTATCAAGTCCTTCATGGTGAGGGGCCACACACCCATACAGTGTCTGATGAAACACAAGTGACCACAAATGTATAAATGTATAAATGAATTTAATACAACAGAACAGAGAGAAAACTAGATAGAGCAGAAGGAGGAATCTCAGGAGCTTAATTCCCTCACATTGCCCTTGGGAAATGTTCACTTTAGTATTAAAAGGTGAATATGGATTAAGTAGTATCTAAAGGGAGAAAGCCAGCAAGGCTGAACACCTATGAAAAAAGTGGTGGATAAAGCAGCGAGTTTGATACCTCAGATCCTATACCGACTTCCAAGTGACAAGTCTGGGAACAGAGCCTTTGACAGCCTCCAAGGGATGACAGAAGACTGGAAAGGGGGACACTTTGGCCAGGCGTTGCTACAGTGGGTCACATCCCAAGGAGCAGAAGAACAAAAGGAAGGGGCAGCTCAAGGAAGGACCTCACAAGGAGAGAGCCAGTGACAAAGGACAGCTCTGACTACCCCCCAATTGCTCGATCCTCCCTCCTACACTCCACATGTGCCTCAGTGCAGAAGACAGGACCGTCAGCCCACAGGCAGCCCCGTGAGGCCACCAGAATGGGTGTCCAGAAGAGTGAGCCAGATCCCACAGTCAGAGCACGAGAAGGACCACCCCAGGCTGCCAGCCCAATGAGCCCACAGAACACACCGAACCGAGAAATACCTCTGGTCACGCTGGGTCACACGAAAGGGAACACTGCCTTTCTCCTCATCTCCAGGTTGACAAAAAGAGCACAATTATGCACCTTCTCAATGTTCAGATTTTCAGGGTTACAACTAGGTAACCAACTCCCAGGGTAAATTTCTAAAACCCCTTGTTCCTCTGCATGCCAGCCAAGCCTTAGAGCTCTGCAGGAAATAAACCCTGGGAGACTGGATGTAGTGGTACGGGCCCAAAGACATGAAGCCAGCTCGACTTTCAAAGAGCCACGTGGGCGGGTTTGGAATTAGCATCTGTAGCCCCTCACACTCATGTGTGTGCCCATCTTCATCTTCCACGCAGCCCTACCCTGATCACTAGGTTTCAACTTATTCGTGGTGCTTAACACCTAGAACTAGGTACCCTTAGGTATACCTAAGAACTAGGTTTTTAAATATTTTAAGCATGGAGGGAAACATTCTGTTTCCCTTTTAAAAACCAAAACAGTATCCTAAATCAAGTTCCCATTTGAGTCCAGTCCCTAACAGTCATTAGGCAGCTTAAAAGTTGTCCTGCCCAGGCCTGCCCCTCTGCCACTGCGTCCACACAAATGCACCTGACGCATGCCCTCCCCCCCTGCCCTTCAGCTTCTTCCTGGACACCGGCCAGAGAGCCCAGTGCCTCTTTGAGGGAGCCTTCCATCTCTGAACAGCTTGGTCAACAACATGGGAAATTTGTCTCCCTATAAATTCCTCCTTATTACCCCTTGTCCCTCTCCCAAAGGGCAGGATACACAACAAGCCTAAGCCTGATGACACATGGCAACCTTGGACAGATGTGAAGACAGGGGTACCATCCCTGCAAGTCTCCTGACTGAAATACATCCCTGGGTGTCCCTTCCACTATCACCCATGTTACCCTCCTTCTGAGAATCCTTGCCATCCTGGACATTCCCCTTCAAAGCTGCCTTAATCTGTCCAAAAGAGAGCAGCACCTACAAAGAAAAACACCCCAGAATTGCTGTGTGTGTGTTTTATTAAACTATTCATTTGAACCATATGAAATTGCTGGTATTGGACCATTTCTGACCTAACAAAACTGCAATTCCATATAATTCAACTTAACACATATGTGCCATCTAAGGTGTATATTAATCAAAACTGCAGCTGGTTCCTTCCTGCTCTGCCTGCATGGCAGACAAACACAGGCATTAAGCACCACTAACCCAAGTGCCCCCCAGCTGCCCCCCTCGCCTAGAAACCCCATACTACCACCACCGCCGCCACCGAACTGCACAAGGCACCACCTCAGCTCGAGAAGGGAGGCTAGAGCTCCCACTGCAAAAAGCTATTCAGATTCACCCGCATTTTCTTCTATTTGGCTAAGGTTAGATTTCTCCCCAATAGCACAGAACACCTGCAAAGTGGAATCTTTAGAAGAGAACACTGCTACACATAGATCTGAGAGAGAGAAAACATCACAGCCACAAACCAAGCCCTCCTGAAGTTACCCAGATGCGCTCTAAGCCACATCCAAAGAACAGCTCCCTGGAAATCACTGCCTTGGATAAAAACGTATTAACGTTAATGTAATTCCGTCTTCTCTTTTTGAGGAGGCAAAGCTATGAAAATCAGCACTTGCAGTATCCTGCCCTAAGAGAACAAGTCACAAATGGTCCCCAGCAGAACAAAGAACTCCAAAAATCATACATACTGTAGATGAAGCACTCTCTTAGGCAGGAAAGTCTACATGGCTAAACAGAAAACTTCATTAAGTTACTTAGCGCAGAACCACTGCCCCAACAAAGGAAGAGCTCAGTGAGCAATGGCATGACCACCTACAAACAAAAGGGATACTCTAGGGCCATGTAAGCACACAAATGCAGTACCAGAAGCACAATCCCCAATGAGAGGATTTCTCAAAACACACCTGGTGGGAAAGACACAGTGAACATGAGGCACCTCGGGGGGTGAGAGAGCACATAGCAACTGGCACGTGGCAGCACTGCACTCTGCCGTGGATCTTACTAAGGGAGTGGAAGCAGGAAGACCAGTAGCAGAGTATGTGTGAGACTCTCATCCACACACTCCAGAGGAGACCCCCAGAATTAAAGGCTGGCTAGAGAAATGTGAATAACAGAAGTAGGCCATACTCCTCAAAGAAAGGATAACATGGTTTCTGTTATGAGGCAGTAAGGCTGACTAACACAGCATGGACATTACTTGAGAGGGTGAATGTCCATGGGAACCAGAGACAGAATGTACTCAGAGTTCCACTTTTTAATAGCCTTGCATTGGAAACTTGGCTTTTGAGCTGCCTAGGAATGGGGAATGCTTCGTCATGGATAAAAGAGCTCATTTTAAGACAATACATTAAGTATTTCTCCGGCCTAAGAGGTTTTGTCATTGGATTATGCACTATGGATCGGGCTGGGGATGAAATTTATAAATGACCTAGAAGAGCCAAATGCACTGTGAAATTTGCCAGTAAATGGACTTCAATGAGAGCAGGTATATGATATTTTACTTAGAGAAAAATAGATCACATTATCACTGGATAAGAAGCTCTAAGTCATCAGCTGTGTCTCAGAAAAACAACTTAAGAATCACTGCAGGTTTTCACCAGGAGACAAACCCAATGTAATGTAAAGTCAGCTGTAACACTAAAAAGGAAACCCAGGGATCAATTTTTGAGTGCGAGGGAATACATGTTCCAGTTTCTTTTTAAGATCATTTATCCAGTGCCCTCAAGAATACTGTCTTTAGGGCACTGAATACATTCTAGGAGAGACCACCAGGGCACAGTTTTTCCCAGAAAATGGACTGTGGAAAAATCTGTAGCATATGTATACAGTCAAATGATTTTCATTAATATTAACAGCATACTTTACAGGCATGTTTGCTTTGAAAAGTGGTCTTTTTCAAAGTTCTGTATAAGCTGCCCTCATCCTATCTACAAAAGCAGGGCCTATACTTGGAACGTGCCAAGTCCCATCAACCTCCTGGGGCCCAGTGAATTATTTAGAAGCTAAAATAGCCATGGAAACAAGCCGTCACAGCCACCGAGAAGGGCAGTCTCATAAAGAGCTTCCCAGGGAAGCTCTGCCATGAATAACAAGTTTATCCAGAAGCTGGGCTGCACCTTGGGCAGCTCTGTGCCAGGCCGACACAGCAGTTACACAACAGAGGGGCCACAGGCTGGGGCCAGGCACAACTCCTGTAAGGAAAACCCTGTAAAATGTCTATAGAAGATGGGAGAGTGGGGGGCACAGGTATATTTGCAAGTACGGTATTAAGTGTCTGCTGTTTTTAGCTGATACAATGAATGCCAGATTTTAGTTAATTCAACTTTTCACAATTCCCCATTATACTATCCAGGGAGTAGCACTAACAAGCTATGTGACTTTCCGTAAATTAACATCTCTGAACATCAACTTCCTTCTTTGTAAAACAGGCGTTACTAATATTAGTGCTTTACACCTCACAGGGCATGAAAGAATTAAATAAGGTAACAAGCAAGTAATATAATGCCTGGTATGTAATGAGAGTTTCACAAATGGAGGTTATTATTATTACTATTAATACAGTAACAAAAAAGAAAGCTAACCCTAAACCCCCAGCAGGTGAAACCTGTAGATGGCAGCCCAGAGCCTTTCCAACTGGCTTTGACCAGAGGCGCCCTCAGGCCACTCACAACAGGAAAGGTGTTGCTGACTAGCTATCGCACGCCCCACCTTGCCTCGGCTTGCTTGGGGTTGCTCTTATGTCCCACTGGATTCTAAAAACCAGAGAAGAACGAGCACATCACAGCAAAGTCCAAGGTTGTTTTTTCCTAACACATTTGATGGTTTAAAGGACATAAACTTCCTTTCTGATCTACCATCTGTGGTGAAATTGCTGCCAACATGCAGATTTTTGTGACAACCCTTATGGCAAGAGTGTCAAACTCATTTTCACCAGGGGCACGTCAGCCTTGAGGTTGCCTTCAAAGGGCCAAATGTAATTTTAGGACTCTATAAATGTAGCTACTCCTTAACTATTACGAGTTAAAATTTTATTCGGCCCTTTGAAGGCAACCACAAGGCTGATGTGGCCCCCGGTGAAAATGAGTTTAACAGCCCTGCCTTATGGGAAAGACCGTTTGCATTTGCAACCTTAGGAGTTCAAGGTTGAACCCTCAGATACAATAGAAAAATGTAAAGGCCAAGACCCGGGATAAGGAAGGAGTTCCCCGACCAGCTAAGACTGATCTCCGCTGGCCAGCCACACACAGACGGGCGCGCTGTGTCTACTGCAACATTCCAAAGGAGCCCACGCATCACTTCGCATTGAGACTTCGTGGTGGCGCTAAGAAAGGAGGAAGTCTCAACCCACTCGCCAGAGTGGTGTGAGCACAAGTAAAGTGTAAGCCTCAGTGAAAGGCTAAGCTGGCTGTGCTGAAACACTACAGAGTGGATGCGAACGGCAAAACCGGTCGCCTTCGTCGGGAGTGCCCTTCAGATGACTGTGGTGCCGGAGATTGTATGGCCACTTTGCCAGACAGTACCATGGCAAATGCTGTCTGACCTGTTGCCTCAACAAACCAAAAGATAAATCATTGTATTTGGGTTAATAAAACACGTGAACCAATTAACTAACTAACTAAATAAAGGACATAAAGGAATCTTTATTGCTAGGGTTTTTAAAAAGCTCTACCTTTTGTTCCAAATTACCCCCCCTCCCTCCCCACTGAAACACCTCTCTGGAATACACTGTCAGCCTCATCTTTCCCCTCCCCCGCTCCTACACATGATCCCTTCCTGTTTACACGTGGGGGGAGACAGAGCACCAGGGAAGTGGCAGTGGAAAAACCATGTTCTGACAGCAAAGAACGCAGTAATGAAATATTAGTCCATTTTTTAACATTGGTTAAATTAGAAAATAAAAACCAGTTTACCTGACCCCGAAGTAACTATAAACTGCTGTAACCCCAGATAAACGTCTAAATTGTCCTGAAGAACTGGGAACTGAAAACAAAGAAACAATGATTTAAAAAAAAAACCATAAATGTAAGTTTTAACAGCATTTTATCATTAGAACAGTATAAGTACCCATGGGGGGAGTGAGAGATAAAAACTTTTCTCTGGGAACCTTTATGTGCCACTAAGAAAAGATGGCTTCCTTCAGTGTCCCCACCCCCAACAATTTCTACAACTGAAACCACCAATCAATATTTGGACTAAAAAAGAAAATAACATCAGTTTGATACTTTTTTTTAAACAAAGCAATAGATGCTTGGTATGACTATTATGTTCCTAGAAGAGGACATCAAGCCCCAAAATGATCTGATCCTTTTAGAGTTCTGAAACAGGCTATCTCCTTTCAAATCCAAGGCAAACCCTAGCCCCAAGACAAACACAGGTGTGCCTTCGTTACAGTGTACGGCGAAGTGAAAAGACAGGCCAAACCATTTGGAACTCGCTCTCCCTTACTTACTTAGCAGGCAGGATGCTCATAACCAGGGCTGTATCTTTTTTTTCTAACCTGGTAATTCCCCATTAAGATAAAGACAAAACTTTAACAGGACAGATTCCCTGAGAACAGTAAATGATGAAGTGGCACACTCCGTAAGAGAACACAAGATACAGCTGGGCTGTGCAATGCAAAGCTGACCCCAATAAATTACCTTGCCTTTGAAGAAGAGATATGCTTAATGAAATCTCCTCAAAACACAAGTACCACTTAGTCAATGAAATCAGTCCTATGACTAAAGATTACAGCATGTAAACACAGGCAGAGTGCCAGCAATTCGCTAAGAGTGAGCTTTACAATGGCTAGCTTTTCAGCAATGTAATTCATATAAATAAATCTTCTATTTGGCCTGGCCACTTTTGAGCTACTGATGAAGGCATTAGTAAAGTTCTATTTCATACAAGAGTTCAGGAAAGAAAAACGGGGCTTCCAAAACTTAGATCTAAAATATTTTGGAAAAATATTAACATTTGATCCATTTGAGGGCCAGTTACAGTAATAATTCTGTTTAGAATATATATACATATTTTATAATACCAGAGAGCAAAAAAGCCTTGCTACTCATACTATGTGGGCAGGGAAATCACCAGGCTCTTCATCCCCCTCCAAATGGTGAGTTACCAGTGTTGAGAAGGCGTGTGTGGGAAGGAGCTCCATCACTTTGGCCACTACCTCCAGGCTCTGGCGTAAGTACCGCTGCCACTCTGTCTGCTGCTGCAGGGAAAACACAGAAGGGTCAGTTCTCCAAACAGGCAGTCTCATCATTCTCCCTGCCAGTCTGTTCTCAGCCTCAAGTCCACTCTTTGACATACCAGTTTGAAGAAATGGCAAATGAGGGAACCAGGTTAATTGGAACTTTAAAAAGGCCAAGCTAAATATATATTTTTACATCCAATAGATTAATGTCATTAAAAGCTTTTTCATAAGAAAGCAGATGATCCATGCAGACTGACCTACTTTCCCCCCAACAGTCATAGAAACATAAATTAAAAGCCCCTGGGAAATGCTCCAGCCCCCCTTCCATCATCGCAGCTATAAGAGCCAGTCACTCATGCCTCCCGAGACCGTCCAGTGCCATGTTCTGTAACTGACCAAATCAGTGCCACTTGAAGAACAGTCTACAGACAGGCAGCATCGGCATCTCCTGAGGACTTGTTGGAAATGCAAATGCTGTGGCTCCCATCCAAACCTCCTAAGTCCAATCTGTTTAACACCTGTGTTAGTGAATTCTTATCCACGTTAAAATATAAGAAGGGCTGGCCTAAATCACACAGCTAACAAGAAGTGACCCTGAAGTTTACCAAGCAGTTAGCAGGTACCAGGCATGTAGCCAGTCCTTCCCCATGTATTACCCTCATGTAACTATCAACACAGACACACCATCCTCGTTTTGGGAGATGAGAAAACTAAGGCTCAGAGAAATTCAGTGCCCAGCCCTCTATCTCCTTCATGCCCAAGGCCGCAGAGATTCAAATCCAGGCCACCTAGTTCCAAGTACAGGGTTCTTTCTGACCCAAACATGGTTACCCTCAATGTCTTGATTATGCCACAGGCACTGTGGCATATTCTTAAGCCACATCAGTGACTTGAAAATTTTGAACTACGTGGTGGTTAAGAAAAAACAACACTGGGGCCCTGGCTGGGTAGCTCAGTTGGTTAAAGCGTCATCCTGATACACCCAGGTTGCGGGCTTGATCCCAGGTCAGGGCACACCCGAGAAACCATCAGTGAATGCAAAAATACGTGAAACAACAAAATAATGTTTCTTTCTCCCTTCCTCTCTCTCTCTAAAGTCAATTTAAAGAAACAGTAAAAGAGAACACTGGAGCTGTGTCCTTACAGGCATTTTCCTCATCAATGTGGGCACATCAGCATCAATAAATTCAAAATTTATTTTAAAATGTATCAGTTTATAAAGTGTACAAAGGAAATTTCCTTTCATTCTAGCTTTATCATTTTAGTATCGCTTTAAGTACTTCCACTAGCATCCAACTTTTACTTGTTGCCCAGAGTGGGAAGTGGAGGTATGGGTGCCAGACAGAGGGACACACAGTTCTTGTTAAACCACTTTTCACTGTATGCATGTACTTACATCTCTAGTCCATATTGGTAAAAACGCCTGTAAAACTTTGTTTACAGTTAATAAATCCAAGGAGACTGGGACGATATAAATTTCAAATGAACAACTCAAACCATTAAGACTATGCTGGCTTAAAAATAGTCTCCAGAGCAGAGGGCTGACAGGTCCCACGCGCCCACCCTGACGCACAGTGCATCGTGGCCGGGACTGAAGGCCCGTTAGGGGGCGCTGCTTACATCGTCATCCAGAGTCTCGTCATCTAACTCCTCCAGCTGGGCCTGGTTGTATCTGAACTGGATTCGATTCAACACCTCCGTGAGCAAGAGGACTAGGGCATCTTCGTACCTACGTGGCAGGGAGAAATTCAACATCAGGTGAAAGCAAACCTTTAGCCCAGGATTTCAAAAAGGCTTCCTGCACTATGAAAGGAATCGCGTCACGTACTGAATTACCATACAAAAGGAGCACCGAAACTGAACTTGGTTTACAGGTGGGCAAGTGTGTGTGTGGGAGCAGAACAGCAGCGTGGATATGCCTTCATTTAACTGCGTTCTGGCACATTCTTGATGGACTGACCCCTGTATCATTACATAATGTCCTTCCTTGTCTCTGTAGCAATTTTTGCCTTTAAGTAATTTTGTCTGATATTAGCATAACTAACCCAGACCTCTTTTGGTTATTGTTTGCATAGAATATCTTTTTCTATTCCTCTAATTTCAACCTATCTGTGTCTTTTAAACTGAAGTGAGTCTCTTGTAGACGACAGTTGGACCACTGGCTTTTAATCCATTCTGTTGATTTCTGGTCTTTAACTAGAAGTTAATCCTTTATATTTAATGTAATCACTGATAAGGAACGACTTCTGCCATTTTGCTATTTATTTTCTCTATATCTTTTCCTCAATTTCTTCATTTTGTGTTAAGTAGTTATCTAGTGTGCCATTTTAAATATCTTGGCATTTCTTTTACCATATATTTTTGGGTTATTTCTCAGTGGTTGCCGGGGAATTACAGGTACATGTATTAAATATGGATTAATCCAATGATTTTTTAACAACTACGAGAGGTAAATGGTATTAATGGTATTTTTTCTGATGAGAGAACTGCAGCTCACTGCTAGCTGATTTGAACCCAGGGCTCCCTAACTCAACACCCCATTTTCTCTATACACAGACCACCAATGGGCTTTGAGCCTGCTGAACCCACTCCCCCAAAGCTACTCTTTAGTCAGTTTTAAGAACACTTACACCCTAAATGAAGAAATGTAAAAAAGCCTGGGGAAACCCTGGCACTTTGATCTATGTCTAAGATTAATTTCTCACAGAAACACTTGAAGCCCAAGGCTTGGATATTGCTCACATGTGATAAGAACTTAACTCAGAAGACAAAAACTTACACGCAACAGCTGCTAACACAAGGGCCAACAAACCGCTAATTTGCAAGAACAAATCCTGTTGCCTAAACGCTTGCCTGTCCTGAAATGTCTCTCAGATAAGTTCAGGGATTGCTCCCACTCACAGAGCAAACCGTCCGTGCTGCTTATTCAGCTCTCAGTGCCAATTTCCTCTCCGTGCTGTGTGACGCTGGAGCTGACACTATGCAAAGCACATCTGTCCTTGGCCCTTTTAGGCTCTGTCGACAGGGTTGCAGCAGGGAGACAGGAAGGCAGTGGAGGGGACTGCATCCTCCCTATGGGCTGCTTGTCCCAGCAGTGTCACCCCAACAACGGTCACCTGGCAGTAATAACTGGCTCCAGGTTCCGGCTTGCACTCTCCCAGAACCAGCCTCACCACGCACTCCCAGACATGCCAGCGGCAGCCAGGTTATTCCCTCTCCTCAGAGGACTGAGTCCCGGTTGCACGCAGCCCCTGCTGGAGCTTCTGTGGCAGCGGGGTGCTTCTCTCCGCAGAGACGTGAGTTTAGCTGCCTGGGGTCCAGCCCTCTGATGCTCTCGTTTTTAATAATCCCAACCTCTTTCCTTTGTAGCCCTAGACCTGTAGTTGTCATCTGGAATCTCAGTGTTCCCCTTTTGCTTTTCCAGCCCTCTAAAATCATTTACTTGACTTCCTAGACTGAATTCTTAAAATAATTAAGTGTAGTTTCTGTTTTCCAGACAGGAGCCTAATAAACCATCCAGTGTATCTAGGTCAGTAGTAGGGCAACAATATAACCAAAGCCAGAAGTTCACCAGTGCCAAGATCAAATATAGCCCATTTAGTCTAAGAGTTATACAACTTGTCCCAACTGGTGTGGCTCAGTTGGTTGGGAGTCCACCACAAAGCAAAAGGTCACTAGTTCAATTCCTGGTCAGGGCACACTCCTAGGTTGCGGGTCCAGTCCCCGGTAGGCATGAGGCAACCTATCAGTGTTTCTCTCCCACATCAATGTTTCTGTCCCTCTCTTTCTCCCTCCCTTCCCTTCTCTCTGAAAATAAATAAAATCTTAAAAAAAAAAGTTACACAACTCATGTGATGAGACTCTGCAGAGAGAGAGTCTAAAGACCACTTAAAAATCCTCCTGAACTGACACACTGCAGAGCTCGGTGGGCACAGGAGCTCACTCACTAGGGGCAGAAACGAGACCCAGCCTTCCCCGTAACAATCTGCCCCCTCAGTGCTTATAAATGACTTAACAACCTAGATTACACTGGCAACTCAGCACGGCCCTGGAAGGGATACTGACAGAGAAAATCACTAATAAAATAGGCAACATCTGTGGGAAAAATTGCCAAGAAAATCAAAATCCCAGTTCAATATACTTCAGAGAAAAGTAAGATCAAACACTCAAGCCTGGAGCTTACATTTGCCATTTGCTCAGGACATAAATTCCTAAAGGTATACAAATTTCACACTATAATTTCTTATGACAAACCAAAACATTTTCACAATTTTGCTAGGAAAAAAAATCCACTTCAGACCATAGGACAGATAAAAATCTGTCATCTGTAAACCGCCTTGTTAAGCTAAAACAGAATTTAAAGACTTTGTAAGCAGAGGGTAACCCTAAATTAGACCTGGAATCCTTAGCAACCAGAGTCACTAACCGCAACTTAGGCTGGAAAAAAAAAATCACTTAGAAAATTGAGGCCTTCTTGGAACCAGGCCAAAGCTCACTCAGGCAACTCGTCTCCTGAAGGGTTTGGTACAAGGTGGGGGCCTACACAGTTGTGGCAGGCTCCGGCTGTCTACCCACTGCCCACTCCTCCCTTCCCTCCCTCCTTAGGAAGGGAAGGAGCGCTGGGCACTAAAGCCATCTGAAGGACTGCATTTCCTAGCCTCACTTGCAGAGGGTCAAGGCCTTATTAAAAGAAGTCATTGGGTGGGGCCCCTGAGAAAGTTTCTTTCATCCAACCTCTCCCCCTTCTGATGTCTGTCGATTCAGCACCCATTGTTAACCACAAGGTGACTGTGGACATGGAAAACATACCTAAAGCTAGTAGAGCACACAGGTAAAAGGATCCAAAATATTAGTCAACATTCAAAGAATGAGGCGACACTGACCATTTATCAAGGAAAAAGCAATCAGAAAATGCCAACCTCACAATCACATCCATGTTCGACTTTTAAAGCAGGTATTATAACCATCCTCCATGAGGTTCTTCAGATGGAAGGTGTTTTGAACTGAATTATGTTGAACTCCTAAACCAAAGTGTGACCTCAGAATTTTGCTAGGAAAGAAAATCCACTTCAGACTAGAGGACAGATAAAATCTGTCATCTGTAAATTGTCTTATTCAGCTAAAAGAAAATTTAAAGACTCTGAAAGTATCTGAATATAAGACTTACAAAAAGGTAGTAAAAGTTAAGTAGAGTCCTAAGGGTGGGCCCTGAATCCAATAGGACCAGTGCCTTTCTATGAAGAGGGAATGGCAAGAGAGAACACGCCTGCCCCCCACTCCCCCAAGCACAGAAGACAGGCCGTGAGAGAACAGAGAGAGCCAGGAAGGGGTCCTCACCAGAAAACGCATCTGCCAGCACCCTGATCTAGGATTCCAGTCTCCAGAGCTGTGAGAAAATAAACTTCTGCTATTTAAGCCAACCAGTCGATAGTGTTTGTTATGGCAGACAAAGCTAATTAATACAGAAGGTAATGACAATAAGAGAAAGGAACCTGGAAATTCAAAAATGAAGGGAAAGCAAGAGAAGTGGCAAATGTCTGGGTAAATACAATAGACAATAGACTCTCTCTCTCCTGTTAAGATCTTTAAAATATGATGAATGAAAGCAAAAACTGAAAATTATCCAATGAGGTTTTCAATGTACATAGATGTTAAACATATGACAACCTCAATATAAAAAAGAGAACGTAAAAGGACCTGTATGTTGCTAAGGTTTCCACATTACAGTGTAAGTGACGTGTGCAATGTTAAGTATACACACTGCAATACCAGAGCAGCCACTAAAAAAACCTCATGTAACGAGACCCAGTCACTCCACAGATACACTGGAAAAGAAAACTAAATGTGTGTGCAACTAACATAGTCTCAAAGGAAGCCAAACTGATAGAACTGAAAAGAGACAGATAAACCCACAATTACGCCTGGAGAATTTACCTTTCTCGGTAACTGACAGGATAAAGACAACATGCCGAATACAATCAACCAACCTGCCCTGACCTTCATAAAACACTTCACACAACAGCAGAAGAATGTACTCTTCAAGTACACGATGAATAATCACCAAGAAAACTAGTTAATAAAACAAACAAACCTTAACAAATTGAAAAGAACAGAAATCACACAAACTATGCTTACAGATAATATAAACTAGAAAATAATAATATGATGTATAGAAAATCTCTAAATATTGGGAAATTAAACAAAGAAGAAATCTCAAGAGAAATTTAAAAATACTCTAAACAATGAAAAAAAAATAGAACATGCTAAAATTTAGTGGATAAAGCTAAAGCACTGCTCTGATGGAAATTTATAGCATTAAATGTATAATATAAAATAGAGATAAACCTACAGATGTGTATGGCTCAAGCCACAGATGCAATTCCAAAAGCATCCCAACTTCTTCTGAAGTTAAATAAAATTCTACATGTTAAGGCAACTACATAGTAGGAGCTCAGTAAATATGAGGAATGAAAGAACAAATGAACAAAGAAAGAAATAAACACGGAGGCAATAAAGAGACAAAACCGCATGTCAGATAACTACAAAGGACTGAAGCAGAATCCTCGATAGCTTTTTCATCTCTATACGGAAGTAAATAACTAAGACCCCTGTCACTTGCTCTCTGAGGAAGTCAACAGCATGAATTTCTCTTGGCAGAAGCTAGAAAGCTACTGGAGCCTTGATTAACACGTATCTATTAATTGTATCAAAATGTCGTATGTCATAATGGCACTTCCTCTTTATTAAAGCAGAAAGGCCACTCGGGAAGAAAAGGGCAGCCATTTTTCTCACGCTCACCTACTTTTGTTTACAATCCAAACTAATGTCACCCGCAATCCCTGGCTGCTCTGTGGCCAGCTCCTGTCCGCGTTCTCATGACAACAGGTTCACGAGTCATGACTCAATAACTTTAGGTTGCTTAACTCACTTCAGGTTTCCTCATCTTCCTGTAAAAATAAGTTTCTACACCGGTGGCCCCTTTCACATTGACAAGCACAAAGAAAAGAGAGAGAGAGAAAGGGGAAGAAAACCAACACAAACTGACTGAACACTTCCTGCCAGCAAAGGCACTTTACACACACTGGTTCATTTAATTTTCTCAACAACTTATCAGGTAGGTACAACCATCCACAAAGCACAAATGAGGAAAAGGAGACAGAAACTCGGGTCTCTCCACACCATCTCAAAATGGCAAATCTGAACAATGAGGACGGCCCGCAACTCTGTGCAGCTGGGTATGCTACGGACACTAACACTGGGAGTCAAGTTCTCTAAAGCAGCAGCCCCCGACCTTTTGGCACCAGGGACCAGCTGCATGGAAGGCAACTTTTCCACAGACCAGGAGGGGGCAGGAGAGATGATTTACTCCACAGAGCAGGCGGGATGATTCTAGAGCATTACATGCAGGCTCACCTCCTGCTGTGCAGCCCAGTTCCTTACATGCCTGGACCCACACTGGTCAGCGGCCCAGAGGTTGGGGACCTCTGCTCTTAGAGTACCCACCAGCTCTGATCAAGAAGCTCTTGAGCAATCTTACTGAGCAAGGAACATGCACAGCTCCAGTTTCCAAGCTCTTAAAACCAAAAATAAATCCATGCACATTTGTGCTTCTAAATTTGTAGCCTACCAATGTCTACCACATTGTTGTGATGAATGATGCAAAACCTTTAAACCACAAGGGACAGGAACTCAGTGCTGCCTCTGTGACTTAACCACACCTTCATTTCCCACTTAAGACACTGAGAAAACATTCTTGACTACTTCCTGCAAGATTGGTTGCTTCTGAAATTCTGGCTCAAACCAGAAGTGATTCCAAAAGCACCCCAACTTCTTTCAGACATATTTTATCAGTTGAAAAACATTTGATCACATTTATAAGCTCTAGATAAAATGAATGTGGTAATTACCAGTATCGGCCGCTTCTGCAAAACAGAGCGCTCTGATATAATAGGGTCTTTTATAACCTAGAACAGTGGCTGTCCAACTTTCAAAACTTTCATTTAAAACCTTTTGAGAACACACTCATATAAATGTATAGTGTAGAAGAGGAAAGATAAAATGCATCAGTTATAGTTCAACTGTTTTCTTTGTGTGGCCCCGTGGACTACCTCATGCACAATTCCAGGGCGGTCTGCCACCCTGGACCGCTGGGGCTGTCTGGTAAGACAAGCGGGCCTTCAGATGACCGTCCCTCCTTAACAGCATAAACCGCAGACCAGCTTTGGAGGTTTTGAGTGTGGGTATTTTTATTCTTTAAAGGCATAAAAGTGTTATAATTGTATTTCTTTAAAAAGTCATGAAAAATTAGAAAGCCTCATTTTATGATAATTGAATGATCAATGAGAAAAATCCCTAGTGTTAAAAGTGGTCAGCCAGAACCACTGACAACCGTGGTATCAGATGATTATCAGATGACAGACACCTGGGCAGACAGGTCAATATCAGCAGAAAGGCCAAAAGCCTTCAGGCTCTCCGGGGGCCCTGTCACTTCACTCCACAATGTTATCAGGGTTGGGGTCATCACTGTGACCATGTACTGAGGGTCTGATACACGCTAGGTGCTATGCCAGGTATTCTGTATACATGATTTTATGGAAGCCTAGCCATCCTTCAAGACAAGTATTAGAATGCTAATTCTGCAAGAGGAAATGTGGTCAGCATATAACCTGACCAAAAGTAACTCTACTACCATGAAGCAGAAAAAGAATTTAAACTCTGCCACACTGCTCCTTCCAATTGTACAACAATCTGCAGTGTGCATTTAATAATCTGCTAGTGTACATTTTCTCAATAAGACCATATTTTCCACACATTTGTACTGTGCTTTAAAAATCATCTGCAGTTTATTAATTTCTCCAGTTTATTCTTCCAATGAGTCCAAGAGATATGAAAGAATATCTACCACTAAATACAGCAAAATTAGGCATAGTCTCAGGACCAAAGGATGCAGTAGTTGAGCATCCAAGAAGGAGAATTTGGCACAAGTACCTTTGCTTTGAAGAATCTCATTCAATAACACAATTACTTACAGTTGGCAAATTCACCAAACCAGGATCTACTGTTGTGTAATAAGGTTTCTGATACATGAATATACTACACCTGGCCCCAGAGCAACTTGGAAGCTATTTTGCAATCACAAAAATAGTATCTGGGAACAAAAGTACAAATGTTTAAACTTGAAATGCAAGTATTCTGTTTATAATTTTAAAAGCTCATAAAACCTCAGCAATAGAAAGGGCTTTGGAGGTTCTACCCAACCTCTTCCCAGGCGGGGATTCTCCTCACCACCTCCTTTTGGCACATTTCGGGGGGAAGGCGTGTTTGTGACCACCACCAACCACTGATGCCATGTACTGAGCACATATAATACGCCAGGCATTCTAGAGACATCAGCTTAGTGTTTCATTCCTGAAATAAAATAGTGACCACAGTGTGCAGGAAACACTTTCTGCCCACAAGAAAGAAAAATGAGCTTAAGGAACATGGGGGAAAAAATATGTCCCCTATTTTCTATTTTCAAAAAATACAATAAAAAATGTATGAAAGCAATCAATTATTTCTGGATTGTGGAATTACAGATAACTTATCTTCTTTACATTTTTCTATTCCTGGTTTCTAAAATAAATACCCTTTTTCATGGCAAGTATTCATTACACCTTTAGGAAATTTTCAAACACAAAAGGAGTAAGAATATAATGAACCCTAAGTTCCAACCAACTAAGTTCAATATTGACTATCAACACATAGCCAACCCAGGTCCCCCTCTATTCCCAGTGGATTATTTTAAAGCAAATCCTAGATGTCATGTTGTTTTATACAATAAAATACTTCAGTAATGCTATTAAAGAGAAAATAACAAAGACAATTATCATGCCTAAAAAATTAACAATACATATTACTTTTTTAATCAGAAAAAACTTTTCAGAAAATGAGATATTAAGGGGAAGAAAGAAGAAAATATTCAATGGCATTACTATCTAAACAGCTTACGTGACTCAGTTTCACCAAAGAGCTCTGGCTGCATGGTTGACCATTTAGGCCATAAAAAACAAATGGCAAAAATGACTAGTTCTAGATATCAACATTTCTGGGGTTTACCTGTTGAGAACTGCTTCTTTGTCTCCCAGACGACTTTTAATTTTACTTGTCAGATAGTCCAAAAAGAGTGTCCAGATATCCAAACAAGAGAAGTAACCTTCATGAGTAGGCTATGGTGCAAAAGAAATCCAGATAATGAAGTTACTTAATGCGAATACTCCTCAGAAGCACATCTACCAGTTTACTATTACCAGAATGTTACATCATAAGCCTAGATTCCCTCAACCTCCCGGTAACCACACTGGTGGTCTTTTAGTCAGTCTTCGCCATTAGAACCTGGTGAACCTAACAAGCCAAGGGCAGCATGGAACACATCATTAGGGAGATACTACATGGGACAAACTGAGTTACAAAATAAGCCAAGCAAACACCTATCTTAAAACCTGAGACTGTGATGAGGAAGACTCTTACAGATCTTCCAATTCATTTCTGTTTCATAGAGAAAGAAACTGAGAACCAGAGATATGATTTATTCAACGTCAGGGAAAGGAGCAGGTCCCTTTACCCCCGTCAAATGCTCTTCCCACTACATACTATTACAAAACCGAACGCAAGTTTCAGAGGCTCCAAAGGTGCCGAGTTTACACACTTGAATATTAGGAAAGACCATTTGCAATCTTCCTATATAACAGACCGAAAACGAGCTTGTTAAGTCCAACTCTCAGGTATTATCTCATCTGCAAAAGTAGGAGTGCCCAGCAGGCTCACAGCAACCTCTCACCTGGTGTCGATAAGGACAAAGTGAGAAGAGGAGAGACAGTCTTTGTAGGATCCTAGTGCTGGGCCATTTGCGTGACTGCAGTGACTCTCTCAAGAGCTTTGAGCTCCTATTTCATTTAAAATGTAGGCATTCTACTATCTAGTATCTAATCCTTCTCATACATATTTAGTTTCAACTTGTGGTCCCCCAATCCCTTACATATGCACTCAAATACTTCCCACCTACGAGGACTCTGGTTTCACTTGTGACTGCTTGACTGAACCACATAACTGGCAGCAGGATCAGGTGTAGGAAGAAATAACACCATCATATTGGATCGGTTTTCCTTCCATTTCTGATGCACAAGAAAATCCAGAAGTTTACATGGGCATGTATGGAATTTGCTCAAGAAGTAACTAATATTGGGTGGTAGCATGCCGTGGGAGTTCTGTACCTGGATGAGCCTAAGATGGGAAAGTGTAACTTAAAAAACAGCAGACCTCAAGCTCACAACCCCAGTGGGTGGCCCTGGAACGAGATGGCTGCAGTTCAATCAGGACTGCCAACAGGCCCATCCTCAGAAAAGAGAAAGACACTTCCTGTCTCCACCTCATACTTCACAAAACCCAGGATGTCCCTGACATGACATAAAATAGGCAGGAAAAGAACTGATAAGCCACGTGGAAATAAGACGGGAAGCCGGTGGGCAGCCACTTGACTTGCACAGCCAGGGGATGTTGTCTCACCCTGGCTTTGGCTTCCTGAGCTCCCCTCAAATCAGTCATCCAGTTCTCCTTCCTTGGTTTGAAAATACTCACCAGCCCCCTCCACACATAAATCCAGGACTTTTGGCTATGTCAAAGTACTTTGTAATTACACATGCCTTTGAATTGAAGATTTACTATGTGCCTCAAGGCCGGAGGCAGATAAACCTCTGTAAAACCTACAACACTGCCATCCACATCTGCACAGGCAGGCCCCACTGGGAGACCTTGTTCACTGCCCACGACCTGGCCTTGGACAGCTGCTGTGTGTACACATGGTTGAGGTCATAACGATGACAGGCTAACCACACTTTGAAAGTCATCCAACTTTTCAGAACTCTCCCAGACCCATACTGATCCAGGGAAGATTAACCACTAAAAATCCTGACACATTTCCTTAAGAAACTAATGACACCACTCTTATCTCCAAGTGGTTTGCAGTGGTTAGTTATCATTTGCATTGGCCTATATGATATTCACAATAGTCCTGGAAACGGGGCAGATATTATTTTTATTCTTCCCATTTTACAGACAAAGAAGCCAAGGCTCAGAAGTTACCTGCCCAAGGTGACAGGATAAGGAACAGAAACACAAATAGAATGTGGATTGTAAGACTCTGGGCCAGAGCCCTCCCCCACCCCCTCTACCATACTATTTCAGAGAGTTTTAGGAAGAAGGAGCAAAATGAAAAATGCAAGACCGAGAAGGAATTGGTAATGTTACAGTAATGGAAGGAACAGGAAGACAGCAATCATTCGCTTATAGACACCCCAGGACATCAACAAGCAAGGAAAGTGACAGTGGAGGCAAACGCCTGGTGACCACTAGTGGCTGGAGGGACTGCAGCAAGACACTTAAGGAAAGAAACAATGTAGGAAAAGAAAGAGAAGAGAAAAATGGTAAACGAAAGATACCAATACCATTTTTATCTTATTGCTATTCTTTCAAAATATTTACCAATAAACTTTTTATGAAATTTAGAAACAAAACACAAAAAATATTGAGTACACCCATAATAACCCTCTAGACAAGAGGAGAGACACATTTTCCCACTTTACCATATTTTGCCATGTACAACGCACTTCCTGTGCATGATGCACACCCACGGTTTTGTGCGCATTATTCATGGATTATTATGCCATTACACCCATGTATAATGCACATCCTTATTTTTCCCTCACAAATCTGGGCAATAAGTGCACATTATACACAGCAAAGTATGGTAAACTGTGATAAAGCAAGTCCTCACTATGAGTACATGAGAACTTAAAGCTTTTCTCTAGAGAGCACTTAATTTCTAATTCTTAAATCTTATCCCAAAACACTCTCCAACTACCAGCTTCTGACCCTACAGTGTGGCCTGCCATCTTTTCTCCACTCTGCCTCTCTGGCAAAGGGCTGCCTACCCTACAGTGAACCATACAAAACAGCTTCCAGTTTCCTGCCCCTCTGCTCAATGTTCAGAATCTGCCTCTGCCCGGACCAAAGGACACCACAGTCCAAGAGCCTGCACCAGAAAGGTCGGTCCTCACACAGGAGGCCAGGAGAGAAGGGAGCTCAGCTGACAGACCTGCAGGTAAAGGAGGAAGAAAGAAGCTTGTGGTTTGCTTCATTACCATACTATTTCTTTTCCCAGTATATAAATATAGTATATATAAGTATATAAAACCACCACTTTCAGTTCAGTGGAAAACTAACATGTAGGATTTTAGTGAAAGAATCATAAAAGATGAACACTGGGAAAGACCCTGAAGAGGCCCACTGCAGTCTCTCTCCCTCAGGTGAGGAAATGAAATCAAATGAAATTCAAGAAACTCTTCCAAGGACACAGACCTAACAGAAATAACCAGAGGTCAACACGAAACTTTTGAGTCCAAATCCAAAGAAGTAGCCCTAAGACATGCATACTAACACATTTTTTTAGCTTTCTTCCATACCACATACACTAAAAGAACCCTTTTTTCATAGAAAGAAAAAAAAAAAACGTAAGACATTTTCATTCCATTGTCCCCAAACAGACCCATCCTTTCTGACATCAGTACTGGCTTTTCTCTCTTTTATACCTGCTATACTTATTTATCCTAAGCATCTGTCAAATCCTCCTTTCTTCCTGTTCCCTTTAAAATTTCTCTGTACCCATCTCAAAACCTTCCCACCGCTGATGCCTCTTTCTCGTCCCCAGCCTCACGCTCCCACATGTCATCACCTCCTCCTGGTGCTCTGCACTCACTGCCCCTCTGTCGGACTGTGGCCATCCTCCTCCCCCTGCACCCTTCCCCGTTCCCAAGAAGGTTCACCCTTAACAGTAGGTGCTCTGACTTATGCACCAAGTGCCTCTGAAGAAAGGCTGGCTCATACACTAAATCCTTCCTCCAAGCCCCCCATCATACACACACACTCCTCCCAGCCTAGACCCTTGCCTCTCCTCTAGCCTCATTAAGCTACAACATTAATGGTTTAAACAACCAGATAAGCTCCTTACAAAATCAAATGCCCTCACTGGCGATTTCATCCCTAATATATACCAAAAGAAAGAGCTACATATGCACACCCAAAAATGTGTGCAAATACATTCCCTGCAACATGGTTCCTGGTCACCAAAACTGAAAGCAGCCCAAATCAGCAGTGGGATAAATTTTCAGATAACGACTTATTATATAAAGCAATGAAAAACAACAAACTACTGCCAAACAACACAGATGAATTTCACAAACATAATACTGAATGAAAAAAGCCAGACAAAACAAATAAACCTTGTATGTTTCCATTTAGAGAAGTTCTAAAACAGGCGAAACTAACCTGGGATATTAAAAGTCAAGATTGGGGTTACTTCTGGAGAAAAATGAGAGGGAAGTAATTAGAAAAGGACAGGAGGGGACTTCTGGGGGGTGCTGGTAATATGCCGTTTCTTGACTTAAATGGTGGTTACATGGCTTGTTCATTTTGGAAAAATGCATCAAGCCGTGCATGTGCGATTTATGAACTTTTCTGTGTGTTGTATTTGTTATATTTCAATAAAAAGCTGATTTTAAAACACAATGGGCACAAGGGACAGGGCATGAACGAAATGTCTACAACCGGACGGTGGCGATGACTGTGCAAGTCCATAAATTGAGAGAACACTACACACTGTACAATTACAATGGGTGGATTTAGTAGTATATACATCTTACCTCAATAATGCTGTTAAAATATATACAAACAAAAAAGTACTGGGTCACTAAAATGTAAATTCAATATAGGGAAGAACTTTGAAGGTTACATGCCTAGTTCCTGAAAATTTGTTGGGAAGAGGGGAACTAGATCCACCAAAACTTAATTCTTGAGAGCTTCCCTCTTTACAATCTCCTTGTGAGAAGTTTAAGTGACAGCTTTAGAACCAAGGCCCTAATTTCAGAGTTTTTCTATATTTTGCTTCTCCAACATCATAGTTAAGAGAGCACAGACCGTATGGGTTCAAATCCTGGCTCCATCACTTCCTTTATGATCCTGGGCAAGTTCTCTGTGCCTCAGTTTATTTATCTGTAAAGTGCAGCTGAAGATTATAATAATACCTACCTCACAAGGCTGCTATGAAGGATAAATGTGTTATTCTTCACATAGTAAGCACTATATAATGTTTGGGAAATAAAGTAGTTCTTTCTCCTGAAAATAACAAAGTAGACTTTTGGAAGGCAGGGATGGGCAGTTCCAGTGCATTACCTGATGAAATGTGTACTTAAACAAAAGTGTCAAGAACTCCACCACAGGAAACTGGGAGTAGGACTCAATTCTTCTTAGGTGAACACTCACAAAGAGCCGCAGAAAGTCAGTAAACTTCTCGATGTAGCTAAGTACGACAAGAAGACAAAAGGTGACAATAAGACACACAGCCACCTCCTTAGAAGAAAACTCAAATTCAGTCCAAATTTCTTTCAGTAAAGAACTATACAAATTTATATTTTCAGTTAAAAATATAAAGGCCTGTGACAATTACCTACAGGTCAGGCAACCTTTCATCCCATTACCACCTGAAACATAGCAGAAAAGCAACTTTAATCCTCAAATACCATCTACTAAAGCATCTTATAAACTAGTGCTCTTATATTTTCTAATTCATTAGTGGTATGGCGCGATTAAAGTGGAAAGAAATGGTACTAAAAGTCAATGGGCAAATCACGTGTGCCATTTTAATGTAACAGGTCTGGAAGGCTGGTTTTCTTTGCTAGGAGGCCAAAATATTAAAAATGAATATGCTAAACACACACACACACACGCACAAAACAAAGCAAAGCTATACAAAAGGCATGGCATCCAGGTAAGACATATTCAAGCCTGCCCCGTGTTTAATTAGCTCCCAGTGGTAATTAAACACAGCACATCCCAATCCACTCCAAAGTGATTTCAAAAATAAGCGAAGAAGGCTGGCAGAGCTGGAAAAGCCTTGGAACAATGAATCTGATGCTTTATTTTACAGAGAGGCCCAGAGAGAGAAAGGCCTTGATCGGCCCAAGGTCACTCAGCCAGCTCACGGCAGAAGGGAACTACCATCCGCTCCCAACTCAGTGCTCTCTTTTCACATCAGTGAATCCCCAGTCATTTCCCAGAAGAGTGTGGGTCACAGCTGCAAGGATAAGAGACTTTGTTATTAAACACACAGCACGTCACCACTCTCACATTTCAGAACTGTCATTTTAAGCCCCTAAATACCAAAAGGTGATTAGAAAATGAGATGGATGTATCTCCATAAATCACATTTCAAAGACCAATTAAAAAAAAGATACAGACATAATAGGCCCTAGCCAGAAATTAAATAATGGTTAAAACCAATTCTGAAGCTCATAACTACAAAAACAACCATTTTTAAAGCACAGACATATGAAATAATAAAGGGGAGGAAGAAGACTATAGTTCAGAGGAGCAAAATTAGACCATAAATACAATGTTCCATGTTGTTCCTGGGACCTATCACCCTGTGAGTGGCCCAATGGTCTGACCTCCACACATATGTAAACTTCTTTGCAGCTAAAATAACAGTGATTTATGTGATAAGGATCTTGGGGCCAAATACTTGAAGAGCAGTAAGGCACTGGAATCGACTTTTTAGAAAAGTAAAAAGACACTTCTCTCTGATGCCTTTAAATCACCAATACTAAATGAGCAGGGACTCCTCATTCCTCACTCTGCTTATTACAGTGTATTTTTATATGGATTTTCAAATTCACCAATCCATTTACCCCTCTTTAGGAAGACGCACTCAATTCCCTACCACCCATAAAAAATAAAGAGATGTCATGGGTAAAATATCCCGCAATCTCACTTTTATTTTAATCTCCAACTCAATTTTTTAGAGAATGCACACAAGGCTGTGCAGTAGCTACAAATTTTATTTCACCTCATTTTCTTTCCCTTGCCCACCTTCTGGTACAGGTGCTCATGAGCAGTGGAGAGTTAGGAAAAAGGCAGTGGTGGAGACGAGAAGCAGAGAACCTGGTTAAGTAGCTCCTAAACAACTGAGAACGGACTTAGCTGTTTAGAATTAGAGGTGGGGGACCCGAGAGCCAGGAAGCAAGCACACACTATCGTTTATGTCACCTTTCTGCTTCCAGGCACCTCTCAGCTTTCACAGGGCAATAGGAAGCATAGAATTAAAATATAAAACCAAGAGCATAAAAGTTACACATAACAAAATCAGTGCAAAGACAGATAATCCATAATGACATTTCTATACCACCTGAAGGTGAGCAGTCCCAAACACTATGCTACAAGTAAAAATCAGAAGGGCTGACACTTAACACTCGATATAGGCAGGGAGATTTTCTCTTTAACATATGAAAATACAGCCTTTCTTAACCCATGCTGGAAAAAAATATAAAATTGTGTTTGAATACTGATGTCTCCAAATTTATATACAAAGCTATTACCAAATGATAAAAAAAAACAAAACATACTACCACACCAGATTATGAGTTTTTTGTTGTTATACAGATAAATTTTATACAAAGCTTGCTTACAATGAAACAAACCAAAATAACCTTATATACCAATTTTTTAACTTTAGAAAAACATTAAAATTGCTAAATTTAAAAAGCACTAAAACCATCTTAACTTTAGGTGCTTTATATTGTTATTTAGTCTAAGGAAAAGGAAATGGATTAACTGTGTATAGCTTAATAACAGAAAACAAGGCAAGGAAAACTGATCAGAATATTAACTTTGGCTGCCAGGCAATCTATACATATTTACTATTTCAACATAATTTGTCTGCTTGGAAGTGTCAGAAGAATCAACATGACGGTGTTAATAGAGGTTTCAATTTCCCCTCTTGCTTCTGCCCTGCAGTAGCATACATTAGTGGAAGCTGTGAGACAGATGAATGACATCATCTACAGGAGAAATAAATGAGACCATGCCTCAGGGTAGGTACTGTGAGGGAGGCATCTTGTAGGGCACTTAAGAAAGAAAAGTTAGGTAATTTTAGACTCCATTCAAAAGGACAACCCCCCCCCCCACACACACAAGTGTGTGCCATGTCAGCCCGTGCACACATGAACAGCTCTCCTTTGTTTTCATGAACACTTGCCATGTGTGTGAAGCTTACAGTAGAGTAACATTCCTATATGCTGCCTGATGTTCACTTGGGAAGTCAAACAGTAAAAACTGACAAGCCACACCAAGTGAGAAAGGGTGATTGTAACTCCTGTACCTCCATGGACCTCCTCTCCTGTTCTTGGCTACGCATGAGCAGCAGTCTCAGTTCCTGCAACACCTCAGACCTGCAGGCAAATAGTGAGGAGAAGGGGGAAGACGGGGGGAAGGGAGGACAGGAGATGGATGGGGAAAAAAGACAACAAACCTACACAATTCACAAGCACTTTTCAAACTCACCTCATTTCCCTTAACCACCCTAGCCCATCCAGCTGAGCTTAGACTTATTGGTACACACCTACCTTTCTGTTCCTCACCAGAAGCCCCAAATTTTGAAACCCAAGAGGACTACAGACACCATGCAGAATACTCTTGATAACTAATCAAGGCCCCTTTTCAGGGCACAGCCAGCTTCACACCTGTTTTTATTACCTCTCATCCAGTTCTTCTAGCCTGCTCTTCACCGTGTGGGCATTGTTATCCTTGGTGATTTTCTGCAGGAGGTAGAAAGTCTGCTGGAACATACGCAGTAAATACTCCTCAAATTCCATAGGCACACAGTTCTTGGACATGAGTTCATTGATGCAGGACATGGCCAGGACCCCAAGCCGGCCGCGTTCCTGACCCAACACACAGTTCTGGCTGTTGCCGTTAACTGATGCCATCTTTCTGGCCCGGATGTCACAGCCAAAGCGCGCAAAGTGGAAGATGGTGGTAAGAAGGGACGGGGTGATGCTGGCAGACAGAGGAATCCAACTGAAGAGATGGGCCAGGCACTCCAAGGCCAGGGAACAGATATACTCACTCTCCGCATCGAGGATGGGGATTGGCTGATTCAACAGTTTGGCTGAACTAGGACTTTGCAACAGGTTACTCAGTAAGTCACCTGAAAATACAAAAGGCTTTTAAAATCTACACTATCAAATCTCTTACAACCCAATTTAAATAACTCTCCTTCAGGGCCCTGGCTGGCATAGCTCAGTGGATTGAGCGCGGGCTGCGAACCGAAGTGTCACAGGTTCGATTCCCAGCCAGGATACATTCCTGGGTTGCAGGCCATAACCCCCAGCAACCACACATTGATGTTTCTCTCTCTCTCTCCCTCCCTTCTCTCTCTAAAAATAAATAAATAAAAACTTTTAAAAAATAGTTAAAAAAATAACTCTCCTTCAAACAAACAAACAAACAAACAAAAATAAACATTACTATAAAACAATGGTTCTCAAAGTTTGGTCCAGGAACCCCTGAGGGGAGTCCCCAAGACCCTTAAGGGAGCTCACAAAAGAATCCTATAAGTTATTCTGCTTTCTCACTTTTACTATCTCACAAGTGTACAACAGAGCTTTACAGAGGCTATATCACTTGTGATAGCCAACAGAGGGGAAGCAAAAGCTCTCTTTCACTAAGCCGCATAGTGGATTTCCAGTCAAGACGGCAGCATAGCTCACCTCACACAACCTCATCAAAGTTACAACTAACTTATAGAACCACCACCACTGAGAACCATCAGAAATCAAGTTGAATGCTTTTAAATTGTGTACTACTTTTTACAATTTACACCTTTCATTTGCCCTTTTTAATCTCATTTATAAACATTCTTGAATATTTTGTTGATCCAGTCTCTTACAATCCTCAAAACCAATCTTAGTAGTAGTTGAAATTCAGTCAATATTTATTAAATGAATATTTGGACAACTGTACTTCCAGTCAAGATGACAGTGTAGGCAGACATGGCTCGCCTCTTCACACAACCACATCAAAACTACAACTAAAATACAGAACCACCATCACTCAGAACTGTCAGAAATTGAGTTGAATGGAAGTCTGACAACTATGAAATTAAAGAAACCAATCCACCTAGAGTGGTAGGAAGGACAGAGACGTGGAATGGGCTGGTACCACACCCACATATGGTAGATAAAAATTTGGAAGGGATATCTCAGGAGCGAGGATTCCCAGCCCCACATCAGGCTTCTACTGACAGGCAGATAAGTCCCCGTAACTTCTGGCTGCAAAAGCCAGCAGGGACTCATATGGTAGAAGAAACTTCTGGAGTCCCAAGTTCCTCTTAAAGAACCCACACACAGACTCACCTACTCAGACTCATTCCCTCTCAACTCCAGCACCGGGGTTGCAGCTTGCAAGGCACCAGTGGCATACAGGGAAGACGAGAAGGATCTGGCATCAAAGTGAGAGTCGGGGAACAGCTTTTTCCCAGACAGAAAGGCCACTGTCCCTTTTATGGATCCTCCACCCATAGAGCCACAGAGCTGCAGGCTAGTGCCATGTCTGAGACTCCATCAACCTGGTTAAGACTGTTTGCCCCAGCCTAGAGATCCCCTGAGACTCCAGTCCTACCTAGAGTCCTACACCTAACTTAGTGCCCACCCAAGCTATTAAGAGACTTTTCCATATGAATGACTCATCTTGGCTCATGCTTCACAACTTTCTAAACCCTCTCAAACAAGCAACAGTCCCCCTAGCTCTTGCTTAGTGGCCCTAGGCATGGCACTAGCAGCAGCTAGCCTAGATTCACAGCTTGGCTTCACCTGGGAATCTCCAAGCAAAAGCAGCAGTCATCTTAGACTGCTTTAGAGCCCAGGTAGGATGGCCCCAAGCAAAACACAGGTGGGGGCTGACCTTGGCCTGCACCACACAGGAAACCACAAAAGCCTGTGCACCTAGTGGACAATATCAGATCATGCTGGAGCACCACCACCCTGCCCCTGCACAGCTGATCCTCCACGGAGGGCAGAGGTTGGTGGTCAGTGGTCACAGCCAATCCTTGCAGCTGACTAGCCTACGTAAATCCCTCCCATTGACCTGCCAATAGCAATCAAGACTCAACTACAAGAGGAGAGTATACTCAATACCTAGCTTGGGTGATAGGGGAGGCTGTGTCACTGGACCCTTCAGGACATCAACTACATCAGGCCACACTACCAAGACAGAGTCGTGGCAGCTCTATCTAATACATAGAAACAAACATAGGGAGGTTGCCAAAATGAGGAGACAAAGAGACTGAATGAAAAAACAGATCAAAATTCCAGAAAAGAACTAGACAAAATGGAGATAAGCAATCTTTCTCCATTTAAAACACTGAAAAGTTCAAAACACTGGTTATACGGATGCTCAAGAAACTTAGTGAGGACCTCAACAGCATAAAAAAGATCCAATCAGAAATGAAGGATACAGTAATTGAAATATAAAACAATTTACAGGGGAACAACAGTTGAGTGGATGAAGCTGAGAATCAAATCAATGATTTGGAACATAAGAAAGCAAATAACAACCAATCAGAACAAGAAGAAAAAAGAATCCAAAAAGTGAGGATACTGTAAACAGCCTGTGGGACAACTTTAAGAGATCCAATGTTCACCTCATAGGGGCAGCCAGAAGGAGAAGAGAAAGAGCAAGAAATTGGAACTCTATTTGAAAATATAGTGAAAGAAAACTTCCCTAATTTGATGAAGAAAATAGACGTGCAAATCCAGGAAGCACAGAGAGTCCCAAACAAGATGGATGCCAAGAGGCCCACTCCAAGACACATCATAATCAAAATGCCAAAGGTTAAAGATAAAGAGAGAATCTTAAAAGCAGCGAGAGAAAAGCAGTTAGTTACCTACAGGGAAGTTCCTATGAGACTGTCAGCTAATTTCTCAAAAGAAACTTTACAGGCTAGAAGGGACTCACAAGAAATATTCAAAGTAATGAAAAGCAAGGACCTACAGCCAAGACTGCTTTACAAAGCTATCATTTAGAATGGAAGGGCAGATAAAGCGCTTCCTCAGATAAGAAAAAACTAAGGAGTTCATCATCACCAAACCATTATCATATGAAATACTAAAGGGACTTATTTAAGAAAAAGAAGATCAAAACTATGAACAATAAAATGGCAATAAATACGTAACAACTGAATCTAAAAAAACAACTAAGCAAATAAGAAGAACAGAGTCATGGATACAGACAGCATTTTTTTAATAGGTTGTTTGTTTGTTTGTTTGTTTTTAGAGAGAGGGGAAAGAAAGAAGAAAGAGAGGGAGAGAAACATCGATGTATGCTTTCTTCTCACATGCCCCTTCCTGGGGACCTAGCCAGAAACCCAGGCATGTGCCCTGACTGGGAATTGAACCAGTGACCCTTTGGTTCACAGGCCAGCACTCAATCCACTGAACCACACCAGCCAGGGCTACAGAGAGCATTTCGATGACTGCCAGATGGGAGGGAGGTATAGGGGAATGGGTGAAGAGGTGAAGGGATTAAGAAATACAAATGGGTAGTTACCAAATACTCGGTGGGATATATGGCACAGTACAGAGAATGGAGTAAAGAACTTACATGCATGACCCATGGACATGAACAATGGTGTGGGGATTGCTTGAAGGAGTGAGGGTTGTTTGGTGGAGGGGCACAAAGGGGGCAAAGTTGGGGCAACTGTAATAACAATCAATAAAATATAATTTTAAAAAATTAAAAATAAAAAATAGTGCCACACAGTAAAGAAACTTGCAAAGATGTAAAATAATGTTACTCTTCTCAGTAAATGTCTCTGTTTGCTTTGGAAAAGTTCTTTTTCATTAAAATATATTATGTTTATATAAAAGATTCATCAGTTATTTTAAAATTAATTAATACATATTTGTAAATTTTCTGCTTTACTATCTTTGAGCACCTCAACATTTTTAAGAATCAAGGAGTTCTGGGTGAGGGTTGACAACATGGGTAAGAGAAGTCAAAGGGTCCGAACTCCCAGTGATGACAAACAAGCCCTGGGAAGTAACATGCAGCACTGCTACTGTAGCTAACGGTACTGGACACACTGTTTTCAGTTGCCGAGAGATGTCTTATTAAAGAGCTCATCTCAAGAAAAAAATATGTAAACTAGGCAAGGTGATGGATGTTAACCTATTATGGTGATCATTTCACGATATATACATATTATCAAATTGTTGTGTTGTACACCTTAAACTAACAGTGATATATGCCAAGGACACCTCAATTAAAAAAAAAAAAAAAAAAGGAATGGGACCCAGAGACCAAAAATTTCAAAACTACTGGGCTACTCAAGAGAGGTCTGTGGACCTGCACCATCAGCATCTCTGGGAGCTTGTCAGAAAATACGAACCATCAGGCCCCATCCTACACACGCCTATGTAGTAGAACCAGAAGAGAGAGGGCCCAGGGATCTCAGTTTCTAGAAGGTCTCCAGGGTGATTCTTATGCTTAATTTTTGAGAAGCACTGGACTAAAGATAATCATGTAAAATGAAATGGGGGGAAGGTATAAAATGGTTTTAGAAAAGACAAAAGAAAAAATATTCAAAACCATAACAAGAAGAAAATTTCCCTGAAGTTGTGACTATACAAAATAAAAGAACTTATTCTGCCCCTCCCAAAAATGATAAAGTGCACTCAATACTAAAAACTTCAGGTTTAAGAAAGAAATGTAGGCAGGAAAAACACACATACAAAGAAGAAAACACTGAATTCAGATTCCTCCACTGCAACATTCAAAGCAAGAAAACAGTGACGCAGTGTCTCCAAGTTCTGGGGCAAAGAGTAACTTAACCCACAGCTCTCCTTTGAGTATAAAGAAAGGTGACATTTTCTCAAACATGCAATGCTACATAGTACATTGCCCACAGGTTCCTCTTGAGGAGGATACTGAACCATAAAATCATGCGAATGAAGTGATAAATAAAAGTAAAGAATTAAGGAATGGAGAAGCTGTGGCAAAGGGACTGGGCAAGCACTGAATTAAATATAGAAGGGTGTGCTTTCTCAACTTTCACAAGCAAAAAGTCTCTATAGACATATGGTCTAAAATTAAAACATGGAGTAAGAAACTGGCTTTCATAATCTTTTTTTTTAACCTTAGAGATATCTTTTACAAACAAATATTGCTTGTGGAAAATGCATCTCAGGGTCAGCAATTCCTTCCATCTAATACTTCTGTTAAATTGAAATAAAACCAAAATGCAATTGTTTTGATTAAAAAATAAAAATTTATGATACAATGCCCTTTTGCCTTTTTATTCAGTTGTATCTCTCTTTATCAATGTATAGGCCACAGGTGGCAAACACAAGGCCCGTGAGCCAAATCCGCCCTCCACCTTGTTTCATCCAGCCCAGCGCCCTGTTTCTAGCCGGCAGCAGCGCTGAGCTCCTTGCCCCTGGTTAAGGAGTGGTTACATTTACACAGTCCTAAAATTACATCGGCCCTTTGAAGGCAACCGTGAGGCTGATGTGGCCCCTGGTGAAAATGAGTTTGACGCCCCTGGTACAGACAGATGTCTGGAATGAGGTTATTTCTGTATGGTCGAATACTCGGTAAATTTTTACATTTTATTTTGTACCTTAACCTTAGCAGTTTTTGAAGGTTTTAGTCTCAGAAGCCCTTTAATGCTCTTAAAAATATTTGGGTTTTTTCTTAAAAATAATATTAAGGACACCAAAAAGCTTTTGTTTATATAGGCCATTTATACTGATATTTGTCATATTAGGAATTAAAACGGAAAACTTTTCAAATATTTAATAACAATAAACCCATTACATGTTAGCATAAATAAGACCTTTTCAAATGAAAAAAACTACAATTTGCTTCCCCCAAAATAGTGAGAAGAATAGCACTGTTTTTTACAATTTTTGGAAATCTCTTTAATATCTGGCTTAAAAGAAGATAACCTGATTCTCTCATCTGCTTCTGCATTAAATCTACTGCAATTTGTTGTTTTCACTTGTATTAAGAAAACCCAGCTGCACATATAGATATATGACTAAAAAAGAAAAAACATAACTGTAGCTATTCCTTAATGTAACATTAAAATTTGATGAGTAGTTATTAATAAACGCATTAATTTCTATTGTTAAAAATAGATTAAAAAGTTGCCCCTAAAGAGCTGTATTGAATACCAGATGCACTCATCATAATCTCAACTGCCCAAGCTGATAAATCACAGGACCTGGTTTCAAAGAATAATGCTAAAAGGGTGTTCAATCCAAGCAGAATCTGAAAATGTTCAGTTTGTTATAGGACTGATAATAAAATCTTGATTTTGAAACTGCTGTGGTGACTTTGCACTTGAGTCATACAGCTCTCGGCCAAAGATACTGTTTCTGGTATCATTTTGTTCATCATTCATGGGCCAATGGCTGTTTACGAAAGATGCCAGATCTTTCTGCCAGACCACCACTACCCGACTAGAATTCCTGGGGCACAGTTTGATCCTTAGCCAGGATCAAAATGAGGCTTTAACGATGAAGAACCAACAGACACCACCTAAGTATGATCTTCAATTAAATCTGCACATCTTTGGGTCTTTAAGCCTTTTAAAGTCTCTTGAACATTTTTAAGTAGGACTAAATTCTGGCTTAAAAAAAAAAAAAAAGGAAAAGTTGTCCCCACTCTTTAGCTCTGAAGTTTTTTTCTAGAATGGGAATGCTGAATTAAAACACTGATGACAATAATGATCTTCAGAGCAGCTACCATTTGATCTGCTATTATTATTCTCTTGGCACCGCACAGAGCATTTACCATACATATTCTCACTGAATGTTCACATACTCTGAGGTAGGTATTATTACTGCATTTACAGACTGTTAGGATAATTGAGACAGACAGATTCAGCATTTCCCCATGTTCTTCAGCTACTGAAAGGCACAGTTGAAACTGAAACCCCAAATCCTATGCTCCTTCCCAGAAGGTGGGTCACCCGGGAAAATTATGTAACTGGGAAAAATGATCAGTAAGAAAGCTAACAACATTCAAACATAGAAAAAGATTTAGGACTTCGAAGTCATATACACTGTGTACACTATGACTGCAACTACAGAAAAATGTCAAGAACAAGGACTGAACAGGAAAGGTAAAAACAAGAATCTTTTAACATTGTTTCTCAAGGAAAGTGATTTTACTTGGCAGAGTATGGAAGAGTTTTTCAAAAATTGTATTTTAATCAAAGTGGAAGGAATTACCACAGAACAAAGACTCTGCATCATGCTGCAGCATTTCCAATGCAAACCTGAGAGAGCTTTAACAAGCTACCTGTGTAAGAGGGAACCTTGAGTATAAACCCTACGGGAAACTTCACCTTCCCTGAACCGGGCCAGGCTCTGGCAGCAATATGCACCCGAGCACCAAGAAATGTGCGGATGACTCCAGTGCATTTACTGACTTGGAAGCCAAGACATGGCTGGAACACCTATAACCAGCCTTCATGCAAAGACCCCCCTCAGCTTTTCTACTTTTTTAATTATTAAAGTTTCATAAGTTTTCTACTGCATTCTGTATTACTAACTCAGAGTCTCCCAACCTCAGCACTACTGAAATTTGGACTGGGTCATTCTTTGCTGTTCTGTGCACTGTAGGATATTTGAACAGCATCCCTAGCCTCCAGTTGCCAGGTGCCAGCAGTACTCTTTCATCCAGTTATGGTAACCAAAAAATTCCTCCACACTGCCAAATAATTCCCTACAGAGCAAAATCACCCCAACTGAGAACCACTGACCTAACTGCAGCCTCAGTGCAGTAAACTGGCGAGCAACTTTACTCAGGGAGCCCTAGAAGGAGAAGATGAGATCACAGGAGTTGTGAACGACTCTTCCAAGTCCCATCTTTCTATAAGTAGCTTATAAGGGAATACGTGGGAAGATTCACAAGTGCACAAAGATGTGCAATTTGGAAAGAGTTTGGGGGAAAAAATAGGAAAGTATAAACTGGCCTCAATCAAATCAAACTCGCTGAAACACTTTCCATCACCAATGTATGTACAGAACTATGAAAATATATACCATGTGAATGAGAAATTTTTATTGCAGAACAATTAGAGCTAATTCAGAATCACAGTATTTGTCTAACATTATTTTGTTCACTTTTTTCCCATTTGTTCAAGCAAAAAGAAGACAAGAGAAGACTATGAGGGCCAAGGCTGCACACGGGCAGAAGGAATAACGGCCTGCAGAGGACACATCCACATCGTGCCTCACTGCATCCTCAGAAAACAGCGACCCTCCTTTTACAGCTGCAGACATCGGTGGTCAGAGGGCGTGCAGAGGCAGAGCCAGGGCTCTAAGCCAGGAGGAGGAGGCTGTGGGAGGTGGTGAGGAGTAGGAGAGTAAACTCAGGACAAAGACAGCGCACCTAGACTAGGAATGATGGATTCCCATTCCTGTCCCACCACTTACTGGTGACGGGACCTCTGGCAAGTTACCCCTCCATGAGCCCCCACTTCCTTATTTGCAAACGAACCATAAAATTATCATCTGCTTAGCCCCAGCTTCCTTGTTCATAAACCAAACATAAAATCATCATATACTTCATATCTACACCTGGTCTAGTCGAAGAAGTTTAGGAGATAAGGCAGCAATTTGGGGAACTATTCTGAGAAATAAACCACAAACAGCCTTTAAGACATTTTCTGTATCATGACTGTTGCTGCAGGAACTAGTCCCTGGGCTTTGTTCTTTGAAAGTGATCAGACAGAAAACAACTTTACAGGACAGTGTATGAGAAAGAGACCGAAGGAGCTGCAGGGGATTTGGGCAGGGCAGGGAGGGCCCATCCGGGGCTACTGACGGGGTGCGTTTGAAAATTATTCAATCATGCACTGGGCCCTGACATTTCTCAGAATGAATTTCCTCCATAAAACTAAGCTTATGGTCAAGAAAGTTAAACAATTTCTAGAAGTTTTACTGCTTAACTTGGTGTCATAAGTACACAAAGGCAGTTGAGTAAAAGCATCAAAACAAACACTGATTGTATCATCAGCACTGTCCAAATAAGGCAAATTCTGGTGACCTGACTTGCAACTCTTACAGAGAAAAAAGGGTAACAAGTGAACATACCAGCTTAAGAGTTTACTTAACTCCCCAGGCCTCCCCACAGTCTCAATTTATTTTGCTTTTTCTCAAATATAAAATTCAAGACTTCAAAAAATTTTTAATAGTGTCCAAGAGGCAACAGTCAAGGAGTACACAACGTAGTTTAGGTTTTGTTTATATGGAAATGTCAAATTAGTTCCTATTTTATTTTACCTAATCTCATAAACAAAACCTATGTGACACATGAAAGAGCAAGCATTACTTTTAATTGGTATTTTTTTTATATTCCCCAACCTGGCCTCCAGGAAAATAAGTCTATCAAAGCATATACTGAGTTATTAGCTTAAAACATGTACCCAAACAAAGTCAACTAAAACACACAGATTTTGGTAGTGGAAAACCATCCCAGAGAAGCAAGTTTTACTGGAGTATACTGCTACTGCTAACTGTAACTGGATACTAATTCAGGATTCAACTACCTAAAAACAAATCTAATTCAAAAGAACTAATCTTTGCTCTGGCTGGCATAGCTCAGTGGATTGAGGGCAGGCTGCGAACCAAAGCATCACAGGCTTGATTCCCAGTCAGGGCACATGCCTGGGCCACAGCCCCCAGCAACCACACATTGATCGATGTTTCTCTCTCTCTCTCTCTTTCTCTCTCTCTCTCTCCCTCCCTCCTTCCCTCCCTCCCTCCCTTCCCTCTCTAAAAATAAATAAATAAAATCTAAAAAAAGGCCAAAAAACTGAAGACTCCAAAGAATTAAAAAAAAAAAAAGAACTAATCTTTGCAAACTATTACTTAAATGAAATGACACATTTTAAGATCAGCTAAATTGCAGGAGATTCCAAGGGGTACTCTCATAAAATCAAATTTCTGCATCATTTGCAATTTTATTCTTTAGTCAAATATTGCAAAATAAAAATCTGCTAAGTCACCTCAAATATCTATTTTGAAAGTGAAGGTTTGCCACCAAGTACAAATAAAGTTCAATTTCCTTTGGGTTTTTAATATACTCTAAACCTCTGTAATTTTAATGTAAGAAGCATGACAAATGATTCTAAATGTTTTTAATCCAAGTATGATAAATGGAATTTGGAATAAATTAGTACACTATAAGCAGTCCCCAAAACCTCAAGATAATATTTTCAATTCTCCAGTAACTGCGAGAATTTCAATTCCACATATATAACAGGCTACATGAAATAGCACGGGCTCAGAGATGTCTGATTTCAACAGCCTACTTCCTTGGGGTAGAAGAGAAAGATGTGGAAATATTTCTCATTAGCCACATCAACCTTTACAGTAGAGGAAGAAAGATGTGCCAATTCACAGGATGTACTCTACTTGAAAAGCATCTGAGATCATTTAGTGTAAACAGAAGCATTTAGAAACTAAAAGTTGCTGCTCAGACACAATTTCCTCTTTCCATCCATTCTTGAAAGTAGCCATTTTTAGGTGAACTGCATCCTAACTTTTGAAACAGATATTAATATAACTGTGGACAATAACTAACCACAGTAAACTATTTAATGACTACTGCAAATATGCCCAGGCTTTATCAAATTACTCTGAACTGATGCAAAGTCAAAGCTGATTACTGTACACCGGTCTTCAATCCGCCCAGGCCAACTTTTCTCTGAGACCGGTAGGGAAGAAGGCACTCCGTGCCCCCCATCCCGTCCTTCAGGCTGTAGCGACCCCTGCATAACTACAAAGCAGAGCTGTCAAGCCCACAGGCCCCTACCAATCTCAGCAGGAGCGATAAAGCCATGAAAATTGAGAGAGAAAGAAAAACAAATCAGGAGAATAAGCAGTTTTGTGCTGAAGGGGATGGAAGGTGACAGACATATCAAAGGTGCCACCTTCCTGATGGGCAAGGAGGAAACAAAATATGATGGGCAAAGTATTATATTAGAAAGTATGAGTACTTATGGGGAACTAAGAAAGCTAGCTACTCAGAAAACATGGGCAAAAAGGCCAAAAATAGATTAAGGAAGCACCAGCATCTTTATCAGGCATAAATAAGCAATTGCTATCCTGCTGACACCCTCAACTGCACATAAAAAGAGAAAGACCATGTGTGGTGGGGAGACCATACCACTTTCTCCTGAGGTTGGGGACGGTGGTGGGGTGGCAGCTGTAACACTGTGTTTGTCCCAGACAGTCTCCAAGATACCTATGTACCAAGAGAGGAGAAACAAACGAGTTTAAGAGAAAAATAAAGTCCAACATATGCAAATCAGATTCAGAAAAGCAATTTATTGATATCTTTGATCAAACATCAGTATCTAAACATCCCTCTGTCAACCATATGTCTAACTGCCTTTTTCAAAAATTCTCACCCGAGGATATGTTTGATTTTAGAGAGAGGAGGGGCACAAAGAAACACTGATGTGACCCTGGCTGGTGTAGCTCAGTGGACTGAGCGCAGGCTACAAACCAAAGGGTTACCAGTTCGATTTGCAATCAGGGCACATGCCTGGGTTGCGGGCCAGGTCCCCAGTGGGGTCCACGTGAGAAACAACCACACACTGATGTTTCTCTCCCTTTTTCCCTCCCTTTCCCTCTCTCCAAATAAATAAAATCTTTAAAAATAAATAAATAAAATTTAAAAAAAAAACACATTGATGTGAGAAACTTCATTTGGTTGCCTCCCATACACACCCCGACCTGGGATCAAACCCACAACCTACGTATGTGCCCTGACCAGGAATTGAACCTGCAACATTTTGTACGGGGACGACATTTCAACCAACTGAGCAACTTGGCCAAGGCTCTTACTGCTTCTTCCAGAGCACCACTTGGATATTTCAAACTCAATTTACCTTCCCCCCACAAACCTGCCACTAATCCTCTTATTTTCCTCACCCAGGAAATAGCACCATTCCATATCATCTCAGCAACTGGCCCCTGCTCTTCCCATCTTGCCTCACCCCACCCCCACACACAAGACTTCATCATGCTGACTGAACTGTTTGCTGTTCCTTCCACATGTGTCCTTCCCTTTCTCAATTTCTGACCTGCTCTCCTCCCCCAGAATCCCAACTTGACCTTTACACCAGACTAACTACTACCTCTCTAGTCCTCAGAATTCTGCTCAGCTGTCATCTCCTCCAGGAAGTCTTCCTGTCTGTTAGGTTTTTGCCTGCACATAAAACATACCTCTACTGTAACTATTAACACAGTTTTCATTATCTTCCCCCCACTAGCGTAAATATTACCAGAGGGCAGGGACTGTGTGTTTTATTCTTCTTTGTTTCTCCTTACAGAACCTGGCACCTATGATGATCATAAAAGCTTTTGAAAATACTTTGTTCTCAAAATATTTAATATTATGGGATGGATGACCTCGAAAACATCATACTAAGTAACAGAAGCCAGACACAAAAGGTCACATATCATGATTCCATTTTTACAAAAAGTCCAAATAGAAAAACCCATAGACTAAACAAGGGGAAAATTACAGCAGATTAACTCTCATCTATCTTAATATATCAAATTGCAGTTCTGAAAAAGGCCCCACCCAATCAGTGATTGTGATAGCCAAAAACGTTTAGTTAGTGGCTCCCACTGATTTGGTTCTATGGATTCCCCCTACTGGGCAGGAAAGCATTAGAGAGTACTATTGTGAAGAGGTGTTTATTGAATTGCCATATAATACACAATATAGAATATTCAAAATAAAACATGATAAAAATGTCAAGAAAAAGAAAAATCCAGAAAGACAGACAGTGGGGTGGGGTGGGGTGGAGTAGGGTGGGGGCATTGTAAATGCCTAAAGTAGAGATATCAGACCTGGTCCCTCACAGGAGAAATTTCTTATCTAGTCAAGGGTGTCGATAGATGCTTTGAGTGAATGCTGAGGGTTGGGTTTCCGCCTAAGGATCTGGACAAGGATGGTGGCAAATAACTAGATTAATTTTGATCAAGCACTGTTGTAACCAATGGATAAGTGCCCACTACATGACAAGCACTTTTGTAACACATAAAAAAAAAAAGTTCCTAGACATCCAAAACAAACTGGGTAGGGGAGCTGAAAATCAGAACACTCCTTTGTACTAGAACATGTCCAAGCAAGCCCAGGCACCTGACACCTCACCAAGCTGTACTTGCACCGCCTAACGAGCGGGCTGTGCTGGCAGCACCATGGTCACTGCCCTGACAACTCAGGGTGCTCCACTCTCTTCCTACCTCCTGTCTCATTCTTCGGTTTGCTTTCTATTTACTCTTACTCTTCACACACTGTCACGTGGCTCTAATAAAACAGACAAGATAAGCCCTGGCTGGTGTGGCTCAGCTGGAGCATAGTCCCATAAATTGAAAGGTCATGGGTTCGATTCCCAGTCAGTGCACATGCTTAGGTTGCAGGTCTGGTCCCCAGTTGGGGTGCATATGAAAGGCAATCAACCGATGTTTCTCTCCCTCCCTCCCTCCTTTTCCTTTTCCTCTCTCTACATAAGCAGTTCACAGGTAGGATTAAAAAAAAAAAAAAACAGACAAGATGGCAAAGAAAATGCTACATACAACTACATCCTAACACATAGGGCACTGATCACACACCTTGTCTCAGTTCCCCCACATGTAATTTGAAATTTTTATATTTTCCTACTTCTTCAATTTCTTCTGATCTTAAATACAAATTATTTTAAATAAAGTGCTTGCCACCCACCTTACTTGAACTGCAGAAATCAACATTTTTCAATCACATTTCTATGACCTAGTCTATACCTCATTAATCACAGTAAGAGTGAGGACTAATTAATGGAAGAGTTTAAGTAAAGTAAGTTACAAACATTTTTGAGATCCTACCATATGCCAGGCACTGGGCTGGTGCTGAGAATATAGCTCCACATCCTTTCTGTTTTTATGCTTGGTCCAGTAACAGCTAAAACAACTGCTCAAAAATACTGAGGGCAAGGCCTGAGCCCTGGGTGTCTGCACGCAGGCCTCTGTCTTTTGGCATCACCTCTGCTCACCTGTCAGGAGGCCAAGCACTGTCTGCACCTGGTCTAGCAGCAGCTTCCGCAACTCCTCCTTCCGAGCCACACTGAGGTCTTCACGGGGACAAGCCAGCTCTTCTGAAGTTGTTTTTAACATGATCAGCCCGAGGGGGGTTGTCACAGGGGACTGGATCAACTGCCGGGAAAAAGTAAGTTCTGAGCAAATTGTTTTAGCCATTAAGGTTCAAAGAGAACTGAGTAACATTAAACCTGTGAAGTACACCTGCGTGTTTGATCTTACATGAACAGGTTACATAAATCAACACTTTAGAAAAAATGACTTAGACAGTATATTTATATACCTCTTTTAACCACTCAAAATATATTCTCATCTTATTTTAAAGACAAAATGCTAATATCATAAACTTAAAAATTACAACAATGCTCTGTTACACCTAAAATAGGACTTTTATACACGTCCAAATTCTAAACACTGCTTTGGTTACTTTGCCCAGGTTAATGTATTAGTTGTGTGTAAACCAATCTGTGGTATCTTTTCAACATTCAGGTATTAAATCAAGTGTACATTTCTAAGCTCTGTATGCTTCATGCAAGTTCAAGATTAAACATGTGGCAAGCAGAAACACTGCAGTATGCACATTATTAAACTGTAACTACAGCTATAATTTTGCAAATACTATACAGCAAATTAAATTATTTTTGGTAGCACCTACAATATCCACTACACCACAGGTGGCAAACACAAGGCCCGTGGGCCGAATCCGCCCTCCACCTTGTTTTATCCGGCCCAGCACCTTGTTTCTACCTGGCCGCAGCGCCGAGCTCCTTGCCCCTGGCTAAGGAGTAGTTACATTTACACAGTCCTAAAGTTACATCGGCCCTTTGAAGGCAACCTTGAGGCTGATGTGGCCCCTGGTGAAAATGAGTTTGACACCCCTTCACTACACCATAAGAAAGTTTCCTTAAACACAAAACAGAAAAAAAGTACACCTTAAATAGTATAACACTACTTATATCTTTCTAATCAATTTCACAAAATTCAAAACATTACTATTGTATTTATTTTCTGGTTTCCAGAAATGGTAAATGGAAATGAGTTGCCACTAAAATTCTCTGTTGAGTTATATGCTAAAATCTGTAAGAGAACAATTTAAGGAACACAATTATTTTCTTAAATCATAATTAACTTTAAATGTAGTTCATTCATTGATACAAATAAATTTTTTATTTTCTTAGTCTACAAACTAAGGAAAGAGGACACCAGGAACTACACCCAAATACAATGTATATTCCCCACTTCAAGAAATATAGGGCAGACTTCTGGTCAAGATGGTGGCATAGGTAAACGTAGTACTCACATCCTCCCACAACCATATCAAAATAACAGGTAAACTGCAGAACTACCATCATTCAAAACTTTCTGAAATTGACCTGAATAGAAGTCCTACAACTAAGGATTTAAAAAAGCCACATCAAGACTGGTAGGAGGGGTGGAGACACAGAATGGGCTAGTCCCACACCTATGTGTGGCATATAAAAATGGGGAGGGATACTTCAGCTGCAGAGGTACTCCCCCCCCCCTGCCGCCGAAGGAGTGAGGAATCCCAGTCCCACACCAGGCCCCTAAGCCCAGGGTTCCAGTGCTGGGAAGAGAAGTTCCCATATTCCTGTAACTTCTGACTGTAAAAATCAGCAGTAATTTAGACTGAGTAAGACAAAGGGCTTCTGGAGTCCCAGGCAGTTCCTCTGAAAGGGCTTGCAAACAAAGTCACTCTTGACTCACTCTTTCTGATCTCCAGTATTGGCATGGCAGCTGGAAAGACACCAGGGACATACAGATGAGAGCCGAGGGACCGCTTTCTCCCAGACAAAAGTGGTGGCAGAGGCCACTGTTCCTCTGACGAGCCCTTCCCCTCACAGGTACTGGCAGTTGGGTGCCACATCTGAGTCTCCAACAACCCAGCTATCACTGTTTGTCCCACCCTGTTGATTCCCTAAGGCCCCACCCCACCAAACTTGCAAGCCTGCCCAAGCTGTTTCCAGTGCCGTTTCCATATAAATGGCCTGTCTTGGCTCCTGCTTCAGACTTTCCTAAAATCTCTCAAACAAGCAACATCTGGCCTGAACATGCCCCACACCTCTCACTCAGTGGCCCCAGGCCCAGCATTAGCAGCAGCCAGCTGTGGTTTGCAGCCAGCCCTCTTCTGGGCACCTCCAAGCCCAGCACAAACAGCATCCATCCACAGACAGCTTTGTAGCTCATGCAGGGTGGTCCCAAGCAGAACACAGGCAGTAGCTGACTTTGACCTACACCTCCTGGGAGGCCCCAGAGCCAGCACACCTGGTGGACAGCTTTAGACCATGTTAAACTACCACCCAACCACCTCCTCAGAGACACACTCAAGGGGCAGACTAAGCGGGCACCAAAGCCCGGATGAATTAAGTCCTGCTCTGGGGGAAATGGGCCCCTGCACAGCTGATCCTCCACAGCTGTTGGTAGTCAAAGCCAGTCCTTGCAGTTGAATCAGCTGGCCTAGGGGTAAATCCCTCCCACTGACAAGAGAATAGCAATCATGGCTCAAATACAACAGGAGGGTGGACACAGCCCACAAAGGGGTGGAATGCCAAGCTTGGGTGATAGGGGAGGCTGTGCCACTGGACCCTACAAGACACCTACTACATTAAGCCACTCTACCAAGGACAGGGGACATAGTAGTTCTACCTAATACATAGACACAAACACAGGGAGGGTGCCAAAATAAGGAGACAAAGAAATATGCCCCAAATGAAAGAACAGAACAAAACTCCAGGAAAACAGAGACAAGCAAAATACTAGATGAAAAGTTCAAAACACCAGTTATATGGATACTCAGTGAACTTAGGGCAAAAGTAGTTGAACTAAGACAGAACTTTAACAGCATCGAGAATGACACAGAACCCACCTACAAAGGCGTGTCTGTGATTCCCAGTCTTTGGGCACGTAAGAACTGGAGGCAAAGAAATGTGGACTTGGAAAAGTCTGGGGCAGCTTGCTTCCTGCAGGCTCAAGATTAACTATTCCACATTTTTTAAAAAAAGACATGGAAACCATAAAAAAGAACCAGTCAGTAATGAAAGACACACTAACTGAAATGAAGAATTACAGGGAATCAGCAGTAGAGTGCATGAAGCTGAGAATCAAACCAGCAATTTAAAATATAAGAAAAGAAAAAAACACCCAATCAGAACAACAAGAAGAAAAAAAGAATCCCCCAAAATGAAGACAGTATAAGGAGCCTCTGAGACAAGTTCAAGCATACCATCACATCATGGGGGTTCTGGAAGGAGAAAAGAGAGAGCAAAAAATTAAAACTCTACTTGAAAAAAATGCCAGAAAACTGGTAAAGGAAATAGACATATAAGTCCAGGAAGTGCAGAGTTCCAAACAAGATGAACCCAAAGAGGCTCACACCAAACACATCACAATTAAAATGCAAAAGATTAAATACAAAGAGAGAATATTAAAAACAGCAAGAAAAAAGCAGTTAGTTACCTACGAGGGAGCTCTCATAAGACTGTCAGCTGATTTCTCAACAGAAACTTTGCAAACCAAAAGGGAGTGGCAAGAAATATTCAAAGTGATGAAAAGCAAAAACCTACAACCAAGATTATTCTACCCAGCAAAGCTGTAATTTAGAATCAAAGGACATATAGAGAGCTTCCCAGACAAGGAAAAGTTAAATGAGTTCATCACCACCAAATCAGTGTTACGTGAAATATTAAAAGGTCTTCTTTAAGCCCTGGCTGTGTAGCCCAGTTGGTTGGAGTGTCGTCCCATAAACCAAAAAGTCACAGGTTCAATTCCCAGACAGGGCACATGCCTAGGTTGCAAGTTTGGTCCCCGGTTGGGATGTATGAGAGGCAGCTGATCAATGTTTCTTTCTCACACTGATGTTTCTCTCCTTCTCTCTCTCTCTGCCCCTTCCCCCTCTCTCTAAAATCAATAAGCATGTCCTCAGACGAGAATTAAAAAAAGGTGAAAGAAAAAAGATAAAAAATATGAATAAAATGGCAATAAATACATATCTATCAACAAATGAATCTAAAAAAAACAAAAACAAAAAACAAAAAAGCAGAACAGAAACAGACTCATAGATACAGAGACCATTTTGACAGTTGCCAGATGGGAGAGGAGATTGGCAGGGCGGGTGAAAAAGGGGACAAGATTAAGAAGTATTAATTGGTTGTCACACAACAGTCATGGGGATATAAAGCACAGCATAGGGAATATAGCCAATAATATTCTAATAACTATGTGTGGTGTCAGATGGGTACAACTTTATTGAGATGATCTCTTACTAAGTTATATGTCTTACCACCTTAAACTAATATAATATTGTATGTCAGCTGTAATTGAAAAATAAAAAGATTTAAATTAAAAAAAAAAAAAGAAATGCAGGTGCTTTATTTTGCCTTGAAAACTCTTCCCACTGCATACCAAGGAAAAGTTCATCCCCAAGGAGTAGGAAAAGTACTCAATCATGGGGACTTTGATAAATTCAACTGCCCTCAGAAGCAGCATTGTATAAACACAGTAGCACTCAATGGCGCATTAAAAATGGTATTTATGGGTGACAGGCAGAAAACAGACTTTTGGTGGTGAGCCCGCAGCAGAGTATACAGATATCAAGTTACCATGTTGTCCACCTGAAATCTATCATGTGAATGTTACCTCATTTTTTAAAAACGTTCTCTATTAAATCAGTTCTCTTGAACAATAAAACTTCAAATACAGCCTCCAAAAGTTTTCTCTTCATTTTCTACAAGTTTGAACTATTTCTAACACTGACTTACATTCAGATAATGCAGGAGGGAAGGAACAGAAAACCCTCACCTAACAATGTTCCTTCCATAATAGAGCAGAACTGACCCTTCATGAGCACCCTTTATTTCATTTGGAGACTTTTGGGTTATCCATCCATATTTTACAAGATTTCTGTTTACTTCTTTCTTTTCTGCCATGTCTCTATTTTCCCCCAAGCCCTCAATCTTACTCTCTCAGCTGGGAATGACTCCTACTACCGAATATTACATTTGACAATACACTTTCCTATAGATATGAAATGCTTCTGTGCTTCCCATAAATAAATTCCAACAATATGGAAAAATGTATCTTAAAGCCCTCTTTTTTATGATCATTTGAGAGAAGGGAAACAGGGAAGAAACATGCTAAAAATGAGTTATTCTTTGAAAGAACAGCTTGATAAAATGTTTAATTTTACTTCCCACTAGTTTTGTGTCCAGGAGGTTTTATTAAAATAATGTTTTCCTTTACTGTCTTCATATACATAATTTAAGCTCACAACATTAAGGAATCTCTGAAATTTATTTTAACAGAGAATAAGCACCTTTAAGTTGAAGATCAAGTTCAGGTTCTCGGTGTGAGCATCTGAAAAGGTTCAACAATTTTTATTACACCACCAATCAGAGGAGAAAATGCCATTCTTTCCTACACCGCTTTAGGCTTGCTCCTTAATTACCTGGCCAAGGCGCAGTGTGACCACAGATCCAGCTCAGCAGATTTCAGGAATCTGAAGAACACATGAACACATTCTCCAGGAAGGTGTGGTGTGTGTTCTAGTGTATGTGGGAAGGGAGGGGTGGAGGAGGACGTTTTGATTTCAACTACTTCCTTCTCCAGTGGCCCAGAAAGGGTAGAAAAACACAGAGAACTGCAAGTATCTTTCTGGGGCCCTGAATCAACTCCTCTCTGCCTGGTGCATAGATGTCTCAGCTGTCACAGTTTAAAATGTTTTAAACTTAAAAACTTTGCACCCCAGGCTGCAAGCAAACCATGATGGAACTGACCCCAAAACATCTTTTAGATGGATGGCTAATCAAGGCATCGTCTGACTATGAAGCTGACTCCAGAACCGGATTGGTCTTGTTTACCAATACCTGAAGAAAAGGTTCACTTTATTATCATTATCAGAGATGCCAGCAACTGAGTACTAATCACTCTTAACATGGTTTTCATGCCACTGACTGGTTGTCATGGACAAATAAGCAGCTGAGGATAATACAAATGAAAAAGATTTTAAAGATCACTTAGTCCAATCCTCTCATTTTACAGAGGAAATGGAGGTTCACATTAAGTTACCAAAACCAGAAATGATTTCTGACAAAAGTGGACACAGACCCCAAGCCTACTGCCTCCCACTCCAGTGCCCTATCCACTATGCAGTGTTTCAAAGTCATGAAGGCTGCATGAGATCAGAGTCATTTTTGAAGGGGCAGAAAAAGGGAACCATCAGAGGGCAAAAAAGGGCAAAACTAGCCTTTTAAATTAAATTTCCATGAGCACTTCACCTAAAAACACTCTTCCATATTTTCACTTATCATCATTAATTATACTTCAAGGATGGACAGGAAATGTCTACTCTTCATCACAGGAACCGGTCCCAGCTGGGTGAAAACATGGACCTTCCTGACCTGCTACCGGCAGGGTTGTGGCTGACTCACACTCCACTGCTCCTTCTCACCGCACATGCCAGTAACCCACCCAAGGATGAACGCCAGCCTTCTTGGTCTTTTCCATCTACAATGGACTTCCCAGCAACCTCAGAGAGCCATGGAGAGCTCCCACACTGCCCTCAACTTGGAGCGAAGGCAAGTGAATCAGAGAGAGCCAGCAAGGCCTCTCACCTCATATCCTACTGCTCCAGGCACCTCAGCTTCTGTGCCATTCCCCAGGTTCTGTGCCCTGCTGTTCCCTCTGACTAACACGATGTTCCCTTGGATACCCATGTGCCACTCCATCACTTCCACTCAGGTTTCTGCTCAAAATATCTGTTTGTCAGAAAAGCCTTACATGATCATTCCATCTAAATAACATGCCCTGATATTCCCCTTCTCCTTACCCTGAATTTAATTTTCATCATAATTCTTTAATTACCTAAAAGTACTGATTTGCTTATCATCTACTGATGCCTCCCCCGAGATTTATAAGCCCCCTAAAGACAGGATATGTAAGATGGAGGTGTACTTAGACACACGTTGCCTCCTCACACAACCAAAAGAAGGATAACAAATTTAAAAACAAAAAATAAACACGACTGCCAGAAAATCAAACTGTATGGAAGTCCAACAACCAAGGAGTTAAAGAAGAAACATTCATTCAAATTCATAGGAGGGGACTGTCAGCCGGGGCTGTGAGGACTCGCCTCAAGGCAGGAGCTGGAGGACCAGGCAGTCCCACATTTGTGTGCAGAAAAACCAGGAGGAAAAACTGAGGAGCGAGACAGACTGTGCAGCCCAGGGTTCCAGCATGGGGAAATAAAGCCTCAAAGCCTCTCGTTGAAAATACCGGTGGGGGTTGAGGCAGAAAGAGAAACTCCCAGCCTCACAGGAGAGTTCATGGAATAGACCCACAGGGTCCTATACCATATACAAACCCACCCACCCACCTACCCACCCACCTGGGAATCAGCACCAGAAGGGCCCAATTTGTTTGTGGGTAGCGGGGGAAGTAACTAAAAACCAGCAGAGAGCAGAGCAAGCGGCACTGTTCCCTCTTGGACCCCTCCCCCACAGACAGGGCCACAACATAGCAGCGTGGGTGGCCCCTCCCTGGTGAACACCTAAGGCTCTACCCCTTACTATGTAACAGGTGTAGAGAGACAAAAAATATGACCCAAATGAAAGAACAGATCAAAGCTCCAGAAAAAATACAAGTGAGTGATGAAGAGATAGCCAATCTATCAGATGCTGAGTTCAAAAAACTCGTAATCAGCATGCTCACAGAAATGGTTGAGTATTGTTGTAAAATAAAGGAAAAAGTGAAGGCTATGAAAAGTGAAATAAAGGAAGATGTACAGGGAACCAACAGTGAAGTGAAGGAAACTGGGACTCAAATCAATGGTTTAGACAAGAAGGAAGAAATAAACATTCATTGAGAACTGAATGAAGAAACAAGAATTCAAAAAAGTGAGGAGAGGCTTAGGAACCTCCAGGACAACTTCAAATGTTCCAACATCCAAATCATAGAGGTGCCAGAAGGAGAAGAAGAGGAACAAGAAATGGAAAACTTATTTGAAAACATAATGCAGGAGAACTTCCCCAATCTGGCAAAGGAAACAGACTTCCAGGAAGTCCAGGAAGCTCAGAGAGGCCCAAAGAAGTTGGACCCAAGGAAGCACACACCAAGGCACATCATAATTACATCACCCAAGATAAGGAGAGAATCTTAAAAGCAGTAAGAGGAAAGAAGAGTTACGTACAAAGGAGTTCCCGTAAGACTATCAGCTGATTTCTCAACAGAAACCTTGCAGGCAAGAAGGGGCTGGAAAAGAAGTATTCCAAGTCATGAAAGGCAAGGACTTACATCCAAGATTGCTCTATCCAGCAAAACTATCATTTAGAATGGAAGGGCAGGTAAAGTGCTTCCCAGATAAGGTAAAGTTTAAAGGAGTTCATCCTCACCAAGCCCTTACTATATGAAATGTTAAAGGAACATATCTAAGAAAAAGAAGATCAAAACTATGAACAGTAAAATGACAACAAACTCACAACTATCAACCACCGAACCTAAAAAAACAAAAACAAAAACAAACTAAGCAAACAACTAGAACAGGAACAGATTCACAGAAATGGAGATCACACAGAGGGTTATGGGTGGGGGAGGGGGAATAGGGGAAAAGGCACAGGGAATAAGAAGCATAAATGGTAGGTACAAAATAGAGGGAGGTGAAGAATAGTATGAGAAATGGAAAAGCCAAAGCACTTACATGTATGACCCATGGACATGAACTAATGGGGGGGGGATGCTGGTGGGAGGGGGGTTAAGGGAGGAGGGAAATAAAGGGAGAAAAAAATGGGACAACTCTAATAGCATAATCAATAAAATATAGTAGAAAAAAAAGGAAATAGTTATTTGTCCTTACCATATACTTAGTTATTTGTCCTTACCATATACTTAGCACATGCCTAGGATACAACAAATAGTTGTGAACACCGTATTTTGCCATATACAATGCACACACTTTGCCCAAATTTTTGAGGGGAAAAATAAGGGTGAGCATTATACAAGGGTAGTACCTAAAATACTTTGTATCTATTCTTGTGTTTTGTAATTATTTGTTACATAAAATTTCTTGTACCATAGTATATTCAAAAACAAATGCTAAAATTCCTTTGTAATACAAAAACAAGTCTAAATATAAATAAATAAATAAATAAATAGTTGGATTAAAAACTTGAAAGATTTTTTTTCCTGAAAGTTTGAAATGGGGACTTCCAGCCAAGATGGAGGCATAGGTAGACACACTGTGCCTCCTCCACAATCAAGATAAGAACAACAACAATTTAGAAACAGAATAACAACCAGAACTGACAGAAAATTGATTGGAATGGAAGTCAGACAACCAAAAAAGTTAAAATAGACCTGTTCATCCAGACCAGTAGAAGGGGCGGAATCGGGCAGCCGGGCACAGGTCACGGCACAGAGAGCAGAGAGCATTGGGACCGGGTGCGTAAGGCATCTGGGGCACACAAGACCATTGGACCCTGAGCGTGCGAGCGGCAGCTGGCAGACCCCGGCCAAGGGGTGGCAACCAGCAGACCCAGCAAGGCAGTGATTGTGAAGCAAGGCAGTGCGTGAAACCCAGGATCACAGTGCCAGGAAATAGAGCCTTGGGGCACTGATTGAAAACACCTCTGGGGGTTGAGGTGCAGGGAGAGACTCCCAGCCTCACAGGAGAGGTCCTTGGAAAGTCCCACAAGGTGCACAAGCCCACCCACAAAGGAACTGGCACCGAAGGGGCCCAGTTTGCTCCAGGGAAGCAGTGGAAGGGACTGAGGTCCAGGAGAACGAAGCAAGCACCATTGTTTCCTCTCGGACCCCGCCCCCACATACAACATCACAACCCAGCAACTAGGGTGACCTGCCCTGGTGAACACCTAAGGCTCTGCCCCTCATACGTAACAGGCGCAACCAAGCCAAAAGTGGAAAAAAAAAAGATGGCTCAAACAGAATTTGAAAGCCCTGCAACCAGTTCTTTTAAGCGACCAAGAGATAGCCAACCTATCATATGCACAGTTCAAAGCACTGGTGGATCAGGATGCTCACAGAATTGGTTGATTTTGGTCGCAAATTAGATGAAAAACTGAAGGCTACACTAAGTGAAATGAAGAAAAATGCACAGGGAACCAACAGTGATGGAATGAAAACTGGGTCTCACATCAATGGAGTGGACCAGAAGGAAGAAAAAAACATACAATCAGAAAAGAATGAAGAAATAAGAATTCGAAAAAATGAGGAGAGGCTTAGGAACCTCCAGGACAGCTTTAAATATTCCAACATCTGAATTATAGGGGTACCAGAAAGAGAAGAGGAAGAGCAACAAGTGGAAAATTTATTTGAACAAATAATAAAGGAGAACTTCCCTAATCTGGCAAAGGAAATAGACTTCCAGGAAGTCCAAGAATTTCAGAGAGTCCCAAAGAAGTTGAACCCAAGAAGGAATACACCAAGGCACATCATAATTACATTAGCCAAGGTAAAAATGAAGCAGAGAATCTTAAAAGCAGCAAGGGATAAGGAGACAGTAACCTACAAAGGAGTTCCCATCAGACTGTCAGATGATTTCTCAAAAAAGACCTTCCAGGCAAGAAGGGGCTGGAAAGAAGTATTCCAAGTCATGAAAGGCAAGGACCTACATCCAAGATTGTTCTATCCAGCAAAGCTTTCATTTAGAATGGAAGGGCAGATAAAGTGCTTCTCAGATAAGGTCAAGTTAAAGGAGTTCATCATCACCAAGCCCTTATTATATGAAATGTTAAAGGGACTTATCTAAGAAAAAGAAGATAAAAAAACATGTATAGTAAAAGGACAGCAAACTCACAATTAACAACCCTACCTAAGGCAAAACCAAAAGAAACTTAGCAAACAACTAGAACAGGAACAGAACCACAGGAAGGGAGATCACACGGAGGGTTAGCAACAGGGGAGTGGGAGGGGGAAAACGTATGGAGAATAAGTAGCATAGATGGTAGGTAGATAATAGACGGGGGAGGGCAAGAATAGAATGGGAAATGTAGAAGCTAAAGAACTTATGACACATGGACATGAACTAAAGGCGGGGAATGTGGGTGGGAGAGGGTGTGCAGGGTGGAGGGGAATACGGGGGTTGGGGAATGGGACAACTGTAATAGCATAATCAATAAAATATATTTAAAAAAAAGAAAGTTTGAGCCAAAACCGTGGGTGCGCATTATACATAGGAGCTCACCATACACGGCAAAATATGGTAAATGCATCAATGTACACTATCAATTCAGCAGAACTCTAAATTAGCAAACAAACAAAACAAAATTGAATGAAGAATTTGTGTGACATTTTGACATGCAATTTGAAAAAAGCAATACTGATGTTGAATTTTTTTTAATTGCTGCATCATTCAAATGGATTGTAAGAACAGGCAAAATGTTAGAAAATGGTACTGTTCTAGAAAATCCTGAATCACTGAGATTATAATCAATTTTGTGGAAAATTTATTTTTATAAACTGTACATTAATACACATTTCATGCACACTAAAAGACTGTCTCAATAATACAAAAATGTTTCCAGTTGTATCACATGATTTGAAGGAACACCATCTCCCTCTTAGGTCCCACCTACTTATTCCCTGATGACTTCCAAGCCTGACCTGTATGTAGTCAGACCTCTTTCCTGAATTCCAGATCCACATTTCCTAATGTCTCACTAGATACATACAGAAGAAACGCACAATTTTAAATACATTTTCTGTCAAACTGAATTCACCGTCTATCAAAATTCATTCCTTCTTTCTTTACCTCTGGCCTAGACAATCTGCTGTCTAAGCCAAAAACCTGGAAAACATCCTCGATTCCTCCCTTCCTTGACCCTGACCATCCACCGACCAAAGCCTCTTGACTCAGTCCCTGAGTGCCTCACCGCCACCCAGCAGGCAGGCCTCTGCTGGGCTCGGGTCCTCCTTGTCTCACTCAGCTTTGCCAACAGCAGCCATACTGATTGCCCTCACTCCAGCTTCGCCCCTCTGCAACCCTGACTCCACACTACTGCTAACGTTGTCATTCCAACACAAAGATGTGACATGTTTTCTCCCTTATCCAAACTTGCCACTGAGCCAGGACCATCCCGTCTGGCCCCTGCCCATCAATCTAGCCTCTTACTCTGCACCTCTGCACCACACCTCATCTCGTCACCCACCACACAGAAACTCCCTCAGCTCCTTGAGCCTAACTGCTATGCCACCACCGCACTCTGCACATGCTTCCACTACGGCCACATTATGACTACTGAAGGCCTCATCCTCTTACTCCGACACCTGACACAGTACCTAACAGACTTTCAAATATTTGCTGAACAAAATTTCACAAGAGTGAACAAAGCAACTGGGTTTCCCCTGCCCTTTCCCCACTGCTCAAAGGTATGTACATGTCTCAAGAATACAAAATTAAGTGAATCTGTCCTACACTGACCTCACTACTGCAGATACAAAATGCTGATCTTAAAACTCTTCCTCAAGAAAAGGAAATAATCACTTCTACAAACAAGCTATGTACAAGATAAAGTTTCCTCAGGTATAGCCTTACCTGTAAAATGTTAGTAAAAAAGTCATGGTAGAACATGGGCCAATCTTGACGGCCAATGTCAACAATAACTTTGCAGAGCTTGTTCCGGATAAAGTAAGGTAAGGTTTTGTGGTGAGCCAAAAGGAGTTTGGGTAGGCAGCTACGGATTTCCATCTTATCCTGAGATGGGACTCCAAGCCACATTTTATTGATCAGATTCTGAAAAACAAACATACATCTTAAAGTTAGCAATCTATACATAAAAATAACTGGTTTACATTCAATGGTTAGCTATAGCACCTCAATTAAGAAACCCTGATTTTAAACAAAAGTTTGGGGCAATTTGGTAACAAGAGTAATAAAAATATTCAGATCTGTAATACAATGATCCCATTTCTAGAAAGAGCTGCTAAATAATTTAATGGAAACAAAAAACTGTATATGTAAAAATTTTCCATTATGTCACTGTCTCTAACAGCCATCAAAAAATAATGACAGAAATGTTAATGTTCAAAAATAGGAGAATGGCTTGGTGAATAATGATATAACCACTTACAGAAATATAATATAAAGTGGGGGGAAGCAGAATACAAAATGGCATGAGCAATATGATTATTATAATTAGGTCTTTTAAAAGTGTGCATAGACCCTGGCTGGGTGGCTCAGCTGGTTGGAGCATCATCTCATACATCAAAAGGTTGCAAGCTCAATCCCCCATAAGGGCGAATACAGGGTGCAACCAAGTGATGTTTCTCTCTCACATCAATGTTTATGTTTCTCTTTCCCTCCCTCTTTCTCTCTCTCCCCGCCCCTTCTTCTCTCTCTAAAAAACAAATCATAAACATATCCTCAGGTTAGCATTAAAAACAAACAAATAATTTTAAAAGTGTGTACAAAAATAGGAAGAGGAGCAATAAAAGTGAAAATTTTTGTGGTTAGAATGAGAGTATTCTAGATACCATCCCTCCTCCCAAACTTTTATCTTTCTTTTTAAAATGACAATGTGGAGGGAAAATTACATGCTACCACAAATGACCTACCTACCTAACCCCACTTTACCTTTGAGTTGAAGATGAAAAAGTGCCCAGGAACCCCAGACACCTGGATAAAGGCAGCATGTGGAGAAGCCCTGAGCTGAATTACTACTGTTTTCCTGCCATGTGTACGTCAAAGCTAAAACCTAGTGCCAGTGACATGGTGACATGACTACAAAATACTTTTCAGAACAGGGTAAAATTATCTGACAACTTACCTCAAATACTGTCAAACTATACATCATTACATAGTCATTCCTGGTGCTGGAGAGAAAATATAGGCAGAATCTCCAGGCTCCTATTTGCTGGGCAAAGTTATTAAGAAGCGCCTCTGGAAAAGTTAAAATAGCAACAAAAGAAGGCTTTGAAAATACATGAAATTAATATAAGTCTGGGCTGTCTTATAATTTTTTAAACGTGCTTCCCTCCATACTGTTAATGCTGTCAAAACCAACTATAAAATCCAGCTGATTTTTAAACATAGAAATGACAGGCCAAACAATATTTTTCCAACTCTGGGGTGACCATGAGCACCGACGGTGTGCTCAACCATTTTAAAGTCAGTGCGTTTGCTAATGTACACGTTTTTTAGGCAGGGAAACTTTCATTGTTAAAGTTCTTACTTAACCTTAGGTGTGGATAAACAGTTTTAAGATTATCATTTCACCTTATAAATGATGGTTATTGTTAACTTGTTTCCTCTGGGGTAGGAGATATACAGAGTCTGGCACAAATAACACCACTTTTTTATTACAAAATATTTTATTTCAAAATCATAAGCATGTAATTCTGTAACATAACAATATCACACTCAGGCACACCATATGAGATTTTAGGTGAAATGTTCAAAATAAAACTGTAAGTTATTGCACCCATATTATTACCCTACCAACTGCACTGAAGCAGGCACTCTGCGGGACCCTGTACACATCTCTCCCCCAATTCACTCACACTGTGCAAGCATGCACAGTGACGGCTAGAGAAGCAGGAAAAGATTAAAACTAACCTTGTAAATGAAGAACAGACAAAAATGCAAGTGAATTCAACATAGCTAATTCTCTTCATTTGGTTCAGTTTTATTTTTAACTACCACCCAAAAAAAGTAAATAAGAATAGCAATTATGGGAGATGCCAGGCACAACCCTGTCCACATCAAATCAGTTAGAAATGGTTTTCCTCCTCTTTAGGCTGCTGGTAACCTCAGCCAGAACCAAAGAAAGTAAGCATTAAGAGTCTGGACATGCTGCCCTTTGCCATCTTAACCTGCTGTACTGGCCATGAAATGTAACAGAAAAGGGGTAAAAATACAAAAGCAACAAACCTCAGAGATTCTAGAAAGCCCTTGGAAAAGCAGGAAGTGTAGCAGCCCACTCTAATCCTAAAGTCACTGCTCTGACCCTATAACTTAAGCTAAAGGCACCAAGATAGCCTCACTAAAAATTCCATAGAAGGCCCTAGCTGGTGTGGCTCAGTTGGGTGGAGCGTCATCCCATAACCGAAAGACAATGGCCAGTCAGGGCCACTCCCCAGGCCGGGTGCAGACACACAAGACCCCCATCTCTGTACACAAAAGATCCCCAGCCTTGGCAGATACAGGAGTCAACCAATCGATGCTTCTCTCTCGCATCAATGTTTTTCTCTGTCTCCCTTCCTCTCTCTAAAAGCAATGGAAAAAAAAAAAAAGCCCTGAATCGTGTGACTCGATGGATTGAGTGCCAGCCTGTGAACCAAGGGGTCGCTGGTTTGATTTCCCAGTCAGGGCACATGCCTGGGTTGCAGGCCAGGTACCCAGCTCAGAGTGGGTGAGAGGCAACCACATATTAACGTTTCTCTCCCTCTTTTTCTCCCTTCCTTCCCCTCTCTCTAAAACTAAATAAATGAAATCTTAAAAAAAGAAAAAAACAATGGAAAAAAATGTCCTTGGGTGAGGATTAAAAATATATATATTCCATAAAAGGAAGCTGATGGTCTACTCTTATAATTAAGTAAGAGTTTCTAGAAATCCCAGAGGTGACGTCAAACCAGAGAGAATGAGCTCTGGCTGGAAATGAGGAACTCGGGGTCCTGTTCTAGACCTTGCCACCAATTCACTGAGCCTGATCCCAAGCAAATCACTGCTCTTCGTCGATGCTTCAGCTTCCTCAGAACATTGTTAAAACGACTAGGTTGTCTCTTGAGGTTTCCTGCTAACAGCTCTTACCTCTAGAGCAGTAATAACACATCTTTGGTGGAGAACACATGGAGCCTCTCTCCCTTCTCCCGCCTAGCTAGGATGGCCTTAGTTTATCCTATGACATCAAAAATGAAACAAGAAGTGGTTCCAGCCCACACACTGGAATAAAGGTGAACTAAGACATGCCCCCTACATAGAACCAAATCCCAGCTTCCCCTTAGCCTTCATTTAAATTAGACATTTGTAGCATCTGATTAAAGATATTTTTAAATCAGATGAATACAAACATGTTCAGAATGTTCCACTTTTAATTTGTAAATGCTGAAGGTGAACAATATTTGCTTTGTAAACAAAAACTTAAGATAAAAACCAAAAACCATTCAAGTATAAGTGAAAAACAGGACTTCAGAGAAATTAAGTGTTCAACCATAGTAGAACTGATGTAAGGGAAAGACCCTTTAGCTTCTTTGGTAAAAATCACCAGTGATGTTTTCACAATAAAGTACTTGGGTAGCATAAAATTAACAGGGATCACCCTGGGAGCAAGAGAAGGATTGGGCTATGTATTAAGAGAAGGTCTAGGGAAGCAGAGAAAATCCTCTAAGCCAAATGCCCGTTCACCTACTAGGCTCAGCTGTCAGTACCCCTTGTTTATAAATGCTCTGGTTCTCCACAGGGAACCCCCTCAGAAAAGAAAGGCATGTACAGGGCAAGCCCACAAGAGACTACCAGGCATAAAATTAGAATAAATAAGAAGTAGGCATCAAGCAGGAGCTGATGTGCTCCTCAAAGGATGCAAGGGAAAATGGACTGTAGTCAAAGGCATACTGGCCACCTAAAAATGCAAAGCCTAATCAAGCTTTGGACCAAGGGCAGAAGTCAACTATAACACCTAACTTGTCAAGTGGTAGAGAAGCCAAGTGGGACAGAGAAACAGGCCTCCACAGATTTCCACATAGAAAAAGACGGCCAAGGAGACGGCCAAAAGCAATGAATGTAAGGTTGATACAGACATCTAAGGGAAAAACCTTTAGGTCTGAATAGAGAAAAATGTTTCATTTTCAAGTTCAGGGGTTAAATGAGGACTGGGAGGATAAAGGGTTATTCTGGGACCAGAGTGCAACATGTCCCTCCGGCAGATATTTGGTAACCTGAATATACTTCCTAGTTTAAAGTATACTTTAAAGAATATTGTTCATGTCAATGACTATAAAATTCAAAGAAGTTCTAAAAGGTGCTGAGGTTCCCAGAAGACCTGAAGTAAATACACCTACATCTCTCTGTTGTTTGAAGTCTTCATTTATCAAAACTTGCAGAATGGGTAAAAAATCCAAGATAAGGAAATGGTAAGGAAAAAGAAGCAAGAAGCCCCCAAAGGCAATACCAGTTAAAGGATTTCTGAGTGCTAGATGAGGTTCAGGTTAGATATCTACACAACAAAAACATACCCGTTTGATACTTTAATGAGCTTTTTAAAATTAATAGTCACAGACTTCTTATAAAGTTCAACAGTGCTGAGTTAAGACCAAAGCAGCAGGAAGGGTTTCCCACACTTCACCGAAAGAAAGAAAATCCACCACTACAGATCACAGGGGGCTCTATGGACCACACTATCACCCTTGTAGCTAGATTTGCAGACCTCACCAGCCACCACCCAGCAGGACCAGAGCAGAGAGAGCAAGAACTCAAAGAGAAACATGCAGGCTTGCCCAGCCAAGGCTACCAACTCCTTCCTGCCCACGGGGTCCTTCCCATCATAAATGACTCTTTACAACTCAACACTTCACTTACCTATCTCACGTTTTCTTTCATTGGTTGTACAGTCATGAAAAAACTCTGTCATCAGACTTTCCAATGCCCTTAGGGAGGCTTCTTCAGATGCCTAACAAAGAAATTTGAGAAAAAAAAAATCAATAAATTGTATCTTTAGTTCTACTGTTCCCCAGTTCCTTCCACGTTGGTCAACAGCAATAGTAATTTACTTCCTGAAAACACCCTGGTTCAACATTCTTCAAATACATGATATAAGCCATAAAAATTGAAGGGCATTTTCCAACTGGTTCAAAACCCAAAGTCTTAGTATACTCTATATATTCATGCTACTGTGCAATTGATTTTCAATTATTTAGGCTTTAAAAAAAGGAGCAAACAATTCAAAATTTAATTCTGGAAACACTGAAAGCAAACTAACAGCCCATAACCCTGACTGAATAGGCAGCATGAAGACATTCAGGGAAAAGATTAGGGTTCCCTATTGACTGTCTGTCAACAATACATTTGCCACATGTCTGAATAATTTTGATTCAGAGCAACTGTAGTTAAACTGCTGCATGGATTCCTGGGGTTTTTCCAGGTGCTTCACCAGTCATCTGTCCAGTCGACTCTCAATGTGATTGATTCACATGAGCAGTCAGCAGAGCTTAAGGTGCAGCTAAGAGCCACACTGAGCAGGAACTCAAAATCAGACAGCACCTCCAATCACAGACCCACAGGGGCAGCCGGACTCTCAGCAGAACAGCTCAGGTGGAGAATGAGAGGAGAGGGGCCCAAGACCCCAGTGCTCGCCACCCGCCTCTCTTTCATATGGAGCCCCAAACCCACTTCCTCTTCTCTCATTGAAGTATGGGACCATCAGTTGCAGCAGAGTTTCAGTCAACACTCCTTCACACAACCCACCTGCAAAAAGTGAGCATTCCTAGACCATTTCTGATTCCTCATTGGCATTAATCTACCCAGAGATAATTAAGAGCCAACAGCAGTTGGCTGCTTAATTACCTCTTAATTCCCATCTTCCCACCCATCCTCTCCATCGCCCCTGGAGGGAGAGTTAACTTATAAAAAACTGTTTTAAAGCAGCAAGTCCCTATTCAAATGTGTTATGTAACAAACAAGAATATTACTGGAGGCCTCCACTTGGTAAATGACTTTTAAAAAAACTGAAGAGGGGCCATCTCTGTGGATAAACCCAGCACGACTGCCAACTACTGAAGCTAAGTCAGGCCCGCATCAGCCATCCATAAACACACCAACTAGCGCAGGCCGGCACACTGCTCAGCACACCAGGGCCGCGGTGCCCAAGCACTGTCAGCACGCTGTCCCTCCCCTGCCATGGTCACAGTCTGATGGCTGTGCAATGACAACTGAACTCTGATACGCTGGGTGATAAACAACAACAGTCTTAACACTTGTGAATATGAGGAATTTTCTTAACCAAATTTTGAATTTATGATAAAAATTAGCCCTCTACATCCTTTTCAAACCAATACATCATTTCAACTGAAAAATATCCTTGGATTGCAAGTTAAACTGTTTAATTTAAAACTATACAATTTTTTCAAATGTAGAAATAACTAGAATGTGAGACTAAAGTAAGACTGAAATCTTTTCAACCCATTTCAGGTTTCTGCGTTGCTCAAACCAGCCTCACTGTTCTCATTCGTTGACTTTCAAAGTAAATGCTATAAATTCAAATTTCTAAAATAAATTTATATTAAAAAAGAATGTTTTGGTCTATTTCATGAATTGATTGGTATATCATTTCATTTGAAAAAAAAGAATTTGCTGTTTAAAAAACGTTTATAGGAAGATTTAAAAGAATCAAAGGTAAATCTCACATGGTAAAACAACTTACTGACAAAAAATAAAAATAAATGTAACAGGTATTTGTTGAACTCAAGTCAGTTATTTGGTTAAAATAAATCAATAGTTCTCCTGGAGCCAAAAGGGAGTCCTGAAAACGAAGGACGTATCTCCAAGCGGCACGTGCTCTCTTCTTGTCGTAAATCACTTTAGAGTAGATCCTGGGAAAAAACCTGAGCTCCCCACATTCAGGCAGTCAACCACCAAGAGTTACTTCATGTTGGTTCTTAGGGCAGAAGTTTGTGACCCTGACAACCACTGGCCCTGCATTAAAGGCTGTTGGGGCAAGCTCCCAACGATCTCCCCAAAGAATCCAACTGTATCTCCACTCTCAGTCCCATTCACCCTGCCTCCCTGCTCCACCCCCAAAAGCTAACACTCCAACAGAAAGTGGAAAGAAAAGGGAATCCACAAGGGTCACAGGATGGATGCTTCCACCAAATGATGGTTCATGAAAAAAGAAACTCTATAACCAAATCTGGTGTTTTTCACGTAAAACAAATTATAATGTGCTGTTTGCATTTCAATCATTTCTATAATTGTAATACTAATACCTACCTCACTAGGGCCTTATGAGGATCAAATGAAATGACCTATGAAAGCTCTAAATTATCTAATCCCTAGTTATTGCTGCTATCATTTTTATTTGGTATCATCTGGTATCTTAGATACCAAATGAACACAGACCACAACAAAACAACAGAAGGGGTCAGACCTACTTCAAAACTAGAGATTCATACCCTCAGGCTGAAGAGCTTTCCAACAGGATTTCAAAATGAAACTATGTAAGGAAAGGAGACTGAGACTTTGTCAAGGTCAACAATCACAATAGAGATGCAAAGACAAAAAAACATGTTCAAGACCTACAACTGGTTAAAGGGTACTAGAAAATGCCCCCCATTTGGCAACAAGGCTGTTTCATGCCGGTGGTGAAGCGAAAATCCACATTCAGTGGGTTCAAGAATTAATGGTAAGTAAAAGATGTGGTAATATTCCCGACAGACTACACTTTAAAGTAATAAGGGGACAAAGAACATAAAACAAAGAACAAGAGTCATGATATAGGAGGAAGAAGAAGAGGCTTTAACTCCCACAGGCTACTCAAACACTGCCCTAACTTATGAGAAACACTGAGGAGTCAGGTACACCCAACTGCTTCCCACGTTAGGCTTGGGATTTAAGGCCCAGAACTTGAAGAACTAGGAGCAGGTAAGATAAACTTCAAACCAAGTGAGACCAAAAAATTCCAGTTGACTTATACATAGAAAACGTGAGAGGTAAAACAACAAAGCTTCCAGAAGAGAATATAGGACATCTTCATGATCTTGGGATAGTAAAATTTCTTGGACAGGACACATAAAAGCACTAGCACAAAACATAAAGGAAAAGATTGATAAATCAAAATATTCGATAGCTGGAACAATGAAGAGTATAAAGAGAAAGCCACAAAACGGGAGAAGATATTTTTAATATAGACAACAGAGAACTCGCATCAGAGTACAGCAGGTCTAGGAGTAACATGGTTTTGTTCACCATTGATGAGATGATGTAGTAGTTTACTCTTGTTATCAATTAGCCTGTGGTAAAATTGGTTTCTTTATATATACATTGTTTCGCTTGAAGTCACAGAGCCTGTGGAGGTCAAGTGAGGACTTCAAATCAGTAAGGAAAAGACAAACAATACTTTTGACAGGCAAATAATAAGAGGGTATTCAAAAGGCCAATACATAAAATAAGTGCTCAACCTCACTAGTCATCAGTAAATGCAAATTAAAAACAAGACAGTGTACACATCCACCAAAATGGCTAAAATTCAAAAGACGGTCATAAGTATTAGTGAGGACGGGAAGCAACTGGAATGTGCATACACACTGCTGCTGGCGGGAGTGCACACGTGTGTAACCACTCTGGAAAACCACTTTGCAGCTGAGCCCATAAGTGCTTTATGATCCTGCAATTCTACTCCTTGTTAATACATCCAAAAGAAATTTGTACACCGCACCCCCACCCCAGAAAAAAAAGGGGAAAAAAGTACACAAATACTCACAGCAGGCACCATTATTCATAATATCCAAAAAAGTCAAAAGAACCTAAATGTCCGTGAACAGTGACCAGTGAAATGGATAAATTGTGGCTTATTCATCAGAATACTGTAAAACGAGAATGAATATAAATACTGCTACATGCAAATGAATGAATCTCTCAAACACAATGTTGAGTGAAAAAAAGACAAAACATCATTATTCCTTTAATAATCTTCAAAAACAAGCAAAACGAATCTATGGTGGTATAATCAGAATAGTAGTTACCTTTGAGAAGGACGGATTCTGAGATGCTGAATATCTTAGTGTTAGTTACACAAGAATGATCACTTTACATTATGATTTGTGTCCTCTTCTGTAAGTATATATACACAATTTTTCAAAATTTAACAGTATTCCAGCCCTGGCTGGTGTAGCTCAGTGGATTGAGCATGGGCTGGGAACCAAAGTGTCCCAGGTTCAATTCCCAGCCAGGGTACATGCCTGGGTTGTAGGCCATAACCCCCAGCAACCGCACATGGATGTTTCTGTTTCTCCCTCTCCCTCTCTCTCCCTCTCTCTCTCTCTCTCTCTCTCTCTCTCCACCCCCTTCCTTCCCTCCCTAAAAAATAAATAAATAAAATCTAAAAAAAAAAATTTAACAGTATTCCTATTTTTAATAGCTGAGTTAGTGAACTTAGAAATTGTGTTTTTCCTGTATTAGCACAACTACTAAGAACAATCTGGGTGCCTGCGGCTAGCCTGCAGGTGAAGTCTAAACATGAAACTCCTGGATTCCGAGGGACCATCACCTGTTCTTCTTCAGAGATGCCAGGGTAGCAATACAAATTATTACAATCCCATCAGCCTCTGCTTCCGCAAGAGTTACCTGGCTTACCTCAATAGTAAATTAAAATCTTTGGGCAGGATGATGAGTTAAACTTGGCTCAGAATATACTCTTGGAGAGCCATGAAATACCTAAAATAACCAAATTTTTCTGTTCCAGAAAGAGTTAAAATCTGCAAAGTGGAGGTCTCAACTGTGCCTGCCTTAATTTATCCGCTCCTTTTATTGCACTGTTCATGGCTCAGTTTATTATGAAACTATACTACTGACTCATTTATTATGAAATTACTAAGTCAACCAAGACCCATAATCATGTAATTAGGAGAAAAATTTGAAAGAAGGACAGAGTCACATAATTTGAAATCTTCTTTGACACTTTCCAAACCCTCTATGCCCACAATGTCATCAGGTCTGACTGCTTGTTTGGCACTATCTCTTAAATTTGCAGCTTTCCCTTACTACTACTTCTACCAGGCCCTAACCACCTCCTGCCTAGATGACTATAATTTTCTTTTTAACCTGGTCACCTTGATGTCAGCTTCCCCAGTTCTAATCCAATATGTATTTCCCCACCACATAAATTCTCATAAATATACATTTTTTGCCACAATTATTTTATACCTAGCTTTAAAGAGCCTTAAAATCTCTAAGACTGAGGTGAGCTATTCATTCACAAATAAACTCAACACTCACTGAGTAACTGATACTGTCAAAGAACTGCAGGTGTCGGAGGGAGAAGGCAGACCCAGGCCTAGGAAAGTAGAACTGAGGCTGTACACCCTGCAGTGGTGACATACATATAAGGAGCCCAAGAAGAACTAACTCTGAGGGAAACAGCAAAACATCAAGAGGTGATAATTTATTTTGGATTTTGAAGAATGCAGAGAAGTTCACTAGGAGGATGGAAGAAGAAAAGCATGTCTGATTCACCATTACTCACCACAGGAAGCCATCACTCAGTCTGAACATTCACAGCAGGTCTCATAAGCAAATTCTCATCATGCATTTGTTCCTGGGTGTGCAATGCATAGTTCAACCTTGATGCAATATCTTACTAAGGCTCCCTCCTGTTTTCATCTTTTGTCTTTGTCCTCTGACCAGTACTACAGAATTCTGCCCGTGACACTGATCTCTGCTCATCTCAGAATGGTACAATTAAAAGAGCACAAGCTCTGGTGATCACTTTCTTGGGTTCAAATCAGAATGTACCTCAACCTTGGCCTGGCTGGCACTTTTCCCTCCTGTGCACAATGGGGAATAATAAAAGAACCTAACACATGGGATTGTTCTGATGATTAAATAAAATAATTGATGTAAAGTGCATAGTAAAAAATGCCAGAAAGTAGGAGCTAAAAGTCCTACCTGCAACTGTTAATATTTCATTGATACTAGAACATAAACTGTCTGCAAAAAGACTGCTTTTATCTCTGCATTTTCTACACCATCCATTATGAACTTGTGCTCAAATACTTCAGACCAAATTCAAGAGTAAAAGGAACAAGAAGACTATTAGTACCACTTTTAGTTTCTCAGGCATGCCGGTACATGAGTCTTTTTAAATTTCCCCCGTAAAGACTCTTATCATAATGACCTTTGCTCAGAAGCACTCAATGAACATGTTCTGAAAAACAGGAGGCTGCTAATAGTAATTTATCTAAAAACAATACTGAGACAGCAGGTGGATAGTACAGCACTTTATTCCTTAAAATAAGATACCTGGATGACAGTTTTGTCAGACCCTGATTGAATGTGTAATATTTTTACCTAATTGTCTCTACAACACTCCTCTCTAAAGAATAACCTTTTACAAAACTGGTATTGCAGGGGGAATGATTCTTCTTAGAAGAAGCTTTAAATTAAACTTTTTGGAATTAAACTTTTTTAAATTAAACTTTTCTAAGAGGCATATTTTGTATATCCTACAAGGAGGTGAATCACATGGCCTCCTGTATTCAGGTTCATGGCCTCCTTGATACAAAACCTAAAAAAATATGAAGATAACATCCCAGAGTCCCATTCAAATATTCTTGCAGCATATCTGAACTTTATTACTCTATCTGCTTGTACATAATGGTTCCTGAGAAAAGTGATCCCATAATAGCATTCCAAACACACCTCCTGTGTGACAACAGGTGCCACTAGCTAAGAAATTCCATCTTGTGTCATTTTCTCTGGAAGCTAACAGGATTATCGCGGATGTGTAAACTCACAAAAGAACATTCTCATTCTTCCCTACTCTTCACCACCACAAAGAAAACAGATGAGGGGGGGCGGAATCTCTTCAGCCTTTGGTCTGCATATGAAGTATGGATGAAATACTAAGTCTAAAGTACTGCACACTGGGAGTCAATGTGACATCTACCCATCCCCTCCTCAAGTGAACTCAAAACACTAGAAAGCAGGAAAGCTCACCATGGAAGCCCCAGTCAGAAGAATGACACTCAGAACAAGTCTTTCCATCTTTCTTGTCACTACTCGTATCTCAGACTACAGATACTGTCTTTTAAAAAAATACCTAAACACATTATGATGAAGCAAATACCTCACTTTATTTCCCAAAAGCACACTGGTAAAACCAGCTGAATTTCCGAAATCCAACACTCAGAAATGCAGTCGCTGAAACCCTAGGGCACTGAACGCTCACTCCAAAGTGCCCAGCTAGTAGGTGGTGAGGTAGCTCTCCTGACCTCAGTTCCATCCACACGCATGTTAAGACATCCCTCAGCCTGTCTGTAAGAGGTGGAAGCAGGTAAACATAGAGGAGACGGGGATACACATAGTACAGTAGACCCCTGAACAAGGTGGGGGCTGGGCCCACTCCGATTTTCTGTCTCTTCCATCAACAAAAGGGTCTGTTTACTGCTGATGACCATGAGTTACAAGCAGGATGACTGCCAGGAGTCTGGCTCAGAAAACCCAACTGGTCCCACTGTGTTGGTGATAAAGTGGCAGCAGCATATTCTGTCTCTACGGGGACCAACTAGAGACAGTATCTAGCACACAGAGGACAGTGTGTTTTATGCTGGGAAAACCTATCCATGCGCCACTGGAGAGCACATAAAAACAAGAAAACACCAATTAGCTTCCGATGGACAGGTGTACTGGTTTCAAAAATTTTAAACCATAAATTAAAAGACTAAGAAGTCATAACAAGTTAATGTTATACCTGATTCTCGCCTAGATTCTGTACTAAAGGGGGAAAATGCTTAAAAAAAACATAATTGGGCCAACTGACAAAATTAGAATACAGATTGTATATCAGATAAAAGCACCAAATCTGAACCATTCAATTAACCGCAGTTGAAAAACTGCACTGTGATTATGTAAGAGAATATCCCTATTAGGAAACACACTACATAGGAGTAACAGCCCATGATGTAGGCAACTTACTTTCAAATAGTTCAGAAAAAAATGGTATGTATGCTCTGGCTGGTGTGGCACAGTTGACTGAAGCATTGTCCCATAAACTAAAAGGTATTCCCAGTCAGGGCACTCGCCTAGGTTGTGGGTTTGGTCCCCTATTGGGGCGTGTTCAGGAGGTAACCGATAGATGTTTCTCTCACATCAATATTTCTCTCTAGTGGGGAGGGATGGGAGGGAGGGCTGGATTGGGAGTAAAAAGGAGAAAACTGTATTTGAACAATGATTAAAATAAAATTTAAAAAATCCGTTAGGATTTTTTAATGATTTTAAAAATTTAACGATTCTGTTAGGAATCGATGGATATACCCTCGAATGAGGATTAAAAACAATCACCATATGTATGTATACATGTGTACATACGGTTGACTCAACAACAGGGATTTAAACTGTGCAGGTCCTCCTACACACAGATTTTCTTCAGTCAACCCACCATATCCCCAGGTTTCACATATGTAACTTCAACCAACCGAAGCTACAGAGGGCTGGCTGTGTTCATTGTCTTACACTGTTTTATACATAGGGCTTGGGCATCAGTGGGTTTTGGTATCTGCAGGGAACTGGTCCAGGACCCCAGTACCCTACCAGTACAATGGGACTCTTTAGAGATCAAAAGTTAAATGCACGTTTTCAGCTGCATAGGGGTCAGCACCAGTAACACCCACATTGTTCAAGGGTCAACGGTAAATACATAGAGAAAGCGCAAACAAAGCAAATGGGAAAATGTTAACAGGTAAGTTTGGCTAAAGGGTGTAAGACTGTTCTTTGTATTACTCATTCCTTGCAAGCCTTCCATCAACTTGAAATTATTTCCAAATAAAAAGTGTTTCAAAGTGTCATCTGTTGGATTGGTACCCTCCGCCACACTCCTCACTGTCTAAACCAGCTGGGCAAACGGAAAAGAGAAAGTGAAGGTAGGGTAGAACAAGATTACTTTTTCTTTCAGACTTCAGGCTTAACATCACACTTTGTTTCTGAAAAATTATATTAAATAGTCTAGACATTAAAAATTTTGCATCTGTTGGTTGGGCATCAACTACATACTACTAGGAACTAAAATACATATTAATTTACATACTTATTTATCACTATGCCAGTCTGAAGGCTTTAATTATACAGCAAAAAAAAAAAAAAAAAGCAAATGAGAAAAATAGTTCTTCTCCAAGAAACTGTCTGAAATAAATGAGTATTCTAGCTAAGAATAGGCCCTCTCTTCACAACCCCACCTAGCTCTATTTCCCAGGTACATGTCCCAAGGGGATGAAACATTTTTATCTGCATGCCTAGTCAGTTGACTGAAAAGATACTGGGTTAGGCAAAAAGTTTGTTTGTTTCGGCAAGATGGGGCTTTCAGAAGCGCTTAGCTGTCTTTAACTTCACTCAAAACAATTCTGTTAGATTGAATTGTGACAGCTGTTATATCAGTGTGCATTAAAAAAAAAACAGCAAAATTGGTGAATTTTTATGTAGCTATTTTAATACTGAAGATGAAAGAAAGTACATAACATTTTCAGCATATTATGCTTTATTATTTCAAGAAAGCTAAAAACACAACTGAAAGGCAAAAAAAGATTTGTGTAGTGTATGGAGAAGATGCTGTGACTAACAGAACATCAAACATGGTTTACAAAGTTTCATGCTGGAGATTTCTCACTGGACAATGTTCCACGGTCAGGTAGATAGGGAAAAAACACGCAGACTTTTTGGCCAACCCAATACTTAACTGAGCACATTAACGCAAGGTATGCAACCAAGAATTCCTAAAATAGGATCATAGAAACTTTAGAGCAAAATAAACAAACCCCGGATAACAGGAAGTCCAACCTCATCTTACAGATGAGGAAAATGAAGGTCAGAGAGAACATCTTGCCCAAAGTGGACCAGTCAACAAAAGTCACTGAGCAGGACCTCCAGTGCCCTTTCCCACAACAGCTCCTCTGCCTCTTAGAGCAGTTTGGAGGAGTTTTGCTTCAAAGGTTGTAAGGACAAAGATTACCTTGCAATGGAAAAAAATCAGGTAATCAATGAATGTGAAACTGATGGACCACTGTAAACACATGTTGGAAATCTAAAATCACAATTACCTACAGCTCATATGTAAATCATTTCATGTCAGCTGCTGTTACCAACTGCAACTTTAAGAGCAAAAGCCATACCACCTTCATCCTGAATTATTTCGACAGAACTGGAATTTTAAATAAATTAAAATAACATTAATTTTTGCAAGAATCTCCAGACTATATTACAGGCTGCTGGGACTGGGGGGAAAGGAAATAATCATTTCCTTCCTATCCAGCTGCCATAGTGTCCAGAAACCACGTGCAGATCAAAGTCTAATGTCCTCTTCATGATTGACAAAGCTGCAATGCCTCCTCCTTCCCACACTGAACTGACCTTACTGCCCCCCAGGCCTAGCAACAATAGGAAGACAGAACTCAGAGGAAAACGAGTTCTCCTGAGGGTAAGCAGGTGACAGAGTGGGAGCACAAAGGCAGACAGTGATCTGGTGCACCACCTCCTACCTGGCTGCTCCGGGCCAACAGTGTTTGCCAATGGTGTTAGGCTCCCCACACGGTACCCATCACAAATAAAACAGAGACAAATCACTCTCATGGGAAGGAAAAAAATGAGAGAAGGGAAGATAAAGCCCAGAAAAGTGTGTTCCAATACTGCTCCCACCTGCGACACAGACAGCAACCCCCTGAATGCCCACCAAGGCAGGAATGAGGGCCCAGAAAAAGGGCCCCCTTGGTACAAGCAATGAGAAACCAACAGGCTTCATGAGAATCAGTGCTGCCACTGAGAGGCACTTGGTCACAGCATGGCAGGCAGAGAAAAAAGCAGTTTAGAGCCAGTCCTGGCTCCGCTGAGGACAGCCTGTGACTCCAGGCAAAGCATGCAAGCCCACAGAGCATCCCTGGTATTACATGCAATAAGGTGTGTATACTGCGTGTTTACTACAAAGCACTACGCAAATGTCAACTATTCTGGTCATACTTTGCACACTATGAGTTTCTCATATCCAAACTACATGTTTGGATGTGCCTTTATAAAGGCAAAGTCCCCTAAGTTGTCACCATCACGTCCCTGTCAATACACCCAGCACCACCTTAATACTTTGTCATTTCGATCAGTCACATTATTGGAAGTCTCTCAGAGTGTCGGTACCAACTGCCAAGGGGTGCTTACATATCCCATACAACATAAACAATGACAACTGAGAGAGCAGCTGCCAGGGGACCTTTAATGGTGTTACACTATGCAAAATGTGCGCCGGTGCCACATAAGCAGAGATCTGGGTTAGTAGGAAGTGACTCTTCCTGGCTGAGGGGGTTCTAAATGCCCCTCCCACCACCATAGAGGACTACCAGCCACAAACAGAGGAAAACACCCCACACCCTGCAACAGGGCCTCTCCTGTGTTCTGTGTCTGCATAGCACGTTTTTTGTTTTTAATCCTCACCCGAGGACATTTTTTCATTGCTTTTATGGAGAGAGGAATGGGAGAGGAGGGAGAGAGACAAACAGACATTGATGTGAGAGAGAAACATCGATTGGTTGCCTTCTCATATATGCCCTGACCGGGGATCAAACCCACAACCTGGGTATGTGCCCTGACGAATGGAAGCCACACCTTTTGGTCTACAGGAGGATACTGCAATGAATTCAGCCACACCAGCCAAGGTGAGCACATTAAAAATCATAATTTTATTTTTGTAATGAATTTCTGTGATCTGAAAGATGGTATTTAATAAGTAAACATTATACACAGCTATTGTAAAAAGGTATCTTTGTTTCTAAGATAGGTGTCTCTAAAATATAAAGAAAAATTAAATCTTTTCTGTATGTCTGATACACTCAACAAACTAAAATACTCTCATAAAAAGAAAAGCTTTATAATTACACAGCACTTCTAGTCAATCCAGTTTTAAGTTTTACTTTCAATAATATGCCTGGTCATCAAAAATATGATCTTTTAAAAAGCTTTGACTTCTACAATACAGACACTATATTATATTACTGAAACTATACATGAGTCCCTTACTCCACCTCACTGGAGATTCACTGGGTTACAAAGGCAAAACGGCAGCAGTTTGTTTGTGGGAGAAGGTGCACAGGAGAAAAGAAATATTTGGGTACCTGGCTCCCATCTAATTACCCAGCCCAACCAGGAACCTTGGCCTTGCTCACAGACCTGCATAATGAAGGGGAGACTCCAGATGGAGATTTCCACTGGCCTCCAACCCCCATACAACAAGCTTGGGAGGGGAGCACATGTCACCCTTCCCGCTGTCCTCAACCGACACTGATCGACCACAGGGAAAAGGACTGGGAGAGCAATCAAACGCTGTTTTGATTCACTCCAAAACCCAGCTCTGCTCTTTTGGAATGGGCAGCAGCCCACAGCCAAGGACTAGAAATTCCACACATTCCACCTGCACCCTTCCACTGCACAGAGGGCTGGCTACTCCCTATCCATCTGCCCAGTGTAAGTGTGAAGGGTGTGAGCTCTAGAGTCAGCCCCACATCTGCATCTAATGTCTGACTTCACCATTTAGGATTTTCAAGATCTTGAGCAAATTATTCTAAACTCTGAGCCCCAAGGTTTTTCACTTGCAGAATAAACTTAAACAACACTTCTCCTCACCAGATAATTGTGAGAAGTACACATAATATATGTAAATACCGTGGTACCCTTAACGTAAGTGAGCAAAACCATTTTACTATATATTTCACTGGTGAGTCAACATGTTTAAAAAATAAAAAGAAACCAAATAAACAAAAAAAAAATCCCAAGAATAGGATTTTCATTTTTATTCACATCACCTACCAGCACTGCCAAGAATACAAAAACGATACGACACAATTAGATCCATGATTCCTATCCCCAAACCCTACGGGCCTACAGAGAACAGAAAACCCTGCGTGGTGATACCTCTGGCAGCTTTATGATCCAGGTTCTACCAGGTTTATTACCTGAAGAGAACTTTCTACCAAGCCTAGAAAGTTCTCTTCAGGTAACAAACGGTGGCTGAAAAACGGCCTATAAATTCTCTCAAGTATCTTTCAACTGCAAGGCCCTCACTACTACCCAGGGCCTTTGCCACCTGACCACTAGGATGATCAAATCACTGTCTGGCCATAGCCTAGCCCTTGAACTTCACTGTCCCTATATTCCCTCACCTGGTCTCCTCACCCATCCTGTGAAGTCAGACAGACCCAACTAGTCACTTTCCTTCTACGGAACTTTTCCTTGTCTTCACACAAATCATTTCCTCTATCTAGAATGCTCTTCTCTACCTGGAAGACTCCTTGAAGGTGTCACTACCTCTGTGAAGCTTACTGTTATCCCCCCTAGCAGGGCTGGTCACTCTTTCTGGGCTTCCTAACTGCAGTCAATTCACTGCATATAGTGAATTGAATTTACCTCTTTCACACTCAAACACTGTTGGCAAGTGCATAAGCTAGTGTTACCTCAATGGAAGGTGTATTAGCAATATCTATCAAAATTTTAAATGCAGCCCTGACTAGCATGGTTCAGTGGGTTGACTGTCATCTGGCAAACCGAGAGGTCTTCAGTTCGATTCCCAGTCAGGCCACATGGTTGGATTACAGGCAGGTCCCCAGTTGGGGGTGTGTGAGAGGGAATCAATTAAAATTTTAAATGCACAGACAGCCCTGGCCAGTGTGGCTTGTTGGTTGGAGCATCATCTCATAACTGAAAGGTCACTGATTCAATTCCTAGTCACGGCACATGCCTAGATTGTGGGTTCAATCCCTAGTCGGGGTGCATGCAGAAAGCAACTGATCGATGTTTCTCTTTCACATCTGTTTCTCTCTCCTACCCCCCTCTGTCAAATGAAAATAAAATAAACCTGAAAAATAAATAATGCACAGACAACTTCACCTAGCAAGTGCACTTTTAATGACTTTTTCCTTCAAAAGTTTATGTATAAAAGGATCTTCATGTCAACACAGTTTGTAAAACAAAAGAGTGGAAATCACCTAAATTTCCAGCAAAGTAAGACTGGTTAAAGAAGGTGCATCCAAACCACAGAACACTATGCGACTCTGAAAAACACTAATAATATACACACACAGACACACACACACAGAGAGGAAACTACATCCAATATAAATTAAATGTTCTTAAAAGGTACAAAAACAGTGTGGCAGTGTGCATAGTATGCTGCCTATTGATGCAGAGTGAGGAATATATATAAACTACATATACACACATATAGACATACTTTTTTTTTTCCAAATTGGTAATGGTAGTTGCCTCTAGGGAAGAGAATGAAGTTCTGGGGATAGGGGAAAAGAAAGAGGCTTATACTCTGTACACTCTCTTGTACCATTTAAATTTTGTACACTATTCATTTGCTTAAGAAAAAAACCATGAGAGAGAACTAGAGGAAAAAAACCTACCTGCTAAAGCACCAGTTTTCCTAGTAGCCTGGGAGTGTATATCAGGCAGACGCTACTTCCAATTCATCTCTATGGTCAGGGTCTAGTGCACAGTAGGCACTTAATAAATGTTTGCTGCAGGAATTACTTTAATTCTTTCCCTTATATTGTGAGGCTATAAACTAGTTATTCAATGGTGATAACTTAAAAAGTTAACATTAACTTAGCACTTAGTAACACCTGGCACTATCCTAAGTACTTGACATCATTAATCCTTTAATCCTTATAACAATCCCATTGCAGCAAGATGAGGAAACTGAGGCCCAGAGAGATTAAGTAACTTGTCATGGGTCACACACCTGGGAAAGTGGCAGAGCCAGGATTCAAACACTGACGCCAAGCCCCTGCTCTTAAATGTGAGGTTATACTATTTTTCACATACCTAGAAATGAATTGAAATCACTGAACCCTGAAGTACACTCCTTACTGAACACTTGCTACAAAAATCATCTGTCTTTTTACTCCTTAATCATAGAAACAGCTCAAATAAAGTAAGTTAGGCCACCATCTACGTGGGGACTGAGGAATCCCAGAGGAAGCTGTGATCCTGGCTTTCTGATCCGCATGCACCCTCATCCCACCCCAGCCCACCCCCAAGGGGATCAGGCTCTAGGAAAATGATCCACAGACTAATCAAAATAAGACACTGACCTGCTCACCTGTGAATTTACCATGGAAGCTATGTTTGGTTCAATAAATGCTTGGTATAATCCTGTATCTATACCAAGCATTCCATCTCAGTGGCTACCTAGTCTAACCGATGGGAATTTTGAAGAAAAAATTCTACCTGAAAAATGAAAACCACTTACTCAGAAACACAACAATTCCCCACCGCCCAGAACTGCCAGCGAAGACCACAAACACTAAGAAAGAGACGCCCCTGGACCCTTTCTTGTCCTTCTTCTGGTCCCCAATACCACTCTTAAGCAAAATTTCAGGCTTTTCCTCAGGTATTATGTATTAGACACTCTCACAAAACTTATTCATTAGTTTTTAGGCTGCTATTTGCTGTTGTTGCTATTCTTTTCATAACACAGGGAAGCATCTTACCTCAAAGTTCTCCAAATCACACTGCTATAAAGGTTAACTTCTAGGAATTCCCCGTGTGTTTCCAGCCTTGAAATGTGCTGTCCTTTAACTGGCATTCACTCCCCCAGTATCACGAGACTTTTCCTATCCTGGTCCCTGTTTTAGGTTCCAGCCTACTCCAAGGTCTGTAGCCCTCTATCCACTGACAACCATAAACTAGGAATGGGGCTTCTGAACCAACTAAATATGCTAAATTCGAAAGTGTTGCCACAGCTGGATTATTAATTTTCAAACTATAATACATAGATTTGATTCAAACTTAATATAATCTAATTCACCTTTTCTTTTTGCTTTAAAAGATACTGAGAGACTATGTATGCTTCCATTTATATGAAATATCCAGAATAAGCACATCCACAGAGACAGGAAGAAAGCAGATATGTGGTTGCCAGGGGTAGGAAGGGGGAAATGGGTTTTTTGGGTACAGGTTTACTCTGGAGTGATAAAAAGCTCTAGAACTAGATAGAGAATGGCAATGATTGTACATCACGGTGAATGTACTTGAATGTCACTGGTCTGTACATTTTAAAATGGTGAACTTTATGCTATGTGTATTATAAACTACAATTTTTTAAAAAATAACTAACATAAGACTGAAAATAAATGTTATGCCACCATTTCTAATACATTAAAGTATAAAGGACACTTTAATGGCAATAAAGTAAGCATAAGGGATCTATCTCCTATAAACAGACAAAAATAAAACCTACTTTGTTAACTTTTCCTACTAAAAAAAAAGATATTGAGCAACAATGTGAGCCATTTTGTAACCCATCACATTTGCAATGTTCTTCCTAAGACCACCCAGTGCTGATGAGGAGATTTATCTCCAGTTGGTGGGAAGAATAAACTGGCACAGAACCTTTCTGAAAAATATCTGAAGATGTACCTTAAAAGTGTTCATACTAAACCTAAAACTATTTTAATATAAAAGGTTCATTTTTTTTTAAATCTTCATACCTTTGGGTCCTTCTGGGAGTCTAGCCTAAGGCAATTTTCTGAACGACAGAAAAAGTTTTTTGCAAAAACATTAATCACATTATTTACAGTGGCAAAGAAAAATGGAACAATCTATGCCCAAGAATCCATGCAATGCAGTATTACACAGCCATTATAAATATGTATAAAATATTTAATGATTTGGAAAATCACTTATACCATAATGTTAAGTGGAAAAGGCAGAAGAAGAAAACTACATTTACAGTGTGATCAATCATATTTAAATAGTAAATAAAGACTAGAAGAAAACAACCAAAATGTTATTAAAGGTTGAATCAGATGGTGGTAATTATTGTCTTCTTATACTCACTCCACAGAGTCCAAAATATTTTATACATTAGGAAAATAATAACCAAGCAAAATCAAGAGGTGGCAGAGAAGACTTTCTGATAGCATCACTACCTACGCTTTAATGGTCAAACAGTACAAGAACAAAGCAGGTGCAGAAACTGAACTAAATTTCTGGCAGCAAACCCTGGGAAACTTGGCTACTGCAGTGGTTTGTTGTTTTTGTTGTAAATGTTTGTGTTTGCCTATTGTTTTTAAATAAATTCCTATGGGAGAAGAGTATACAAAAGCTCCCTGTACTATCTGTGCTGTACTTCTGACATTCTAAAATTATCTCAAAATAAAACATTTAAATTAAATAAATAAGTAAATCCTTGCTAGGTCACTTAATTTATCTTTCACTAAAAACAGAATGTAGATAAACAGTTTCCTAGGCAGTAATAAAGGACCTGGGTCCTTTCCTCACAGATTACATCAGAGTCTTTCCTGGAATAGTCACCTTCACAGAAACCACCTCTGCTGCCCAGCAGAGGCCTTGGTCTTCAACATTTCAAAGCTATCACCTCCAGGAAATGACCTAAACACTACGAGCTTCTGAGCTTCTCACTTTTCCGTGTATTATCCATCTGCCACAAACGGCCCTTCTATTTCCTCACCTCGGCCCCAAACTCTCTTTTAGTAACTTCCAATTTCTCTTTCAAGCCCCAAGTCAGTTGTCACCTCCTTTGGAAAGCCGTCCCTGATGCAGCCCTCTCATCCCCAACCTGGCCAGGCTTTTCTTTTCCTAAGTGCAGTTGGACCTCTACAAGTTTTATTTCTGTACTTACTCCCCCAGCATTATACTCATTTGCTGACACACATCTTCTCACACAGGGTTAGAAACTTTCAAAAGTTATAAACGTTTGTAACTTCTATTCACTCTTTTCCAGGCTTACATTCAATAGCTATAAGCCAGAAGAACGCCCAATTATTTTGCAACTCTGTTCCAAGTAAACCCCAAATGCACACACAATGCTCCCTTCTAACTCCTGGTGCAATCACGCCAGGAGTTAAGTGTGTTTTCCACTTTCTCCAAATAATGAGCAATGTTTGCAATGGCACAGCACTCACCCAATATTAGGAATTGCTTTCCTACACCTCAAGTAAGTACATCCGAGACACTAAATGTTAACATTCTTCTAATTTATCCATAACTTCTATCTACTAAGAGCTTTAACTGCCACATATCTTTTCATGAGCATCACCACTTGGTTGAATTTTTGGGGAGATTATCTTCCACAAAGTAATGAAGATTTTTAAAACTCCCAAGTCATAGCTTGAAGAGGAAAGAACCTCCAGGCTGCACTGAGCTCAGAGGTCAGCTGGGCCTACGCGTTAGCCAGCTAAGTGACTTGCTCCAGACATCTGAAGGGACTGCAAGTCACACCTCTTAAAAACAGCAAATGATTTATTGAAGGCTCTGACATTTACTGACAATCAAAAACACAAGTGTTCAGTACCAAGGGTCTACAGAATATGCCAGTCACAGTTCTCTTTCATTTTTGATCTATTCACTACTGAGGTATAAAGGGGGCTTCTTTTTCTCAAGAGTTCTCTTATATTTCAAGATCTTTTCAAAAGCCTTCAAGTTTTTTTCTTTTTTTAAGAAGTCTCCAGCCCTGACTGGTGTCAGTCAACTGTTTGGACGTCATCCCTCAAAGCAAAAGGTCACCAGTTTGATTCCTAGTCAGGGCACATGCCTAGGTTTTGAGTTCAGTCCCTGGTCAGGGAGCGTACAAGAGGCAACCAACTGATGTTTCTCTCCCTTTCTCCCTCCCTTCTTGTCTAAAAAAAATAAATAAATATTTTAAAATATTCACGTGTTTTTAAAAAAAATCTTCTTTATATCTATACCAGTATGTGATTTCTCAGTACAGTATGCTTCTCAGTAAAGTATGCCTTTCCACTGAGCTCAAGAGGCATGGACCAGACACTTCCACAGTAAAATGAGATGAAGGCCCCATCGTGTTCCTCAAAGATAACACAATGTGCCTGGATCTTTAATTAACTATGAAGAGAAGGAATGGAAGAGGGAAGAAGGGAAAAAATATGTTTTTATTTAATTTTTTAATCCTTACCTAAGGATGTTTACTGATTTTAGAGAGGAAGACAGAGAGGGAGAAACATGGATTGGTTGCCTAGAAACACCCATCAGTTGCCTTCCATACTCACCCCAACCAAGGATCAAACCCTCAACGTAGGTATATGCACCTACCAGGAATCAAACCCATAACATCTTAGCATATGGGACAATGTTCCAACTAACTAAGCCACCCAGCCAGGGCTATGTGTTGATTTTTAAACAATAAGTGTTTAAGGTACAACGCAAAATTTTCAAGAAATCTCAGGTTTACAGATAGCTGCTCTGACCTACAGACTCAGGACAGTTGCCTTCCTTTAACCAGGTGTAGTAAGCTCTGTCTGTCACTGGGAGAATTTCAGTGGAAAATTAGAGAAATCCTATGCATGACCGGTAAACTCGATGAAGCTACTTCATACATCCTTTAACATTCTAAATTCATACTCTAGTGCATAAACCCAACTAACAGACCCAGCAACAAATGATTACCAGAAAAATTATTTCACCAAAGTGAGCCCCATAACTTTCTGACAATGTAATTGCTTTGCTATGGTTAAACCTGTTCTTATATTATGTTATGACTAATAAATATGAAGGCAAATGGGGAGGAACATACTTCTTAACCACAAGGATCATCACACAGAAGGTGATTAAATGTATGATGATTTAGAAAACTATCAGATTATTTAGTTCTGTCACCGAGACTATCATTTTATTCAAGCAGACACTGTTAGTACACACGAAATGTTAGTGTTCTTATTCCAACTAAAATCAGCAGCATAAGATTCATCAAATAAATGTGCAAGCTATTCCAAACCTCCCTGAATTGACATTCTAACATTATTTAAACAAATTACATTTAAAAAAATGTTGTATGACCCAACAGAAAAATGTACAAAGATCAGGAGATCAGGAATGGTCACCTAGTCTACAGCCATACCACCCTGAACACGTCCAATCTTGTCCAATCTTGGAAGCCTGAATGGGAGGAACGGTCAGCTGATGTAGGAAAAAATACATGTGGCAATAACTCATATTTCACTTCACTCATAACTAAAGGACCATACATGTAATTCCTGAAGTGCCATTTCACCTCTCACATTAAAAAATTTTAGTGATGTTTGCCAGAAGGTAGGTTAACAGCAACTATCCCATTAGTGACAGTATAAACTGATAAGATACTTTTGTAGAAATGGCACTACCTATCAGAATTTTTATTTTATTTTTTTAGATTTTATTTATCTATTTTTAGAGAGGAGGAAGGGAGAGAGAAACAGGAGAGAAACATCAATGGGTTGCCTTTCACACACCCCCAACTGGGAACCAGACCTGCAACCCAGGCATGTGCCCTGGCCAAGAACCCAACCAACAACCCCTTGGTTCACAGGCCGGCACCCAATCCACTAAGCCACACCAGCCAGGGTGACCTAAAAGAATTTTGAAATGCATGTACCATTTACCCCAAAATTCCACTTTTAGTACTTTATCAATAACTACAATCTCATAAAGTGAACATATACATATTCAATGTGTTTGTTGTATAATTAATGGTATTAGCAGCAAACACTGGAAATCTGAAATAAACAACATTAAGAAACTAGGTAAATAGCCCTGGCTGGCGTAGCTCAGTTGATTGAGCACGGGCTGTGAACCAAAGGGTCACAGGTTCGATTCCCAGTCATGGCACTTGCCTGGGTTGTAGGCCAGGTCCCCAGTGGGGGCCACATGAGAGGCAGCCACACATTGATCTGTCTCTCTCTCCCTCTCCCTTCCCCTCTCTAAAAAATAAATAAACCTTAAAGAAAAAAGAAAGAAAGAAAGGCACTAGATAAATACATTAAGGCAGAGGCATATCATGTTCCGGGACAAAATGATAAAAGAATGACATATACTAAGAGATATCTTAACTAAGTGACTGAACTTTAGCAAAATAGATTTCTTTTAGCAACCATACAAAAAAGCCAAGTTATCTCTCAGGTAAAGGGAGATCATTATATAAATTAGACTAATCAAGTTCTTCCACACAACATCATTCAAAGACAGAAAACAGTAAGAAACAGCTACAAACTTCTTAGGAAGACTGTATACCATGAGTATTACAGGCAGCCTGGTTCTCATGTATGAATAAGGACAACAGACAGACATTTTGAAACATGAAATTATTCAAGGAATACAGCAACCATGAACTCTTTTGGAAAAAAAAATGATCAGCTAATGAACGTTAAATGCATTAAAAGGGTCAACAGAACACTCAACCTCAGATGGAGGAACAATATCTACAAGCTCTGAGGGAAAGAGTGCAACCCAAGAATTTGACACCTAGCCAGGATGTCCTTCAAGTGTAAGGCAGGCAGGTAGACTTTCTTAATTCACCAAATAAGGCACCCTTTTTAGAAATGGACAATAAAATCTAACCAACAGGGAGAGGAATCAAAAAATTCAGATATGAAAAGACTACACAGTTCCAGTGGACCCTGACCAGTGTGGCTCAGTTGGTTGAGCATCATCCTGCAAAGCTAAAGGTTACCAGTTCAATTCCCAGTAAGGGTACACAGGACCTGTACTCATTGTGCAACTTCCTGTGTCTATATATCTCAAAAAGTAGGGGTTTTTTTTAAATGCAAGTGATAGTAAATTTATCTTTTTTCTAAACTAGCATGACCCCCCAAAAAATCTTCACAAATTTTTAATAAAATTACTTAGATTAGGTATCCATTGCCCTTATCTGTGAATAAATAGAAAGATAAGAACAGATAGAGACTATTTAGATAATGCTAACCATAGTCTAAGGTAGCAGGATTTGGGATGATTTCTCTTTTGCCATGTTCTTTGTATCTTTTGATACAGGTTGATTTTTTTAATGAGCACAAGTCATTTTTATTAAACTTATCCAGTTGTTACTCTAAAACAAGAAAATCTTCCCAGGTCTGATTATTAGCTAATTTAGAAAAAAAAATTTTCTCAGCCTCATTTAGCTCATAAAATACCTTTATACCATTCCAGGGAATCTGAGACCAGAGCTCCTTGTCATTATAACCTTCATATAAAACCGCAGCAGGCTGCTCTATTGTAAATGAACTACTGCATATGCTAAGCCCAATGGGCTGAACCAAAGTGCAGAAAGAAATCAAACATCTGGTTATCAGTTTTAGAAAGTGAAGGTGAAGTGAGAGTGGGGCATCCCAGAGAAGATAACTATTACAAGTGGAGATATTGGACGAGTACCTGATAAAAGGCCAGGAGTGAGGTAAAAAGGTGAAGTCATAACACTGGGTATTATTTTGATGAAAATGCCACCTCATGGAGTTATCTGTGTATCTCCCTTGAGCTCCTCCACTAGACTATACCCTGGTCTAAGGCAAGTACTACATCATAATTGGCCTTGTATCCCTAGCACTGTAACCTGCCTGTGGTAGCTGCTTCAAGAGTTTACGGGAGGGATGAATTTTTAGTAGGGGCAAATGAGGAAGAAAAAGCCCAGGACTACACTGTAAGGAATACACAAAATCAGGGTGAGGAGAAAGGAGGCGTCACCACTTCAGAAGAAATCAAAACTAAGATGGTGTCAACTAATGCTACTCAAGAAGTGGTCTGCACACTATTCCTGGTCCATGGCAAAGGAAATGTATTAATTGAAAGCATTTAGAAACTTCTGTATCAATTTGGCATTGTCACAACATCCAACTTTATGTCTCTCAAATTCAGTAACAGCCCTGACTGGTATGGCTCAGTTAGTTGGACATCATCCAACAAAGCAAAAGGTCACTGGTTCAATTACCAATCAGGACACGTGTCAGGGTTGCCAATTCAGTCCTTGGTTGGGTGCACTCAGGAGGCAACTGATTGATGTCTCTCTCCCCGTCTTTCGCCCTCCCTTCCCCTTTCTCTAAAAATAAATAATAAAAGTTTTTTTAAAAATCCACTAACACTGGGATTGTACTTTGAAGAATGTTTTTCATTTCATTTTGTTAGTAATTCATTTTTATCTATCTTCCACAAAGTTCTGGCCCATGGCAGACTGAAAATTTTAAATCAATAAAAGACTAGTTCTTTATGATGAAAATAAGAAATTAAGAAAACTTGCTTTCTGTTGATAACCTGCAAGGTGGTCCAACTACCACTATGCCCACAATAGTCATATTTTTTCTACTCTATCACATTAGAGACTTTAGAGGATATGCAGAAATTATGTTTTCTCTTTTGCTATCAACAAACTTTGACCATCTTGCCCTTTTAATTATGAAGTAAATTTTGTAAGTTTTAAGGTTAGATGATTTGATATACTGTTTTTCCTGAAATAACATTTCAAGTATGCTACCTTTCAAGTAAAAATGCCTATGTAAATGTGCACAAGCTTAAGAAGAAACCTAGTAACAGAAGAAAACATAGGCCGTGGAGTAAGAATTCTGGGTCTGACCTCACCTCCATCAACTTATGTAATTTTGGACAGGATACTAACATTATCCTCCCTGAGCCTTGGTGTCCTCATCTTTCTTAGCTATAAAATGGGGACAGATAATAGCTACCTTGCAGAATCACCGTAAGATACTGAGATACTGTATGCGGTATACCAGGGCCCCCAGACAAGTGCCAGCACAGAGTGAAATGATGAAACACACACGGACCTTTTTTCTCCCTCTAAACCCCAGCTTTCTTCCCTTCCCATTAGCCTTTCACCTCCCTCACGCCTGTGTGCCTTGTGGGTTTCCTCAGTCAGTATCCACAACTCCCTCACATCCCTCAGCCCCCACTCCTAATTGTTACCCAGCACTTTTTCCAGAAGCAATTAGCTTTTGGAGCATCCCAGTAAGCACACTGTCTACATACACAGCCATTTGTTCTAACAACTCCCTGTGCTCACATGCTCCCCACTCCCACCTACCCAGAGGAAAAATACCTGAGCTTGCTGGCTGCTATAGGTTTTGGAAAAACAGGGTGTTTAACTATATTCATACTCTACTTCAATCTTACCTCTCTCTTTAAATACCGCTACTATCATTTACTAACCTCAAGGGTCCACCTTGACCCTCTTGGATTTATTTTCACACCTGTCTCCCAATTACCTAAATATCTCTTGAATGCTTACTGGGCACTGGAGATGCAAAGAGGCATTAAGACTCATCCTGATGGGGACTCTTAAAGAGAGAGAACTAATCCCACTCCCAGGCTTGCAGTGGGAATGAGGGGAAGGGAGAGAGGGAAAGAATGGAAGCCTTTCACATTTTTGCTCTCCAAACTTCTGAATTGTTTGACACATAATAAAAACAAACTAAAATAATAAAATTGAATAAAAAGACCTAGCCATAATTGAAGATGATAAATGTAAAAGTAATGAGGCTGAAAAGCCTCAAACGGGTTGTATTTATGGTGACCTGGAAATGGTGGGTGAGGTCTCACCTGCAAAAATGAAGAAAAGAACATTCAAGCTGAGGGAACAGAACTGACCAAAGCAGAGAAGTATGAAAGCATCATCAGTGTTCTAGGAATGAAAAGTGGTTTGTTGTGGCTATAGAACAGGATACAATTTGGGAAGTCTAGAAGATATTCCAAATAAATCACTTTAAGCACTTAGTAAGTCACTTCCCCCTTACTGAAAAGACTAAAAGTAAGTGAAATTGTGAAAATCCAGGACTCATGTGCTTCCCACTATATAGAAACTTGGTCTCTGATGACAACAGTGAGGACTCTCTGTTCTAAATGATTTGGGGGTCAAGTGCATGATCACATCTGAGTTCCATGAGGCAGCTCTGGCAGGAATACAAAAGATAGGCTTGGAGAAAAAGAACCTGGAAGCTGTCAAGACAACACAGTGAAAGCAAGAGACAATGACAGCCTGACTGAAGTGGAGGGAATTGAAGGAAAGGTCAGGGTAAACACACTAAAAAGTTAGCAGCTGCATCAACAGGTCTACAGGGTGAGGACTAAAAGTCGGGGGGGGGGGGGGGGGGGGGGGACTAAAAGTGAAGGGGAAGTTAAAAATGACTCAGGTTTATCATTTGAGTGTTGGGTGAACAACATCATTAAGAAAACTAGAATGTAGGGGAGAAGGTGCTACCTGAGAGGAAGATGATGGGTTTGGTTTAGATGTTTGATTAAAATGTCTACAGGACACTCAGGTGGATATCCAAGGCTTGAGAGAAAGGCTGAGCTCTCATTAGTACCTAGGTCAGAGCCAAAGCCATGAGAAAGAAAATCAAGGGAGACTGAACCATGAGAATAACATCATGGAAGCCAAGGAAAAAAAAGTGTTTCAGGAAAAAAAAAAAAAAAAAAAAGGAAATCAGTGGCTGTTAAAGGTCAAAAGGAAAAGTCAGATGACAGAAGGACTGAAAAGAGACTATTCACATTGGATTCAGCACAAAGAGGTCGTAAGTGATCTTGAAACATAGTAGGTCTGCAATGGTACTAGATCGAACCTTGGCAGGGAAAGGGAACAGGTTTGAAAAAGCAGAGGCTACATGTTCAGGAATTCCCTCCCTCTTCACGGTAGGCTGTGCTGTCCCATGTTCCTTGACTTGGACTAGACATGTCCACAATCCAACTACCTAAGATCGCAGCGCTCCTTCTCATGACCAAGGCCAGTTACCTTCACCCACAGCAGCATCTGCCCACCTATCTACAGACAGAGCCAAATCCCTTATTGTATCAGCACATGGTCCATCTCTATTTATTAGTAAAAACTTTGAGTAGCCAAATTTAAGGTCTGATTTTGCCTCCATTACAGGGACTACTCACAGGTGACATTCCAAGACAAGAAGTGTTTGAAACCAAAGCAATTTTTTAAGAAAACTGAAAAATGTAAGCAAGGATTCAACTCTGCTCAAAATTTTCATAGTAAGCATTTAATACTAATTAACAACTCTGCAGAGTAGCAGGAACCTCTATGATTATAATACATCACTTAAGAACTCATGAGTATTCAACCTAAAGGGATGATTTAATCAAATGTAGCTGCAGTATAGCTATGCTAGTAATTTTGTACTGCAATTACAAATCTTTTTAAAATAACTCTAAATATGCATGTCAAAATGCCTCCTCCTAGAGGAACACTTAGTTTAAAGGAAATCCCATACTCCCTCGCCCCAATCATTACCATCTCAAAACCAAAGAAAATAAAGTTGGATGACATTCCTAATCACCCTTCCACGTGAGGTGGCACACGTACTGTGAAGAGCCCAGGCTCTGGAGTCAGATCGCCTTGGGCCCACATGTTCGTTAGGTGCCCCGAGAGCAGGTCTGCTCCTTCCCCTCTGGTAGGAATGGCAATAATGTAACCTAGCCAGGTGGGTGTGGTTAACCGATACTGAATGACTTTTAGAAAATGAATACATGAAAAATAACTAACTTAGCCTGACTGGTGTAGCTCAGTGGACCGAGTGCAGGCTGCTAACCACAGGGTCACTGATTCGATTCTCAGTCAGGGCATATGCCTGGGTTGCGGGCCAGGTCTCCAGTAAAGGATGAGCAGGAGGCAACCACACATTGATGTTTCTCTCCCTTTCTCCTTCTCTTCCCCTCTTTCTAAAAATGAATAAATAAAATCTTAAAAAATAATAAAAAATAACTTAGAGCAGATACTATATAAATATACCATTTTCACCTTAATTAGAGCTGAAGTTTACAAAAGCTCAAACATATGACAATACTCTTAAAAGTAAAAATGTTGTCAGTAGGAAATGGAGAGGAAAAAGTTCCTGGAATAAATCAAGAGCTATGACCCCAGGGAAAAGACCCTCCTCCTATAGTACACAAACCAGGCAACGGCTTCCTTGCATTTTGGGGACAAGGCCTGCTTTACCTACACCCTTGACCCTGGTACGCCTCAGATGAACTCCTGGTGTCAGTGATGCAGAAAGGAAGTAATCAAAGAGTCCTGTTCACCTCACGTCCACTGGGCCACTCCCTCCTGTGCTTAATAAATATGTGACTCAAAACTTACTTTAGGAAAAAATGCACATGGTAATCATGAATTATGAGTTCAGACCAGACTATAAACTACTTTACCAATTAATTACTTACAGGTGGTCATTTCACAATGCTCTCCTGATTGTCAATTAAAACGAAACCTGAATACAAGATTGCTCTGCTAGCTTAGTCAATAACCAATCCTGCTCCCAAAGCTCCCTGAGGGGAGGAATGTGTCTTCCTTGGTCTGTCTTGGTTCATCTGACATTCCCTAGGGCCTGGCATACAGTGGCTATTTAAAATTCCTTGAAAGATTTGTATACCCACGTCCTCAGTGGTATTACCTACAATAGCAAAATGGTGGAAGAAATCAACAAGATGAACATATAAACAAAATGTGGTATATATCCACACAATGGAGTATTACTGAGACTTAAAAAGGGAGGAAATTCTGACACACGCTACAACATGGATGAACCTCAAGGACATCGTGCTAAGTGAAATAAGCCTGTCACAAAAAGACAAACAGTGTATAACTCCCCTTATATGAGGTACCTAGAGTAGTCAAATTTACAGAGACAGAAAGCAGAATAGTGGTCACCAGGGGCCGAGGAAAGGGAAATGGAAGTTAGTATTTAATGAGTATAGTTTCAATTTTGCAAGATGAGAAAAGTTCTGGGGGTGAATACACAACAATGTGAATGTACTTAAAATGGTTAAAATGGTAAATTTCATATTATGTTTTTAGTTTACAAACTCACTGAATGAATAAATAAATATTCTTCCCTAGCTGGTGTAGCTCAGTGGATTGAGCACCAGCCTGTGAACAGAAAAGTTCGATTCCCAGGCAGGGCACGTGCCTGGGCTATGGGCCAGGTCCCCCCAGTGCGGGCGCATGAGAGGCAACCTACTGATGTATCTCTCACATGTTTCTCTCCGTCTCTTTCTCACTCCTTTCCCCTCTCTCTAAAAGTAAATAAACAGAATCTTCTCAAAAAATACTCAGCACTACTTTCATCACTGACTACATGTTCTCGTACCTTTGGATTATTCACTAGAGAATTCCAATCTCCACATTTTGTAGATGAAGAAAGTGGGACAGACGGCTTAACTGATCTACCACTGTACTACATGTGGTATCTACTATACAGTGCTGCCCGGCATTAATGGTGTATTGTATCTGACTGGCTGTAGGCCCCATGAAGATAAGAGTCTTATCTTCATGCCTTAGGTCTCCTCTTTGCTAGAACCTGAACACACCACCCACAGCCTCCCTGAATGCTCTGAAAATCCCTGTGGCCTGAACATCTGTATCTCAGAGGATGTCACTGTATCCCTTTTTCAACCAAACCACTAGCTTGGCAGGGGTCAACAAGGCAGCATTGAGAACACTGTTGCCACTGGAGGTGCTCAAACACAGGCTGGGCCATCACCCACTCCCCATGGCTTACTTCATGCCAAGAGTTGGGACACAGAAAGGTTCAGATTTCATCTTTGAGGAAGCTGAGTCTTTGGCAGTAGACAGATGAGGATCAGGAACAATTAAACAACAAAAGATAAACACTTAACAAATCTCAGGGAGTAGTGAAAGTGGCTATGGGTCTGGAAAATGTAGAAAGTATCTTCAGCAGAGGCAACCTCTGAGCTGGATCTGGAAAGATGAAGAGTTTTCCAGGCACCACCAATGAAAAAGCTGGAACATGTAGCAGAAAGAACAGCAGACTGGGTTTCAAAAGAAAGCATCTTCCTGACTTTGCTTTGCTATTATCTACGTAAGTGACCTCTGCAAATCACAAATCCCGTTTCCCCACATACAAACCTACAACAAGACCCCAGCAAGTTGTGTGTGTTGCATCTAACCGGAAGCTCTGAAGGCAGACCACCTGGGTCCAAACCGTGCCACTGGTACTTAACAGTGACCTTGAGCTGATTCTGTGCCTCGGTCTCCCCACTTCAAAAGGCTGGTGTCCTAATTAGACAACACATGTCAATCACTTAGCACAAGGCCGGCCCACAGTAAGCCCTCAAAAAATGACTGTAGCTGTCATGAGCTACACTGTGAGAGAAGCAAACATCAGTGCAAGCATTGTGCCTGCTGAGCTTCCAGTTCCCTCCCAGTCCAAGAGACATCCATGGGGGGATGGGAGCACAGAGCCGGGGCTGCAAACCCTGCACGCCAGTGTCACTGCCCAGATCCGCACGCGCCTCTCCCCTCCCCAGGGAGAAGCGATGGCTCAGCAGTACCGGGGTCCCGGTCGCACCCCTCAGGCTGGGCACCCAGAGAGAGAAAGGGCTAGGACCCCACTTACCATGCTGGCCGGGGGAAGAGGCGGCTCAGGTGAGCTGGGCTTCAGATTCGTCCCGCTCTCACAGTTCAGGTCATGATCCCGCAGACTCGGGAAGTCCCCCGCCCATGCAAAGAGAACCGCTTCCCACCCGGGCCCCCGCGGAGACCCTCTAAAAAGAGTGCAGCCCCCCGGCCCGCCTCATCGGGGACTCCCAGAACAATTCATCAAGACCCACCCTCTCCTCTCCAAGTTAACTAAAAAAGCAGGAAATGGGGATCGGAGGCTGGCAAGGAGGGCAGCAGCTCGGGGGCCCCCGCCCGGGCCCGACCCCCGAGGGGAGGTTCCGGGCCCAGGCAGGGGCTCCCCGGCCTCCGCGTTCAGAAGCAGCGGCGGGCCCGGCCTAGAGGCTGAAGGGACGGAGGCTGAAAGGGCCTCGGCAGCACAGTCGGAGGGGCCGGTCTAGAGAGAGGCTGGCTTAGAGGAGAGGCCCGGGGGCCCGCGCTGTCCTCGCCGCCTCAGCCCCTACCGCAGCCACCGCCGACCTCGGAAGCATCCCTGCACAAGTCCACTCCTGTGCCGCCCGCTAGTGCAGTGCTGCCGCCCCCGACTAACAGCCCGAACGCGCCGGAAGTGGCGAGAGGCCGGCGTGGCCCTACGGCGCGGCCGCTGGGCTGCGGCGCTGGAACCGGACCAATCCGGAATCAGGCGGAGGGCAGGGGGAGGGGAACGCAGGGCGGGGCCGTACCTGACGGTTCCCTCTGGTCACGCCCTCAGCCCCGCCCCGCGCCTGACGCCAGTCCTCGCGAGCCGGCGGCCATGTCGTTAAAGAGCTGCTTCCTCTTTCGCTTCATGCGCTCATTCATTCCTCAGATCTTTGGGGAGCAGATCTTTTGCATGCCAAGCACCAGCCTAGAAGTCAGCAACACGCAGCCTCTGTCCTCGTACAGCTTACATCCAGTCAGCCCACGTACACGTTAGCCCTGCTATGGCCCAGGAGCTTCTGTAGGTGCGAGGGCTAGTGCAATAAGCGAGGCTGCTGTAGACCCTGCCCTCAGGAGGCGGATTAGCAACAAGTGAAGAGCAAATGAATGATTTGATTGTAAGAACGAGGAACGCTGTGAGGAAAGTGAACGCAACAGACGCAGTGGGCTGAGAGAAAATGGAAGGGAAGAGTAGGAAATTTAAACTGAGACCTGAAGAATAAAGTCAGTAGTGGGAATCGTGACCCAAGCATAAAGAACAGCAGAGATCCTGGGTTCTGGAATAGCAAAGAAGGTGTTGGTTCCTGTTCTGTTCTCCAACCCACGTTACTTGTAAAAGTGTCGATTTTAAGAAATAGAAGCAGGAAACAATCCGTAGCAGCAGAGATGCTGCTAGATGTGCCTACTGCATAGCCTGGAACAAATCTGTATAACTCAATGCCTTTCAAACTCCAGTGTGAATCAGAGTCATCTGGCAGGCCTGTTAAAACATTGCCGTCCTGACCTGGTGGAGCTCATTCAGTTGGGCATCGTCCTGCAAAGCAAAAGGTCATAGTTCAATTATGGTCAGGGCTGAGATACAACCCATCATTAATGCTTCCCTCCCATATTGATGTTCCCCTCCATTTCTTCTTCCTTTCCCCTCTCTCTACGAAGAAATAAATAAAATTGTTTTTAAAATGCTTTTGAAAAAACAAATTGCCATCTGAGTCCCACTCCCAGAATCTCTAATTCAGTAGGTCTGGGATAGAGCCTAATAATTTACAGTCCTAACAAGTTCCCAGGTGATACTCATGGTGCAAGTCCAAGGCCCACGCTTGGAGAACCACTGATATAACTCATGACCCCAGAAAGCTTTCACTTACTCTTTCATCAAATAGTTATTGTTGCCCACTAAGTAACAACAACTATTCCAAGGATTCAGTGCTGAGCAAAGCAGACACACTTGTGCCCTTATGGAACAGACAGAGAAATGGTTTTAAAAGTATTATACAATAAGTAATCAGTTATAATTGTGATAACAGGATGAAAGAAAAATACAAACCACCATGAGAGTTAATAGGGATCTAAGCTAATCTCCAGGGTTGGAGTGGGGAGGTGATCAGGAAGTGACATTTTTCTAAGCTATAACCTGAAAGAAATGTTATAATTTGCTAGTCAAAGAGAGGAGGCATAGAATATTCTAGACAGTAGAAACTGCATGTACAAGAGAAGCCATCTCAAAAGGTAAGCAGATAAATCAGGACTGAGGCCAAGTAACTTGCCCTTTCTTGGCTCAGTTCAGTGGGATAAGCAAAGGCTTCCAGAAGCGACGACTGGGATTGGAGTCCCAGCTCTTAGCACAAGCTGAAGTCTGTTGTGCACGTTACTGTAGTCTTGGTTTCCTCACCGTGTAATTGGATGAAATAACAGAAACTCAGCTCAGACTGAGAGGTATGCCTTTGGCTCATGTGACTCCCATAGGTCAGCTTCAAGCTGGACATGATGAGAGCCCTGGATCCATTCCTCTAGGATCTTCTTCGCTCTGCTGTCCTCCTTGTCCTCAAGATGGCTGCCAAGAACAACCAAGGTCACAAACTTCCTCATTCTTTTTTGTTTTTAATCCTCACCCGAGAATACGTTTGTTGATTTTAGAGAGAGAGGAAGGGGGAAAGGTAAAGAGACATCAATGTGAGAAACATCATATTGGTCACCTCCTATACCCACCAAGTCAGGGCATCAAACTCATAACCTAGGTATGTATACAGGGTGACCTCCGACAAAGTTAGCCACCAGGCTAGGGCACAGAGAAAGTGCTTTTCCTCACATCCTTTCTCATAGCAATAAGCTTTATCCTGCTGGTTCTAATTAACCCAGTGCCCATTCCTGAACTAGCTACTGTGGAGGAGGATGGAATTGCTATGATTGGCTTAAAAAAAGTCTTCCCTGGAGTCAGTTCAATTCCCCAAAGTAAAGTGGATTTAGTGGAGCCACAACATGCCACCACCCTTCCGTCGCCAGGCTGGAGTGAAGATTAAGTCTGATGTATACAAAACACGTGGCACATTGAGTCATACAACAAATCACTGCTATTATTAATTTTGCTTCAGGGATTTTGTCCAAGTCAACTGAATAACATTTTGTTATTAATATTAATCTTGAAACTAACTATTCCAAAAAAGATTTAAGGTGGCTATTACTTTTTGTTGGCGCCACAGGGATGGCCCCCATCCATCTCCTCCTGCCCATTCCTGCTGCTACTGCCTGGTCTCATTCATTTAGTTATTTGTACAAAAAAGTTTCAGTGAGTTACTATCAATTTTGGGCCATGACTTTTCAAAAACGAAGAGTTCCAGCCCTAGCTGGCATGGCTCAGCCCCAGAGTGGGGGCCTGTGAGAGGCAACTGATTGATATTTCTCTCCCTCTCTCTCCTTTTTCTTCCTCTTGCCCCTCTCTCTAAAAATAAATAATTAAAGTCTTTAAAAAAAAACTAAGAGTTCCAAATGAATAAGATTCAGGCAAATTGTGCACTGCCTCATAACAGCCGCCCAAACATGTAAGTGGTGCTATAATATAGGTCTGTGATTCCCAGTCAGGGTACATCCCTGGGTTGCAGGCCATGACCCCCAGCAACCACACATTGATGTTTCTCTCTCTCTCTCTCTCTCTCCCCCCCTCCCATCCCTCTCTGAAAATAAATAAATAAATAAATAAATAAATAAAATATATAGGTCTGTATCCCTGGCCAGGTGGCTCAGTTGGTTAGAGAGTGGTCCTGTACACATACCTAGGTTTTGGGTTCAATCCCCAGTCAGAGCACCTGTGGGAGGCAACTGATTGATGTTTCTCTCTCACATCAGTGTTTTTCTCTCTCTTTCTTGCATTCTCTCTCTCCCTTCCCTCCCTTCCTTTCTTTCTAAAATTGATAAAACGTATCCTTGAGTGTGGTTTAAAAAATACAGAAGTGTATACAAACCTAAGCGCACAGGGGGGTGGAGGGAGCAACTAACTACGGCAGGGAAAGCAGTTGCAAGGCTGAACAAAGACGGTGGTAACATTTCAGGTGGATCTTGCTGGAAGAATAGAAGTTCACCTGACTGCTGCCACCCCTACTCCTCTTCCCACTCCAAGCTGCCTTCTTCCACTGTGGCAGGACCATTTCCACTGCACGTGACACAGTTGGGACTCTATCATAAGGGAAAAAGGGACTATATTGCCTCAGATAAGAAAATCATCCAAAGGATTCCGTGGATTTAAGATACTGCTGAGATCAAGTGATATCCTGGAACTCACTTTCTCTCCATTTCTTGGTTCTGCTTCCTTGACTGGGGGGTCCTTTATCCACATGGTGGCCCCTAGCATGTCCAGGCTTCAGCTTCTCCCAGTCAAAACTTGGTAGAGAAGGGAGTGCCTGTCCTACAACTATTCCAGGAAAATAATCCCATTGGCTTTGATTGGATCACTCCTGAACCAATCACTGCAACCAAGGGAAATAGAATGCTCTGGTTGGCTGGACCTTGGTCACATGCTCCACCCCCAGCTCCAGTTAGATCTTGAAGTGTCCAACATCTCTCTAAGTCCCACCACAATTCTGCAAGGCTCTCATTTTGCAGATGAGGAATCTCGTTAATGCCTCAACAAGCATAGAAATAAGTGTCACTCAAAATGGATTTAATGAGCCCTGATTGGTGTGTCTCAGTGGGTTGAGCATCATCCCACAAACCAAAAGGTAACTGGTTTAATTCCCGGTCGGGACACATGTCTGGGTTGTGGGTCAGGTTCCCTGTCTGGGCGTGCAAGAGGCAACTGATTGATGTTTCTCTGGCACATCGATATTTCTCCCTCTTTCTCCTTCCCTTCTCCATTTTCTAAAACTAAATATGTAAAATATTTTTTAAAAAATGGATTAGTGCCCTGGCTGGCATAGCTCAGTGGGTTGAGCGTGGGCTGCGAACCAAAGCATCGCAGGTTCGATTCCCAGTCAGGGCACATGCCTGAGTTGCAGGCCACAGCCCCCAGCAACTGCACATTGATGTTTCTCTCTCTCTTTCTCCCTCCATTCCCTCTCTAAAAATAAATAAATAAAATCTTTAAAAAAAAAAATGAATTAGTGAAAGAAGGGTGTTTGGCACCCTCTATAGGTGATGGAAACACTCTGTTTAACCTGGCATTCAGTCTTTTAAGGTCTTTGAAACTCTGTTAGCAGATTCCCTAGACTGAGTCTTTGCCTCTTATGTAGCTGTGTGGCCTTGAGCACATCACCTAAACTCTCATTTCCTCACCCCTAAAATGGAAACAATACTGATACCTGCCTGGTCAGGTAAGTACCTGTATCAGTCAGGTTCTGTCAGGAAAATCTAATTAGAATTTGAAGAATTGACAAGGGGGCTATTTTAAAGGGGCATTGTGTCATTAAACCCTACAAAGGATAACAGGACACCCCAGGTCTAGTTAGAAGACAGTTTGTATCCCTAGACTTGAAGGGGCAGGAGAAAGAACAGTTGCCAGGATCTGGGAAGGGGGAATCGTGTGAGAGCAGCTGTGGGACGCAGCCAGCTAAGGCCATCCAGCAGGGAGGGAGCCAATGGGATAAATATCCTGACTGTACTGTCTTCTCTCCTGCTGTCTCCTACTGGGACTCCCGACTGGACAAACCCGACTGGAAGCCGGAGAGCAAGGGAGCCTGGTGATGTAGTGCATAGAGGCCAACCTCCTGGGCACGGGGCTGGGTAGAGAAGGGGGAACGGCACTGCCGGGTGAGAATGGAAGAGACCCGGCAGAGCGTCACGGCTGTGGTAAAGCACGTGGGGTGTGTAGAACTGTGCCTGGCATGTTAAAAGATTTTCAATAAATTTTAGCTATTAATTATTCTTTCCACCCTAGCTCCAGCCCACCTTCCTGTCTCTTCCGCCTCTCCAAGCCCACCAAGCTAGACTCCTCGTGTCCCCAGGGAAACGGCAGGCTCTTCATGTCTCTGAGCCTATGCTTATGCTGTTTCATCTGGAATGTTCTTTTCCTCACCTCTTTCCCTTCTTTCAAATTCCTACTCATTCCAAAGGCCCAAATCAAATGTGTCTTACTGAGTAACCCCCTTGTGTGGAATAAATGACTGTGTATGAACATCTGTCAGTGTTATTAATGGAGAAATTTTGCCCAAAACTCACTTAATGGTGACGTCCAGCAGGAGTCACCCATGGGTGGCAGCCTAGTGGGGGAGAGGCCTCCACTGTTTGGCCACTTCTGCCTCTGCTCTCTTCCAAGTACAAGGGAGGATCACACCTCCCTGCTTCTGGCGTTTCGGCAGGACATGCTGACTGGGTGGAAGTGACTCATGTCATTTCTGGGCCAGAGTATTTCCTTACCTGTGCAAATCCCTCTGACTCTGCCATCCCTGCCTCAGCGAACCCCGAGCTGTCATGTTGAGGTTGTGGCATCGTGAGATGGATTGACTACATGGGGCAGCACCCCTGCATGACCCCCACCTAGTCAGCAGAACAAGCAACAAATAACCTTTTCTGTTTTGAGGCACTGAGATGTGGAGACAGTGTCTTCCTGCAGCATAACCTGGCCTTTTCTGACTGATACACATGACCCCATGTGGTAGCTGGTCTGCAAACATGGGCCCCATGACTCAGGTCTGTTAGCGTTCACGGCCTCATGTGGTCCCTGCCCTTAAGTCGGGGCTGACCCTGTGAATTCACTTCTGACCAGTGAAATGGGATGGAATGGAGCATGACTCCCAAAGCTACATCTTAAAAAACCTTCACAGTTTTTGCATGGGTTTCTTGGAATATTCCCTCTGGGGCAAGCCAGCCACTGTGTGAGAAGTCTGCCTGCCTGAGAATGCCACGCTGCGAGGAAGCCCTGCCTGGCCACATGGGAGGACTAAATGAAGAAAAGAGTGTTGCCGGACCAGCTTCTGCCCGCCACAGCCCAGCAGAGACGCCAGCCATGTGAGTGAAGACAACACCTTGGACGGCTGAGCCAGTCGTGATTTTCGAAGACTCCAGCCCCTGCACATCTGTGACTGTGTGACTGCAACCACAGGACCGACCCCAAGTGAGAGCCACCCAGCTACGCCCAGTCAAGCTGCAGAACTGTAAGAGGTAATAATAAGTTGTTGTTTTAAGTCATTACATTTTGGGTGGTTTGTCATGCAACAACGCATAATAAGAACATTGTAGTAAAGGTCTGCCCTGAAGGAAACTAATAAGAAGCCATCACTGTTCCTTTCTCGTACGACAATGGAAAACAAGTTGTCCACAACCCCAGTCAACCCCCGCGCAACCGCATGACCTGAGATCTGGCCCATGTCTGTTGCCTGTGCCCTTAAAAGACAGGAAGTGCCGGTGACTCACACTGAGAGACCACCCCGCCCCCATCCAACCCGAGACACAGCCAGGCCTCCCAGTTTCAGCAGCCCCAGGCAACATTCAGATTAGAAACCCTGCAGCCTGAGCCCAAGTCCCCACCACCACTGTTAGCCAGTTGCTGAGATGGACTTCCGTTGGAATGGCAAACTTTGGGAGAGGTTATGAAATGATCATGTGTATTATTAATAGAAAAATGCCATAGAAACCTCATTGCCTCAATTCTGAACAGTGTACATAATAGTTATGTTTAGCTAAATTATTTCCCAAACAACATCTAAGTTTAGGAAATCCAGTGTGCTATTCAACAATAATTATGCTTTTAATAGTAAATAAAAATGGGAAAGAATAAATGATCACAAATAGATCCCAAAATATGGTGCTAGCGAAAGAGAAGAGCCCTGGTCAGTGGACAAATGAGACAAATGAAGTGCAAAGTACCTCTACTTTACATGCAGATTAGAACAAAATAAAACAGAAATGTGAAATGCAGAATGTTAAGTGACAATTTATTATGAAGCAGATGACAAAGAGGAAATAAACCGAGGGCTGTTAACAAAGGGAACTAGAAGAAGACTCATTAGGCGATGTAGCTACAATGCAAGCCTTAAACACAGGAGCAGCCCAGGTGTCAGCTGTTCCTTTGTCCCGTGGCTCCTGTATGCTTTATTTCGTTGCCCAATATCGACCTGGATGCAAAACCGGAACATCTTTAAGTTTCACAAAACAATCCAGCCACACAAAAGCAGTGTTTCCAACGGGAGTGCCACTGGCCTTGTGCAACAGACATCCACCTGTTGTCACAATTTTGGCCACCAAGTCAGTAATGCCACTTGGTACTGCCCTACCCCCGAGCAGACTCTGGCAGGTAAAACCAGCCCACGTGCCTCCAGTGCCGCTGGAGGCTGCACCACCCTCAACAGAGAAACCCCGCATCAGAGCAACAGGGACCCATCATTACCGAAGGTTTTATAAGGATGTCTCACATTCCAGGGCAAACAACCTGAAACTGTCATCTGCACTCCCTGCGTTTTTCTAGAAGCCCTCATCAGCAGGACTGCTACTACACCATCTTTTCTGTGGCCCCCATCTCTCAGAATGCCTGACTGTCCAGTTCATCTCTCCTCCCTCCGAAATTTCATTCCAAATCTCAAGCTTCTCCCCCCACTGTCACATACAGAGGGAACTCAGTGCTGCCCCAGACGCTGCACCAAGTGCGCGCAGCCGTGTCGTCACGTGTGCCCAGCAGACTGAGGGGCCTTCACGTTAACAGACCCCACTGTCCTCGGACGCGGTTTAGTCACCACCTCCCGGTGCCTGGACACACCTTAAAATCTCACCCCCAGTGTGCGATCGCCTGTATTCGGTCTGGGGCATTCTGCTGACGAAGTCGTCTGCACGTTGTTACACAGGGAGAGCACTGCTATTGCCAGGGACATCTGGCTTTTTTTCTCATCCCTTCTTCTGATAACCCCAGTCTTGCTCTGAAGGGCCACCTCTCCTCCACACTCAGTTCTTGAAACTTTGAGTAAGCATATGACCCAAAACAATACGGTTTCTGTTCTTTTACTAACAAAACCAATGCTGTAAAAAATAATCTTATGCACATACATCCATAAGCATGCACGTGTATCTGTAAGATAAATTCACAAAAGTAGAATTGCTGGGTCAGAGGGTAGATGTCTTTGTGGTTTTGATGTTTTGTGCCAAATCACCCTCAAAGGAGCTAAACATTCCTACCAACTACACAGAGAATATCTATTTCCACATGGACTGGCCCCCTGGGTGTAGTACCAAACTTCTGTTGTATGTTTGCCAATCTGAGACGTGTGAGGCAGTGTCTCAGGGCCATCACTGCTTTTGGGAACTGCCTGTTCATCCAGTTGCCCCTCGCTGGCACTGAGTTGTTGGGCTCCTTTGTCTACATTTCTAGTTCTTCATGTAGTTTGAAGGTAACTTATATTTCCCCAAATTGCTGTTTGCCTTTTAATTTTGCAATAATTTTACTTTCTGTGAATAAGTTATTAATTTATGTTTTTAGAGCTGAATGGGTCCATCTTTTACAGTTTCTGGATTTTGAGTCATACTTAGGAAGGATACTCCTGTGCAAACGTTCAAAGGGATTTACCTGTGCTCTCTTCAAGTACTTTTTTTTAAGAAAAAAAAACAAGTATATCTTTGATCTAGTTGGAGTTTATTTTGGTGTACAGTGTGAGGTATTGATCAAGCTCTTGGTAGTGGCGTTTTGTTTGGACAATGAGCAGGAGCTGGCGGCAGCAGCCACGGTGGCGCAGACGAAAGGCAGGAAAGGGCGGGCGAGGTGAGCAGGTGGACCGGCTGACCAGGGCCAGCCAGCAACAACGCACTCACCTGGCAGTCTATTGCTCACACAGCTAGCCCACCGCCAAACAAGTGAACCCAAGCCACTCCACCATCAGCGCAGGTTCCAGTGAACCTGCATCCCACAGGCTTCGTGGCAGCCTCGAGAGGAGCACTAGCATCCTTTTCCTTCAGTCCTCCATCCTCCAGATTGGAAGGTGGCTGCACAGTCAGCACCAAAAAGTTGTGCTAAAAAGCACCACCAAGATGTCTCTAAAGGAGTGCTTTACTCATATGCTGAAGAACAAACTGCTGATGCCAGTGAGTATTCGGGCTTCGATGCAGCAATGACAGCAGCTAGCCAGTGCCAGAAACAGAAGGCTCGCCCAGCAGGTGAACAGATCCTCTGTCCAGGCAGCATTAAAACTTAAGCAAAGTTTAAAGCAGCACCTGGGTAAGATAATATCCAGGCACAGTTAGGCTGGCCCACAGGGGCCCTGGCCAGGGGAGCAGTCAGGGGGCAAGGCCTGCCTATAACCCAGAGAGGCTTGCCCAGAGGAGCACTACGTGAGGGATGGGCCATAAGAACTGTACTTATGGGTGGGATATTGCTCTAGGGTCAAAACCTGCTCCAAGGTGGATGAGCCGTAGCTCCCTGAATAGGCTTAGAAAGAGGCGGTATTCAAGCCTGTGGAGGTCCTGGTAGAGGAAGCCTAGGTCATGGAGCTGTGGGTCGTGGCTGAATTGGTGGTAGAGGTCAGGTATGATAGGTCGGGGAAGGGGGGGCTTTGGAGGGAGAGGCTGAGGCCATGGACAACAGAGAGGTGCCCTTGCTCACCCTGTACTGACCAAGCGCAGCTGGACAACCAATTTGGATGTGTACACGTCAAAAACAAAAGGATACCTGGATGCCAAGCTGTGTGTCTGCGTGGCACAGACAGATCTCGAAACCCGTGATTGAAGCCTGCCCGCCCTCATACAGGAGACTCTTGTTGAAGGCATCGCACCTACAAATAACCTTGAGCAAACAGATGAGAAGACAACTACCTGATTGTGGCTGGGAGGGTCTATCACAATAGGCCATGGGTTTATCTGCCACCAGCCTGTGCATTTTAGTGCATTCCTTTTACTGTTTTGATATTGTATTGTATAAAACCCTTTTTTCCTTCCTACTTGGGTTGGGTTTTGTTTTGCTGTTTTGGGTTTTATTTCCCCTCTCCCAGACTTCTCTTGGAACATGAATACGTCAGCTGTCCTTCCACCTCTGACCCCCGCACCTGTCATACATGCTCTCGCATTCTAACATGCCCTCCGTTCGTCTCTGGATCCCCTGAAAGAGTCCCGGAAAGAATCCATCAGTGCTCCTCCCTAATTCCTAGGTTTCTGAGATACAGTTCTGTTCTACATCACTTTAATAGCCTCCTAGAAATTTTTGAAGATCTGGAGTTCAAAAATGCATTCTGCCATGTTGGTATTTTAACATGGTAAATTAGAAACATCAACCTAGCTACATGGTCACTTAACAGGTTATATACATGGTAGCAGCTCTGATTTGATTCAAGTTGCTACTATGTGCGCTGACACCACATCACTTGTGCTGGTGTGGGTGTGTGTGTACTTTCTAACCTGGAATAAAGTTTATAAATTTTCCTCTTGACTTGGCATCATGTCTGAGGGGGAGCTGCTGGGTTGGCATATACCTGCAATAGAGAGGGAAAAGCCATCTGGTTAAGCAGTTGCTTCGGAAAGGATGAGAGAACTATGGCAGATACCTGCTGGAGAGGGGGTCAGAAGATACCCATGCTGAATGTAATTCTTATGTTCATCCCAAACTAATCTTGGGCATTGGCTTTGTCTGACGTCTTATTTCCCTTGAAAGTTTCTAAGTTTGACCAGGTTCTGTCAACTGTTCCAATTTCAGTGGAATCCTATATTTCTGGTTTATTATAGCCAGAGATTGTTCTCTCAAATCCAATAAATAAATGTAAATCCAAGCCATTGTTTGAGATAGGAGGGACCAAACCCAAACCAGGCACAGTCCAAGGCAACTTAGTTCCCAGGAAGAGGCCAGGCCTGTGGCAAGCACCTCATGCATGGAACAAAAGGAGTGCCCAGAACTGGCCAAGTTTAGACTCAAGACAGCTAAAGTCGCGCCATGTCACGGTGCAGTGATGGCACGAAGAGGAACCTGATAGCAGGCCCAAAGTTCCAGCCAGCGGAGGGGCAGGGAGACCAGAAGGGCCTACGAAGCTGCTTCCTTGATCCAGACAAAGGCCTGATCTCTGGGAAACCCTGTGGCTCCAGGCCTCTGAGGACTCAAGGTCATCATACCCTGAACCCTAGTCATCTGACACAGAGTGACAGGTGGGAGGGAGTCCTTGTCCTCAAGTTCTCACTCTTGAGGGAGAGTCGCAGGATAAAGGTCAGAAACACTGAACAATAAATTCTGAGTGCAGGAGGGCTTTGTGTGGGAAGTAATGGCATTTGAGCTGAGCTTTAAGGGATTAGTGAGCTATTAACAGATGGAGCTAATTTTTATTGCAATGACATTAATTATATAGATCATCTTTATGCTGTTGACTTTTCTTTTGAGAATAAGCCTGCCACTCCAGGAGTTCAGTCTTCGTTTGCATCATTCAGCAGCATTTTGAACTTTCCTTCATATAGATTTTATGCATTTCTTATTAAGTCTATTCTTAGGTTGTTTATCTTTTGTTTTTACTGCAAATGGGGTCACCACTTCCATTATACCTTCTAAGTGGTTGTTGGTATAAATAAAGAAGCTATTGATTTCCTTAGTTTAATTTTGGACCCAGACAACCAGCTGAATGTTTGTATTATTTGTTTTTCAACACATTCGCTTGGATTTTCCAGATATAAAACTGTTTTATCTGCAAATCATGTTAATCTTACCTCCCTTTTCCCATTTTCTAAAGGCGACTGAAAATCAAGGAGGGCATTCCCCCTGATTTCTAGCCATGTGTGTTCACTGAGGAGGGAGAGGAGAGGAATTTGCAACCGCTGTAGGGCCTCATGGCCTGGACCAATGCCCCTTCCTTTGCTGCCACCCCTTCCTTTACAAACAGAGCACAGTAGCCCCTCCTGCGTGGGGCACACATTCCACGGCCCCTGGTGGGTGCCTGAAACTGCAGGCAGCTTCGGCACATGTGCTAGGAACCCTGTCTATACTATGTTTGTTTCATACACACTCTCCCATTATAGAGTTTAACCTGTAGGCTGGGCGATTTCACAGACAGAACATTTCTTCTTATTGTAGATCTTAGTAACCTCAGAATGCAACATTTTTCTTCCTGTATGAAGTCGAAAACTTCTACTTTTCCACATAAAGGAAGCACATTGTGGCTTGTCTTTGGCATATCTGAATTGCCAGCCTCACTGCACTTGCACTTTGGGGCCATCAGTAAGCAAAATAAGGGTGACTGGAACACAAGTGCTGTGATACCCTGACAGCTGGCCACTAACCGACTGCTGGGCATGGAGCACCGGCAGTGTGGACACACTGCACAAAGGGACAGCTCACAACCTGGGCAGGGCACAGCAGGACAGTGGGAGATTTCAACACATTGCTCAGAATAGCGAGCAATTTAAAATTTTAAAAAAAATTTTTCACGATTGATTATAACGATGATATAGAAACATCGTTTTGTTGTTCCACTTAGTTATGCATTCACTGGTTGCTTCTTTTATGTGCCCTGACCAGGGATCAAACCCACAGCCTTGGCGTATTGGGAAAATGCTCCAACCAAATGAGCTATTAGGCCAGGGCAATAAAACTTATGAATTGTTTATTTCTGAAATTTTTCACTTAAGATTTTCAGACCCTGTTCGACTGTGGATAACTGAAAACTTGGAAAGCAAAACCATGGATAAGAGGGGACTGACTACCGTAGATCCCCATCACTCTTCAAGCCTGCGATTAAATGCCACTTCCTCTAGGAAGCTCTCCTCAACTTCCCGGCCCAAGCTGTTTGCCTGTACTTCCCCACCACAGAGGTCAGCCAGACCATTTGACTGCATGGTGGGAGAATGGGGTTAGTCCGGGCCTCCCCCAGCCTGGAGCTCCAACAGGGGAAGGAGATGCGCTCATTTGGAGGAACGCTTGTTTTCAGCCTGCCCAACAGCCATTTCCCCCTCGATTCCATTTTGAGATTTTCCTCCTTTCTTTAAGTATAGTAAGTAGGAACTAAAATCAAAAGTTTTCTCTTCTCTAGCCAGGGGGAGGGGCATATGACCAAAGCTAGACCAGATGGACCCGCCACCAGGAATTTGAATTTATTTTATTTTATTTTATTTTATTTTATTTTATTTTATTTTATTGATTACAGAGAGGGGAAGGGTGGAAGAGAGAGAGAAAAACATTGATGTGTGAGAGAAACATCTATCAGTTGCCTCTTGCACGCATCCCAGTTGGGGACTGAAACTGCCGCCCAGGCATGTGACCTGATCTGGAATCAAACCCATGACCTATTGGTTTGCAGAACAATGTCCGGCCAACTGAGCCACACTGGCCAGGGCCAGGAATTTGAATATTGAGACAAGAGGATTAAAATCGTTGGGCTATATGCCAAATGCATAAATGTAACCCTCCGCGGCAAGTCCCCCTCCCTAGCCTCTAGGGCTGCCCACCTTCAAGACTCCTGTTAATGCCATGAGTAGCCCATTTCCTTCCAAGGAATTCACTCTTGCTTTATTTGGTCACAGTTGACCTCAGGGTAGGCTATGCTGCTATAACAAACTACTTAAAATCTTAGCAGCTTAACACATTAGAAGTTTATTTCTTACTCATGTCACAGTCGCAGGGGATCAGCAGGGAACTCGTTCCACAAAGTCACTCAGGTTCCCAGCCTTTTTCCTCTTGTGACACACCCTTCCTATAGGTCTCTGAGGTCGTCAGGTCCCTCCCTCCAGTGGCAAAGAGGTAAGAGAGAGAGAAAGAAGCATTCTGCAGGAGGCATTTTGGGAGAAAGGCCTGGAAGTGTCATATATCACTTCTACCAAATCCCATAGACCAGAACTTAGCCATATGGCCCCACCCAACTGCAAGGGAGACTAAGAAATACAGTCTCACTGTGTGCCAAAGTGAAAAATAAACAGGGTTGGGCTCTATTGCTTGCCACCATCGAAAATATATCTTGACCAATACACTCACCACTGTCTTGTCAGCCCCTAGCCCCAGGCCTGACACAGAGTGTCTTCATAATAACCCACACAAGGCTCAGAATAGTTAAGTAACTTTCTGAAAGTCATCCAGCTAGTAAGTGGCAGAGACGAAATTCAAAGCCAGTGCTCCTTCCATTGTCCCATGCTGCCACCCAGAATTCCATCTGTGTGCTCAGCCCTGAGCTGTGTGGAAAAATGAATCAATAAGAGCCAGGCCCTCCCTGGAGTTCATATCAAAGGGAAAAAGCTGAAGAGCAGACCAAGTTTGCCAAGACTTAAAGGGCAGTTCAGGACAACAACAAATGAGATGGCACATCCTTGTGCCAACTGCCCTGCACAGACAAACGTGGAGAGCAGAGAGATGCACTTTGGTCTGAACCCAATGGTCTGGGAAATCCTCGGAGACCAGGAAGAGCTCAAATATCCAGGGAAGCTATGTGTACACAAGTTCTCCCAGGGACACTTTGGATTCAGGCTCTGGTCAATCAGTGTATTGCATTGGATCAGACAACAGGCCATTTGGGCCTCAGGTCTCAGTCTAGCCGCCTACTATTTGCCGTGGGCTAAACTTCTTGGGACTGTTTTCATTTGTGTGATGAAAAAGCAATTCAAATTGGCTTTTAAAAAAACAAGGATGTGTTCTGATTCACATAGATTAAAAACGTAGGTGTAGGAGGCCTTCAGGTATAGCATGATCCAGGGACTCCTACCATATCCTTAAGACTTAGTCTCTCTGACTTAGTTTTTGTTTTGCTCTTAGCCAAACTCTCCCCTAGTGGTGGACCCTGGCTTTTGCAGACTATCATTCTCTCTAGAATAACTCTAAAGGGAAAAAGAAAGGTTTTCTTTATAAATTATCTATAAATAGTGCTAGGATTTATTCTACAACCAGAATGGCTTAATCAGTTTTGAGCTGGATGGAATCTGATTTGAAGATCTGGATGGTGTATGTGTTCCACACACCACCCATATCTGTGCTCTGTAACTGTGCCCTGCCTCTTCCCCCACCACTTCCAGGCTGTGGTCATGTCAGGTGAAGGAGGATGCAGAAGGGAGGGACTTCTCAAAAAAAGGGAGACCTCAGGCTGGCACCTCCCCTTGGAGCAGTCAGGAACCTGCCCAATGTATCATGACACATCCTATAGAAGACCTTTAGGGACTTCTGGCCAAGATAGAGACATAGGTATATATACTTTGCTTCCTTGCACAAGCAAAAGAAGAGGAACAACAAATTTAAAAATAAAAAAACAACCAGAACTGCAAGAAAATCAAACTGTATGGAAGTCTGACAACCAAGGAGATGAATAAGAAACATTCATCCAGACTGATAGGAGAAGCAGAGATGGGTGGCCAGGGCAGAGAGGACACACAGCAAAGTGGTGGATGGGCAGGTGAGGCAGTAGCTGGCAGACTGGGCAGTCCCACCTTTGCATTCAGATAAGCCAGAAGAAACAACTGGAGAGAGAGACAGACCCCACAACCCAGTGTTCCAGCACAGGAAACTAAAGCCCGAAAACTTCTGGCTGTAAAAATCTGTGGGGGTTGCAGTGACAGGAGGAGCTCCCAGCCTCATAGGAGAGCTTGTTGGAGAGGCCCGCAGGGTCCTAGAATGTACACAAACGCTCCCACCCAAGAATCAGGGGCCCAATTTGCTTGTGGGTAGCTGGAGAAGTGACTGTAAGTGGGGTGAGAGCTGAGGAAGAAGCATTGTTCCCTCTCTGACCTCTCCTCCACATACAGTGCCACAAAGCAGTGAAAGGAGTTGCTCCACCCCAGCGAATACCTAAGGCTCCACGCTTTACAATGTTACAATGTAACAGGTGCACTGAGACCAAAAAAAAAAAATGGCCCAAATGAAAGAACAGATCAAAATCTCAGAAAAAGAACTAAGCAATAAGGAGATAACCAAACTATCAGATGCTGAGTTCAAAACACTGGTAATCAGCATACTCACAGAAATGATTGAGCACAGATGCAAAATAGAGGAAGAACTGAAGACTATGCAAAGTGAAATAAAGAAAAATATACAGGGAACCAACAGTGAAGGGAAGGAAACCAGGACTCAAATCAATAATTTTGAACAAAAGGAAGAAATAAACATTCACTCAAAACAGAAAGAAGAAACAAGAATTCAAAAATATGAGGAGAGGCTTAGGAGCCTCTGGGACAATTTTAAATGTTCCAACATCCAAATCATAGAGATGCCAGAAGGAAAAGAGGAAGAGTAAGAATTGAAAACTTAATTGAAAAAATAATGAAGGAAAACGTCCCTATTCTGGCAAAGGAAATAGACTCCCAGGAAGTCCAGGAAGCCCAGACAGTCCCAAAGAAGTTGGAACCAAGGAAGTACACACAAAGGCACATCATAATTACATTAGCCAAGACTAAAGAGAAGGAGAGAATCTTAAAAGCAGCAAGAGACAAGGAGACAGTTACCTACAAAGGAGTTCCCATAAGACTAACAACTGATTTCTCAAATGAAACCTTCAAGCAAGAAAGGGCTGGAAAGAAGTATTCAAAGTCATGAAAAGCAAGGACCTACACCCAATATTGCTCTATCCAGCAAAGCTTTCATTTAGAATGGGAGGGCAGATAAAGTGCTTCCCAGATAAGGTCAAGTTTCAAGGAGTTCATCCTCACCAAGCCCTTGTTATATGAAATGTTAAAGGGACTTATCTAAGAAAAAGAAGATCAAAACTATGAACAGTAAAATGACAACAAACCCACAACTATCAACAACTAAACAAACAAACAAACAAAAAAGCCCTAAGCATACAACTAGAACAGAAAGTTTCACAGAGATGAAGATCACATGGAGGGTTATGAGCGGACAGGGGGAGGAGGGAGAATGGGGGAAAAGGTACAGGGAATAAGAAGCATAATTCGTAGACACAAAATAGACAGGGGGAGGTTAAGAATAGTATAAGAAATGGAGAAGCCAAAGAACTTACATGTACGACCCATGGACATGAGCTAAGGTGGGAGAATGCTGGTGTGAGGGGGGAGGGGGATAGAGGGGGAAAATGGGACAATTGTAACAGCATAATCAATGAAATATACTTAAAAATAAAAAGAATAAAATAAAATAAAATTTTTAAAAAGAAGACTTCTAATAGATAGGTCTGGACTTCTCTCAAACACTCAGTGAATGGATGCCTCTGCTGCCCAGAAAGGGAGCCAAAAAAATATGGTAGGTCCCCAGGTCGACAATAGTTGGTAGACTATCTCTACCCTCCAGCCTGCTGGGGACCAAGATTTTCTGCTGAGTACCCTTGAGCAGCATTATCTCATTCATGTGACTCACTTTAAAAACTAAAGTCTGTCCCTGACTGGTGTGGCTCAGTGGATTGAGTTCTGGCCTGTGAACCAAAGGGTCACCAGTTCTCAGTCAGGGCACATGCCTGAGTTGCAGGCCAGGTCCCCAGAAGGGGGTGCTCAAGAGGCAACCACACATTGATGTTTCTCTCCCTCTCTTTCTCTCTCCTTTCCCCTCTCTCTAAAGACAAATAAATAAAATCTTTTTTTTTAAGGAAAAACACACAAAAAATACATTTAAAAAATAAAAACTGAAATCTGGCATGGGAACCACCAGGACAGAACTGGTGGTTGGGCCTGGGCTGAGCAGGATGGAGGTGGTTAGGAAATGTCTCGCATACACATGATCCAGAATTCAAGACAGTCTTTGGGCACAGTTTGTGATAATAAAGAGAAACCCACTTCTGCTAATCTAAATAAAGTGTATGTTTGTTTAGGAGTGCTTTCAGAAGCAAGTAACTAAGACTTAAAAAATGAGGATTCATTTTTCTTGCTTAATAGCAACTACATGATGCTGTGTAGACGCAGCTGCTCAATGGTGCCATGGCATCTCTAGGAGTCTTGTAGCATTGCCTTCATGGTGGCAAAAGAGCTGCTGCAGCTCCAGGCATTGAGTTCACATTCTTAGTAAGAAGTGGAGGGAAAAAGTAATGCCAGCTACACCTTGCTCCTTTTTAAGATAAAAGGAAGTCTTCCTGTAAACCTTGAGCAGATTTCTGCTCCCATCTTATTGACCAGAGCTGAGAAATACAGCTTCCCTAAGCTGCAAGAGAGGGTGTGAAAGAAAATATGTAGCTTTTCTAGACTAGGTAGTGACAGAAGCAAGAGAGAAGTAGGTAAGGAATGCCAAATAATGTCAACCACAGGAAAGTGTATTATAAATAAAGCAGGATAACATTTTTCAGACATTAACTTATTTCAATTTTCTGATATTTTCTTTTTGATTCCCTGCTGTCAAGCCAAAACCTGTGCTCATCATCTCAAGAAAGGAACATGAGAGGGTGGAAAGCAGAAAAAAGCCATGAGTCTGACTTTTGTGTCCCAGTAGCTTACGTCCTGAGTGGAGAAATACAAAGACCAAAAATAGGGCTTGTCCCCTTCAGATAGTAATATTCTCCTGAGGTACAGGCTGAGAGAGAGAAGCAGAGGAAAGATAATGAAAAATGAAAGACTTTGGGGAGTCTCTGAAGGCAAGGCCCTGAACCCCTACTTCTTGTCGGGGGATGTTATAGCAAGACTAGAGAGAGATTGAGGAGCCCAAGAGCAGATGGAAAGACTTGTTCGCAGACTGCCTGGCCCCCAGCACTCACAGGAGCAACAAATCAATCCCCGAGCCTTGAGGATGGTCCAGAAGAGGCCCAAGAGCTGCACAGACACAAACAAGGCACCGCAGGTCAGGGGCAGGTGGCTGAGTGCTGATGTCCTGGGCACACCTACATGGGCAGAGGACTTCAGGACAGACATTGCCCACCATAGCTGGGTACTTCAAAAGCCATTCAGGAATTAGATACACACACAGTAAAGGGGGAGGTGGGGGGCATCTGCTTTGCAATAGAAATTATGCTGAGCTATGAAAAATGTAAATAAAGATAGTTATTGCTGCACCTTCAGGGTGTGGACTGAGGTCGGGGTCTGTGGCAGAGATGGCTGGTTGCCTTGTCCAGCATCTACTCTCCCCTTGTTCTTTAGGAACAAACCTTTGCTTTTCCCTAAGCAAATTGCCCAGACTCCCTTGAGCGAGGTGTAATCATGTGACTAAGCAGTAGCCAATAAGATGTCAGCTAAACTGCTCTGTGAGACTTGCAGGAACTTTTCTTAAAAGGGAAGAACCCATGTTTGTCCCCTCTTCTTTGCTGCTGCCAGGAACCAGACAGCTCCAGCAGCCATCTTGGTCCAAGAGGTGACCTTGGAAACAGAAGGTGGGAGAGAAACCAGAGCCTCAGTCTCCATGATGTGGCCGTATCAGCTTGGGTGGCCTGACTCCGGACTTATTTGACATGAAAGGGAAATGCACTACTTGGGGTGCCTTTATCAGTCTCCTTGGGGTACCATTACAGCGTGCCACAGGTTGGGTGGCTTAAACAACAAAATGTATTTTCTCACAATTCTAGAGGCTAGAAGCCTGAGAACAAGGCGTCAACAGGCCTCTCTCATTGGCTTACAAATGGTTGTCTTCTCCCGGTCCTCGCGTGGTCTTCCCTCTGTACATCTCTGTGTCCTGATCTCCTATTCTTATAAGGACGCCAGTCTTATTGGACTAAGCTCGCCCTCATGACTCATCTCACCTGAATTGAATATTTGAAGGCACCATCTCTGGTCTGGCGGAGAGAGCGACACCAAGAAGTGGGGTACTCAGGGTCCCGAGTGAATCCCCACCCACCTTCCGTGGAGATCTCAGCATGTGGGAGTGTGCTGTGCCTTCAAGGTGGTAGCTCTGGACAGGGTTGATTTTAGGCAGGAAGCTCCTTTCCATGTCCTCCTCCTTGTCAATCACTGTGGCTTATGCTTCCTTGAAATGTCAGGTGGTCGGACTGAGAGTCTCTGAGGACGCCCCCTCAGGTCTTGTCACCCTCCATAGTGAGGCTGCTTAGTTCCCACAGGCTTCAGGCTTGACTTTTCTCTGTCGTTGAAGATAATAAAAGGTCATTTAAAAAAAAAACAAAACAAAAGGACACCATGTTTAAGTACAATGGCATGCTGAGGGTATGACTTGGGGAGGTGACAGCACTCCTGACATACGCTTGCTAAGTGGGAGCCAGGACTACCTTGCAGAGCATCAGTGGATAAATATCCCCCTGCCCTCTCTGAACTTCAGTTTTACCTTTTGTGAAGCAAGGGGCTTAATGTGCTGGTGGCTGCTGTTGTGCATTTGGCTTCTCAAAGCTCCCTCTGGGGCTGCTTTTCACCTAAATTTAGGGCCAATCTATACCCATGAAGGACATGGTGGAGCTGGAGAAGGGTGTGGGTGGACTTACAAACTGCTGGCTGTGGGACTGTAGCCTCCTCTCCCGAGCCGCCCCAGGCTGGCTCAGGCCTCCACCGACCACTGACTGTCCTCCCAGGGTGCACTTGGAGGAGTTGTAAATAAGAGTGGTGGATGAGGTACGTTCCCCAGGCCGGCGTCCTCACCCAGCCTGCCCTGGGCCTCCTAGAAGGGTTGACGGTCACACCGGACAAGTCAGTGCTAGGTGTGCTTTCCACGGCTAGCTCAAGAACCCTCATTTAACTGCTGGAGAAACTGAGGCAAAGCACTACACTTAAACCTGGGCCTTGAATTTTACCCCTCCCACCTCCTTGAGAACTTCTCTCTGCTATATTTTCTCTCAGCTGGAATCCACCCCACTAACTTTTTAGAGAGCAAATAATTCACCAGTTAAAAAAAACTAAAAACAAAAATAAATTCACATTTGTCATTCCTGTTCCCCAATCTCCCTGTGCTCCACCCTCTTTGTGGTAACCACTTTTTACTTTTTCCCCAGGGTTTTTAATGTAAATGCAAATACATTTTCATATTTCCCATTTCCCCATGTCTTACACAAAAGATGGAACATTGAATATATAATTCTTCCTCCTGCTTTTTTCCCCATTAACAGTATACCCTAGCAATGTTTCTATTATAGTAACTAGGAACTTTTTTCATTTTTCATAGCAGCAAAATATTCCATTTTATGCATTCACGGTGGTTTATTTAATCAGTCTCCTATTGATGGCCTCTTGGGCTATTCCCAGCCTTGTGAGAAAAAGCCAACAGCAGCCATAACCAACACACACATGCACATGTGCATGCATACACTCATTCTTATTCATGCCAAACACTTCTGCAGCATGAATTCCCAGAAGTGAGCAAAAAAATAAACGCATTTGTAATTTTGATAGAGGATGACAAATTGTCACTCACAAGAATTATACAGATTTGCATAACCCATCTGAAATGTACACAAGGCCTATGTCTCTTTTGCCTCACAAGAATGAAAAGAAAATGACGAACTAGGGAAAATATCTATAACTCATATTGTAAAAGAAGGGTGTTTCTGCATGATACATAGAATTCATAAAACGAATGAGAAAAAGCCCTGGCTGGTGTGACTCAGTGGACTGAGTGCCAGCCTGCAAACCAAAGGGTCACTGCTTCAGTTCCCAGTCAGGGCACACGCCTGGGTTGCAGGCCAGGTCCCCAGTAGGGGTGTGTGTGAGAGCAACCACACATCGATGTTCTCTCCCACTCTTTCTCCCTCCCTTCCACTTTCTCTAAAAATAAAGAAATAAAATCTTTTTAAAAACAGCAGTATAGGCAATGAAGAAGCCAAAGAACTTACATGTACCCCCCATAGACATGAACTAAGGTGGGTATTGCTGGATGGAAGGGGGGGAACCAGGTGGAGAGGGACAAAGGGGGAAAAATTGGGATAACTGTAATAGGATAATCAACAATATATACTTTAAACAAATAAAATAAAAATAATATTATTTTAAAAATCAATAAAAGACCAGCGAATCAATTGAAAAATGGGTTAAAAAATTAAAAAGATAGTTTTTAAAGACAACTTTCTCCTAGACCTCTGAAAAAATGTCAGGTTCACTCATAATAAGAGAAATGCACATCAAAACCATACTGAGTGGCTATTTTTCACCTATCAAAGAACGGCAAAAAAAAAAAATTCAAATGTTTGACACTGTGTCATTATTTCCACCACCTCAAAGTTCTCCCCTCCTAGAAAAATGACAGAGTAACTCTCCCTTGCCCTTTCCAGGTCCCACCTCGTGCCTCTTCTCTCCTCCGTGAACAAACTTGACTCCACTCGCACACCTACTCACAGCACTCCGCTGAGGCGGGGTCCTCAGCCAGGGCGGTGCTGTCCCCCAGGGGACGGCAGACAACGTCCGCCAACCATTTCGGTCATCACAGCCGGGGTGGGGGTGTGCTGCTAGCCTTTGGTGAGTAGAGGCCAGGGATGCTGCTGAACACCCTTCACAACACAGGACGGCCCCACGGCACGGAATTGTCCGGCCCAAATGTCGACAGTGCATTAAGGCTGCCTCTGACATCAACAGTAAGCCCGGTGGACTTCTCCTTCGCCCATCTTGGCCCCTCATCAGCAGCATTCAGCACGATCAACCCTTCTTGAAAAGCTGACTTCTGGGACATTGGCTTCCTTTTTTCTCTATTCCCGTCACTGGCTCATTCCCCTCTAGGTGGCAATTAAACGTGTAGGTTCCTCCAAGTGGGGTCCTAGACCCTCTTTTCCTCTCACTGCACACTAACCCTAGATAACATCACCCACCCCCTTGACTTTAATCGCTGTCTGCACAAGCCTCACCTTGGAGCTCCAGTCCTGTACACCCAGCTTCCAGCTCTACGATGCCACTCCGATGTTTCCGAGGCTCCCGGGGCTTCCAGGCCGAGCTTGCCCCCACGACCCTCTGTGCCAGCCCTTGCAGCGTTCCCTGCCCCAGTGACTGGCGAACCACCAGTCCAGACGTGCAGCCAGAGCTGGGAGTCACCCTCGGCACCTCCCTGGTCCTCAGGCCTCACCATGGCCTGCGGTGTACTCTCAAAACCTCATTCTAGTCCTGGCCAGGTGGCTCATTTGACTGGAAAGTCGTCTGGTACACCAACACTGTGGATTTGAGTCCTGGTCAGGGCACGTAGCTAGGTTGCCATCAATCCCCAGTCAGGGAGGGTGGCAGCTAATTGATGTTTCTCTCTCACATTGATGTTTCTCTCCCTCTCCCTCTCCCTCTCTCTCTCTCTCTCTCTCTCTCTCTCTCTCTCTCTCTCTCTCTCTCTCTCTCTCCCTCTCTCTCTCTCTCTCTCTCTCTCAAATCAATCAAACATTTCCTTGGGTGAGGATTTAAAAAAAAACAAAAACATCTCTCTAGTTCATTAACTTCTCTCTTTCCCACGGTCACCAGCCTGCTCCCCGCCACCCTCACATTTATCTTGGACGACTGCACTGTCTTCTGCACTGGCTCCCCCCACCACCTCGCCCCAAGCACCCAGAGGGAGCTTTTCACATCACACATCTGATCACGTCCCTGTCCTGCTGTCACTGGCCTCTGCTTGCTCTGAAGGTCAAATCAAACCCCTTACGGCGCAGGCAGGGTCAGGTCCCCACCCGCGTTATCACACTGTGGCGGAGGGGTCCCTGCCCAGATGACCTTGTAGGGGTCTTTCCACCTGTGACGGTTTGTCATTCAAGCTCCTTGTCATTGGTAGCCCCAGAACTATGTGGTGCCACTTGAGTAACACAGAACTGAAAGAACTAGGTGGCAAGCTGTATCGCTAGCTGGGTGTGCCAGACAAAGGACAGGAAGTACAAAGACCCTCCGGGAACGAGACACGTTGAAAATCTTGCCCCACATACTTACTGGTGGTTTTTATTTCTTTATTTTGGAACTGCCAATTCACAGTCTTTGCTCTTTGTCCTGCTGGGTTTGTGGTCTTTTCTTTATGATTTGTAAGAGCTGATTTGCTGTTAAGGACACTATCCTTTACCTTCACGTGTATTACACACTTTAAAAATAGTTGGCCTTTATGGGGGGATTGGTTTGTTTGTGTTAGTTTTGCTGTATAGAACATTTTTAATTTTGTGTAAAGTTATGATTTCTGACCTTCATTTCTCACCTGGGAAACACTCTCCCTTTGAGATTTTAAATTATTTATTCATATTTTCTTCTAATTCTTCTATAGCTTTTTTAAACTTTGAAATCTTTGATCCATCTGTTGCTTCTTATACTTTAACCAGTGAGTAACAATCCAGATTTATATTTTTCAAAGACTATCGAGTTACCCATCTTTTTCTCATGAATTTGAAATGCCCAGGTGCCAGGTATTAAGCTCAAACCTACCCCTCCTGTCCCCACTTTGTAATGCGGAGAGGGGGGCTCTGAAAAACACCTTTCCGCTGGGTTGGTGCTGGTGGTCAAGTCTGCCCATTGGTGAAGCTAGAGGTGGACTTGGAGGCTGGAGGAGTAAGAAAGACACACATGCTCCTGGGACCCTGGGGCTATGGTGATGCTAAGGGGTGCCCTGAGGGGCTTAAGCCCTACCAGGAGTTCATCAGCCCCCACCAGAGTCATCCAAACAAGCGTACCCTTGATCTCCATCACTGCCTCAAAGAAAACTCCTCTTCCTCTTGCAGTCAGGTTGCTGTCCCAAATGTACCTACAGAGAAATTCTGGAGCTGACCTTACCTGGGTTCAGAAAGAGAGATCATGAGACCCAAGGGGCTGCCCTCCCAGATCCAGCACCTGCCTGGCTGACATCCGCACATAGCTCACCCACCCATGAAATTTCTCTTTGCAAAGCTGCCCACCCAGGTGCATCGGCCCAGGGACAGCATTCTCCACCCCTCATGCTCCAGTTCTCCCTCCCCACCTTACACCACTAGAAGGGAGGACCTAGGCCTGGAGGCAGAGGCCCCTGGTGCCAGGGACTGATCCCGCTGGGCTGGGAATCCAGCCCCCTTGCACTGAGGAAACCAGGTTTCTTCAGTGGTGGTGGTGCCACCGTAGTTGTTTGGGTGGTTCCATCACAAGACAGCATCCTGTGGCACTGTAGCTCTCTTATCCGATGGAAGGGCTGCTGCTCACCGGGGAAAGATCCTACTTCTTTTGTATGGGTCCCCACGGACAGATGTAGAACCTGCAGGAGAAGGCATGGGGGCCCTTCCCATTGCCAGAAGTTGTCTGTGTAGGTAGTAAGTTGCCCATCCTTGATCCTTTGCCTGGAATGCTTTCCCTTCAAGTAACAGTGTATCTCACCACTTATTTCCTTCAGGGCTGCGTCACTTTATCAGTGAGGTCATTTTATTACTCTATCGTGTTTACTATCTGTCTCCCACCACCACAATATGAGCTCCACAAGAGCAGGAATTTTTATGTTTTGTTCATTACTGAATCCTGGCACATAGTAGGTGCTCAATATCTTTTGAACACATTCCACCCAACCACCTTCAGCATTAACTATTATTTTTATCTCCATTTTATAGCTGCAGAAACTGATGCACACGAAGATGAAAAAACTGGCCTTAGCAGTGGCCCTGGGCTTATAATCCCAGGCATTGTGTGTCCAGGTCTGTGCCCTTAACTCTACACAGTATTGCAGTGACATAATGCTATTACATCATCATCTGTAACTGGAGAAGCCTGGAAACAACCAAATTTCCCATCAGTCAGGGAGTAGTTAAATACATTACAATGCTAGGCATCCAGTAATAGCATATAAAAGCAACCTATAAAAAAATTAAGCAGATTGGTATGTACTTAAGTGGAACAATCTCCAAGATATTGTTGAGTGAAAAATAGCAAGATACAGAACAATGCAGTGCACGTGCTGTATCTGTAAGAAATAAACAGGTATTCAAACACACATGAGGTCAATGTGCAGAGAAAATGTTCTGAAGGGATTCACTAGAAGCATTGACTGGCCAAGATGAAGGCATAGGTACATACACTTTGTCTCCTTATACAACCAAAAGAAGGACAACAAATTTAAAAACAAACAGAATTGCCAGAAAATCAAACTGTACAGAAGTCCAATAACCAAGGAGTTAAAGAAGAAACATTCATCCAGATTGGTAGGAGGGGTGGAGATGGGCAGCAGGGACGAAGAGGACTCACAACACAGCAAGTTGATGGCTGGTAGACCAGGTGGTCCCACATTTACGTGCAGATAAACTGGGAGGAACAACTGGGGAGTAAGACAGACTGAGCAACTCAGAGTTCCAGCACAAGGAAACAAAATCTCAAAACCTCTGACTGAAAAAACCTATGGGAGTTGAGGTGCTGGGAGAAACTCCCAGCCTCACAGGAGAATTTGTTGGAGAGACACACAGGGTCCTGGAACATACACATACCCATCTATCTGGGAGTCAGCACCAGAAGGGCTGAATTTGTTTGTGGGTAGTGGGGGAAGTGATCAAAAGCCAGCAGAGAGCAAAGCAAGTGGCACTGTCCTCTCTCCAATACCCTCCCCCACATACAGCACCACAACGAAGTGATGTGGATTGCGTGGCCCTGGGGAGTACCTAAGGCTCCACCCCTTACTATGTAACAGGCACACAGAGACCAAAATATGTGGCCCAAATGAAAGAACAGATCAAAGCTCAAAAAATAGAACTAAGTGATGAAGAGATAGCCAACCTACCAGATGGAGAGTTCAAAACACTGGTAATCAGGATGCTCACAGAAATGGTCGAATTTGGTCACAAAATAGAGGAAGAAGTGAAGGCTATGAAAAGTGAAATAAAGAAAGATATACGGGGAACCAACAGTGAAGGCAAGGAAAAAGGGACTCAAATCAACAATTTGGAGCAGAAGGAAGAAATAAACATTCAACCAGAACAGAATGAAGAAATAAGAATTCAAAAATATGAGGAGAGGCTTAGGAACCTCCAAGGCAACTTTAAATGTTCCAACGTCTGAGTCACAGTGGTACCAGAAGGAGGAGAGGAAGAACAAGAAATGGGAAACTTATTTGAGAAAAATAATGAAGGAGAATTTCCCCAATCTGGCAAAGGAAATAGACTTGCAAGTCCAGGAAGCTCAGAGAGTTCCAAAGAAGCTGGAACCAAGGAAACACACACAGAGGCACATCATAATTACATTAGCCAAGACTAAAGAGAAGGTGAGAATCTTAAAAGCAGCAAGAGAAAAGGAGGCAGTTACCTACAAAGGAGTTCCCATAAGACTAACAACTGATTTCTCAAATGAAACCTTCAAGCAAGAAAGGGCTGGAAAGAAGTATTCAAAGTCATGAAAGGCAAGGACCTAGATCCAGGATTGCTCTATTCAGCAAAGCTTTCATTTAGAATGGGAGGGCAGATAAAGTGCTTCCCAGACAAGGTCAAGTTAAAGGAGTTCATTCTCGCCAAGCCCTTGTTATATGAAATGTTAAAGAGACTTATCTAAGAAAAAGAAGATCAAAACTATGAACAATAAAATGACAACAAACTCACAACTATCAACAACTAAACCTAAAAAATAACAAAAACAAAGTAAGCAAACAACCAGAACAGAAACAGGTTCACAGAAATGGAGATCATGTGGAAGGTTATCATTGGGCAGTGGGAGGGGAGAGAATGGGGGAAACGACACAGAGAATAAGAAACATAAAATGGTAGGTACAAAATAGACAGGGAGGTTAAGAATAATACGGGAAATGGAGAAGCCAAAGAACTTGTCTGTACCACCCATAGACATGAACTAAGATGGGGGAATGTTGTGGGAGGGGGGAGGTTGCAGGGCAGAGCAGAATAAAGGGGAGAAAAAATGAAACAATTGTAATAGCATAATCAATAAAATATATTTTAATAAAAGAAGCTATTTGACAAGGCAAAGGAGTTCATGGGGTTCTCTATTAGGAGGAAGCCTTTGAATCCCATTTTGTATTGTTAGGATTTTAAATCATGCACATGATTTACTTTTTAGTAACATAAATCTTCCATATAATTAAAAAAAAAACAAAAAGCTACAGGCTTTATATAAAAAATGAGCAGTCCCCTATTCTACGCCCTGTGTACTCCGGGTCTCTTTGGAAAGGCAGTGAATTGAGTCCTTTTAGCTGTCCCTTCTGTTCGCCATTCTCAAAGTTAGGATTTCTCAAACTTCAGGGAGCTGTGAATCACCTGGGATCTCGTTAAAGCACAGGTTCTGATTCAGCAGGTCTGGGGTGAGGTCCAAGATTCTGCATTTCTGATGAGCTCCTGATGCTGATTCTGCTGGTCCATGGATCGATCATTTGTTAAAAGGCAAGATTCTAAATAATATGCTAATACAGGTACTTCTTGATTTTTCTGTTTTTGATCTTACTTTGTAATATAAACACTGAAAATTTAGTTCTCTTATACCCTCACCTCCCTCCCCCACACACATGCATCCTGTCCTCATCCTCCTTGTGTAGTTATATACGCTTTTTGATTAAAATAATTTTTAGCATGTATATTGCTGTGCCTTTATATATAATATTCACAGCTCAGCCACATTGTACATTATAATACATTTCCTTTCTTGTGCACCTTTTTGTTTTCCCTGGAGTTGATAGTGACTTCATTTTTTTCATTGCCCCTTCAGTAATGCATTCTCAAACCCTCCTGACAAAATCAAAAATCTCTTGTTGGTGGATTTACACAAATTATATAGTCTATATCTTGGAGCTTCCGTCCTTTTGGTCCAATATAGATTGGTTGCTCTGTATACTCCCTCAATTAAAAAGACCAAAAAATGGGCTGGTACACAGTTTGTGGCAGGAAGCAGGGAGGAGGATTCAGAGCCTCAGCTATGAATTGGGCCTTCATAATTGCTCGCTGCACTCTATTCCCCTTCTTCCTTTTAGTGGTGCCCCACTGCTGCCCCAGGTTTATGCGTTTGGCTGTGCAGATAGAGACTGGATTTCCCAGTCTCCCTTTCTGCTAGAAAACAAATTACATGGTGACAGAACGAGTGGAAGTGAAGCATGCCACTTTTGCCTCACTCCACCTTTCCTCCCTCTCGGGGACACTCATAAGCCAGCTTCAACCAAGAGGACCACCTACCTCCTGACTGTTACCTGAAGAGAAATAAAATTCTACCTTGTGATAAAGAAAATTTGGACCAAATCTGGTTTGAGACATAATCTTTTCCACGTGTTCTAATTCACGAGCTCCTTCTGGTAAGACACTAGTATTCTTGACAAAATGCTGCAGCAACATTCTAATAAATTTTATTTCAAGTAAAACCTCTTGTAGGAAGCAAGCTTCCCATCCACTCAGCTGTCACATATTCAGGGTGCTAATGATTTGGAATCAGACATTCTTTTCTTGTGTTTGGCCAAAGAATATCTAGCTATTCTCTATCCTATAAAAGGGAAAATTCTCTCTGAACCAACGTGCTCATAGCCCCTTTCCTCATGGCAATCCTGAAATAAAATTTTGACATATTATCCTAATTAATTTGTCAGAAGACTTGCTTGAGCCACTGTAATGTAGAGCCTTTTTGTCACAGCAGCTTGGCTGCACCCTAATTAATAGAGCAAGAAGGGCCATCTCCCACCCACCCCGCTGGGCAGAGACGCCCCCACAGGGAGACCCTTTCCCATGTGGGTCTGTGTGGGCCTCACAGACACCATTCAGCATGTGGCCTGGCCTAGATGTGCTGAATTTTAGTTTGAAATGAGAATTTGTTGTGTCTTATCTGCTTCCCCCTCAGACTATGAGTAAGTTAGATTCGATCCCAGTGATCATTCTGGTCTTCAGTGAGGAACTTCGACAAACACCAGCCCTGCTCAGGTGTACCAAAGGGGAAGGTGTTTTGTCCAAGCGTCAAAGAACCCTGGGGGAGAGCCCCAGACCAAAAGACAGAGCTGGACTTTAACTGACCAGTTACTGCGCACCAGGCATCTTACACGCCCTACTCATGCGGTTCTCCCGACAAGCCCACCAGTGGGTATTTGGAATGAGCCTCAGCAGCTTTGCCTGCCCACCCTCCGTGGGGGTGAAGGGGAATAGAGAAATTAATAAAAACAAGGGAGGCTCCCTGTATGGGCCGAGAGCAGCAATGTGCCGTGAACTGAACAGAAGCATTAACTCAAACTTCTGTGCACCTAAGTCCAAAATGGAAAATAAGGGAGTGGTGGAGAATGGAAATCAAATGTCAGAAGGGGACTCAAGCCCAGTCTGCCCCGCTGTGAAGCCAGGCCTCGGAAGCTCCTTGTCCAGCCTGGGATGGCCTGCATCCGCTGGGGCCTGGGTGAGGAAAGTCAAGAGGCCAGGCCAGGGCCCGGATAGACAGGATGGGTAAGGCCTGGGAGTCACTCTTCTCCATGTCCTGGTTCCTGGATCCTGGAGGCCAGGAGCCCAGCAGACAGCCCCTGTGGGTGGTCCAAGCATTTCCAGCCAGCCAGGCAGGGGCCCTGGGTCCATCAGGAAATGCCCGGGTTCTTTGGGAAGCAGACAGGGTCTCTTGAGGTCAAGACATCTCAGGCCTCTTCCTTTTTTGGAGGCTCATTATGTTCTGGAAGCATTAAGAAATCCTGAAAACAGCATTATGAGGACCACGGTGTATGTCTACACCTGTCTAATTAACACTTTTCACACATGCACACAGTGTGATAGTTGTTCTGTTCACAAGACAGTTACAGGATCATAAAGGATGTGCACTGGGGTGGGGCGTGGGGGTCTGTGATGGGATGCACTGTTGATGCCCCAAGAATGACCTCAGTCCTCAGTCCTGTCAGAGAAATTGCCTGAACTGATAACTGAATGTGTATCTGCATGTAGAAATAACACCAGTTTATATCCAAGTCTCTCCAGGAACGTGAGGCCTGGGCCACAATCTACCTGTGCCCCAGACAGATCTGTGACCTAAGCCTGAGCCTGGAAGGGTGGCCAGGTTGAAATACCAGAGCCAAGAGCTGCAGGTGACTCCAGCCCCCCAAATCCGGTGGGACTGCTTTTGCTGGTCCACAGCTGGCCCATCAGCTGGGTGCAGGGGCTGCTATGTCTCTTGGGGGAGGGAGCAGCAGGTGCATGGCTGAGATTTAAGGACTTAGATCCACCAAGATGCTTGAGGCAGAGTTTGGAGCTGCCTGGTGACTTTTATCTTCCTCCCCAGGCTTGAGCCTCCAGCCCCACACCCAACCCAACAGCCAGGCCTAGTCACCCAAACAGGAGACAGACAGAGCTTCACAGCCACTACGAATTAAAACTTATTGATTTTCCCCATTAGCTAGAGAACACCATCAGAGTGCATTAAAACCAGGCAAAGCACCAGCATTGTGAATAATTAACATCCACAAATGACAACCCCTGGGCCTCAGGGAGGGGAAGGGGTGACCGGAGGCCCGGGGCACACTGACCCCTCCGACTCCCATCCCAGGGGAACATGGCCTGGTCTCCCCTCCTCTCCTCCCCTAATCTCCAGTCTTCTTATTGTCCCCTGTCCTTTTCCTCAGAGGAATACCAGGGCTCCGAGGCCCGTGATCCCGGCTGCCCTGGAGCACAGAACACAGAGCACCCAGACGAGAGAGTCAGTCTCTGCCGCGTCCCTGCGACCTCAGAGGAGCCCGCCCTTTCTGGACTCAGAAGGTTTGGATCAGCTGGTCTGTAGCGAAGTCTCTAAGTCTATGGTTCTAGAGAAGGAAGGTTGACTGACCGAAAGCACACAGTAGGTCTGTAGCAGAAACCGTACTGGAACCTGGGGCCCTGTGTCACTCCCCCAGCCCAGCCTAGGGGGCGCCTTTGTGCTAGTCAGAAAAAGTTACCCCCTTCTCATAGACCAATTCAGATAAGGAGCCCCTCTGGGTGGACCCCCTCTCCAAGCTGTCACAGCTCTAGGGGTGCAGTGCAAGGCTCCGCAGAGCAGGGGTAGGGTGGGTATCAGCCCCCACTCACCATCTGTGCAATGTGCTCGCCTCAGCAACTGAGCTCACCCCCCACCCACCTCTCCAACCCCTCAGCGGCTGACCCCTGTTCCCACTTCCACCCTCCTCCCACCCATCCTTCCTCCTCAGAGCCCTGGGAGGACCAACGCTTCAACAAATACCTTCGACACCTCTGACCGCGTCACCTCCACCCTCGCCCTGCCTCGCAGAGGACCACCACGCACTCATGCCTCTGGGCCTTTGCGCCTACTCTGTTCTTTCTGCCCTGGAGTCCCCTGGAAAACTCTACGTACCCAGCTTGAAGACTTTCTCCTCTGCCCCTCCTCTCTTCCTCGAACATGCCAGCTAAGTCTTGCCTCCGGGCCCTTGTTCCTGCTGATTCCTCTTCCTAGACCGTTCTCCCTCCAGACCAGGCCCCGTCCTCCTCTTGCAGGTCACGCCTCCAACATCACCTCCTCCAGAGCTCTTCCCTGAACACCTATAGGTCCACCTCCCCATCACCAGCCTCTCTCGAGTCTGTTTCATTTTTTTCATAGCACTTTTCACACTCTGGGTTTATTTTCCTCTTGTTTATTGATGCCTCCAGGCCACTAGGAATAGCTGTGCCTGTTGTAAACTGCAGAGAAAGTGAGTGGGGCTGACACCCAGCCTGCAATCCACACTACAGGAGTGGGGGGGCGGGGGGCACCTGCTGGGAGGGAGCACTTGTTTCTAATTCACACTAAGGCACCAGGCAGATGGCTGAGCCCCATTGGCCTCTCATCATGACAATGCCGAGTCCACCAAGGCAGGAATAGTGCCCGCCCTCTTCATTGCTGGGTGCCTGGCACATAGCAGGTGCTCAATAAACCTTTTCAAGCAAACAAATCCTACTTGGATCCCCTGTACCCACCCTCTTCCACACTCCTCAGTAGAGTAGGTGGCTGTGGTGCATCTCTGGGCCCCACAGGGGCTGTGTGCAGTACCTCTGGGCAGGTTCCACAGGAAGCCAGCAACAGAACTGGACCCGGAGTCAGTGACGCAGATTGTCAAGGAACATGGGGCCGGGCGGGGCAGCCCCAGAGAGCTGCCGGTGGGTATATGTGTGTGTGGAGGAGTCCCGGGGATGCTCTCTGTAGCTCAGAACCCTGCCTATCCCAGAGCTGCTGCCCTGAGCTGCCAGCCTTTCCCGGCTCCCTGGAGTGTGCATGGAAGGTTCAGGTGGCCAGGGCACTCTGACCAAGATACAGATGCAGGAGGTGGCATATGAGGGTCCTTCAGAGGCAGGCCAGTCTCAGTCGGGGACAGAACTGAGACAACACTCCCAGTGTCCACCTGCTCTCCCTGCTCACCCCTACCTACCCCCTGATCTGGCAGGGAAGGAGTTAACCTCACGGCTTCTCAGCACAAATGTGGAGCTATTAATACCCACAGCCTAGCCGGTCTGCCAGAGCAGCCACTGGAGTCAGAGGGAGCGGAGGGAGCGAGCTCCAGTCTCCAGTCAGAGCCAGAGCTGGAGCTAGGACTCCAGGGGCCAGAACTTTTCTTGGGGACAGTGTGGGCACTGTGCCAGCCTCACCAGGTCCTCACTCACCTCTCAGCTTCAGGTGCTGACCCTCCCCCTCCTGGAGGCCATCCATGCCACCACTTCAGCAGGGAAGAACAAACTTTCTTAGGGAAACCAGCTCTGCTGTTGTGCTGGGTGAACGGGGAGGAGCCGAGGCCTGGACAGGCAGATGAACAGATGGACAGGACACCAGAGAGCCTGTCCTCCCAGTCCTGGCTTTGACAGGAAGCAGCCGAGGGGTTTGGTGCTCCCTAAGGGGCAGCGAGAGGCCCTGCTGGACCCTTGTCTGCCAGCGAGCCGTTTCTGAGCTCAGGCGTCCAGAAGCTGCTCCCCAAGGCTCAGCACTGTGGCTGGAAGTCCTGTGGGTCAGGACAGGAGTCCCCATCGGACAGAGGCCATAGGATCTTCCACCCGCCAAGGCAACGGGTAATCTAAGTGAAAAGGCACAGGTGGCAGGGGGGCAGGCACAGGGCCCGGAGGCCGACAGGCTGCTGACCCTGGAGCACACTGGCTCAGAGACCCCTGCCCAGACCGAGGATGCTGCTGCCGAGACGACCACCAGTCACTCCTGTCCGGTCCTGGAGCTGCCTCCAGCCTGGCCCCTGGGCTGTGGATCAAAGGATGTGCCCGCCTTCTGCTTCGTCTGCTTCCACAGGGAGGAGGAGGAGGAGCTGCTGGAAGAGGTCCCACTGCAGAGGTCAGTGCCCACGGTGGGCAGTGGGTGGGCAGAGCAAGGCCACAGGGCTCAGGCTTGGGACCCCTCAGGGCCTGTCAGACTGATTTGTCAGTCTCTTGGCCCACTGCTTGTCACCCACCACCACCTCCCTACACCGGACTCTCAGGTCTCTCACCGTCTCTTGCCTGTTTCTCCCATCCCGGCCCCACAGCGACCTTTTTGTCCTCTCCATTGCGGTCATGCCCCTCCTGCTCAGAGCCCTCCATGGCTCCCGGCTCCCACAGGAGGAAGTGGACACTCAGCTGTGTGACATTCAAAGCCTATGTGATCTAACTGACCGCACCCATCTCAGCTCATTCTGTTCTTCTGTATTCACTCCCCAGTGAAACCTCTGCCCAGACTTCCCTTCCCCAGACCCATCCAGGCCCAGCTTTAGTGCTTCCTCCTCCAGGAAGTCCTTCAGGAAGACCCAGCTCCACCCTGAGCTGAGAGTCACCTTTCCTCCCTGCACTGAACCAACACCTGGTAGTGCTGAGTCTTTGTTTAATTAACAAGTGGAAATGTCTGTGTGTATACACGCATGTGTGTGTTTGTGTGTGAGAGAGAGAGAGACAGAGAGAGAAAGGGAAAAGGGGTGGGGAGCGAGGTTTGTGCAGCTGTGTGACAGGGTATTAGGGGTGAGTGTGTGTGATTGTGAGTCTGCGTACATGTCTGTGGAAGCATGTGTGAATTCTGTGTACCTGTGTGGGAGAGGGGTTGTGCACTGTGCCCCGGTGGGGACATGTCCTAGGGACCATTGTCCTCATTGCCAGTTCTTCCCACACCCACCCACAGGCTGCAGCCAAGTGCATTACTCAAGCTGTACCACAGGCTCCCAGGATGGACAGAGAATGTGCAGGGTAGACAAGGGTCACCTCTGCTCTGCCCCAGCCCGCCCACACCTCCGTCACTGCCTGAGTCAGCACTGCCCCGGGTGGGGAGAAGAGCAGGCTTGGGGCCAACTCAGGTGCCCCGCCAGGCCCTTTGCTGGGAGGACAGTGGCATAGGCTCCTGCTGCCCTGGCCAGCTTCTTCCCTGAATCTCCCTGTTAGACCCTGGGTCTGTGCTTTCCCTCCGAGGCCTTTGTCTCCTCACCTGTAAAATGAGGGGATGCTCCTGCCGTAGCTTGTCATTCAGCAAAGGGTGACTGAGCACCCACAGAGTGCCAGGGCTTGCACTGGGGCTGGAGCCCGGGGCCTCATGGGGTCCCGGCCTGCTGGGAGAGACAGGCAAGCAAACAGATTCCTTTGACAGAGTGATGGGCGCCCTGACAGGCGGGGGTGCAGTGCTCTCAGGGAGTCGGAAAAGCGGAGCGCTCCGCCCGCAGGAGGCCTGCTGGTCTGGTGTGCAGACCGGACCAAGTCAGGGGGCCCAGTGAGCCAGACCACAGGTGTGGGAGTGCTTCTTGAACTCCACAGAGACGAACTCCTCAAGAGTCGTTACTTGTATTGTAGGAGCTCAAAGTCCTCGTTTAATGAATGGATGAACACGACATGGGGAGACAGGCCACCAAAATCATCTGAATAGATTGTTAAAAAATACACACTGCTCTGGCAACTTTGCGGCCTCAGGCCCTAGAGGGGAAGGATGTGTGAGGTTCACAGCCCACCCAGGCAAATAGCCCGAGCGAACCAGCATCCAAGAAACCCAAGAATGAGAGACAGGTCTTAAGGTCAGGTGGCCGTGAATGAGACACTGCCCTCTTCTCTCATCCCCCACCTCCCACCTCCAACTTTGGGGACCCCTTGTAGGGGATTCCCCCCTGCCTCCTTCCCTGGTAGTACGGTGACCTGTGTTGCAGTCTACTTTCCAGCTCGTGGATGCTGGCCCTTTAAGGCCTGGGGAGGGGACACTGCCAGGCTGGGCAGAGACAGTGACCACAGGTGCCAGGTGGTGAAGCTAAAAATACTGAGTGATGTGAACCCCCAGGCTGTGGGAGCTGGCTGGGGTGGGGGAAGGAAGGCTCTGGAGTGCTTCTGCCCTACTGGAGGAGGGGCAGTGGCCAGTGAGGTTTGGTGGGTCACCTTGGGGTCTTAGCGGAGCCCACCCGTCCCTCCTCTCAGCATGTCTCCAGCCCTGGGAGGCACCAGGATTCCCTTCCAGGAGCCAGCTGTCATGTTGGCAGTGCTGGGGCATGCCAGTTCCATGGCACACTGCTTCCCTGAGACCCTGTTGAAGTCATTTCTTCTCTTGGGACCTCTGTAAAATGAAAGAGCTGGGCTTTCTCAGGCACTTTTAGGGTCAGAGGGGCAATGAGGGCTGCGGGTGACCAATTCACTCATTTGTGGACTCAGCAAACTTTTCCTGAGACCTCCTAGGGACTGGATGATGAAGCCACAGGGAGGAACATGACACAGGCATGCCCTGGAAGAGCCCAGTGAGGACTCGACAGCATGTTGGAACAGCCACACGCAGTGTAGCGTGCTGTAACCCAGCATGAGCGCCATGCCCTGGGCTCCCGTTGTGGGGTGGGGTGAAGGACTGCTCCTTGAGAACACACCTGCATTTGATGAAAAGCTCAGTGAAAGCATCACCCACAGTATTGCTCACCAGCCACCAACATAGGTCCCCCGATGTATTAACTAAGGTGAGCTACCTGTTGTAACAAATAAGCCTGGAAATCGCAATGGCTTCACTCTGCAGAGCCTATATCCTGCTTATGCAGGGGGAGGCAGACTTTGCTCTCCTTAGGCTTTTGGGGACCCAAGCTCCTCCCACCTTGTGTCTGTCATCATCCTCAGAAGCCACTGGGAGATAAATAAGAAAGAGAACAGGGATCACATGTGAAATTTTTATGAGCCAAAGTTGGAAGCGCCCCACTTCACTTCTGCCCACACTCATTGGCCAGAACAGCCAACTGCAAGCAACACTGGGAAATGTAGTCAAGTTGTGACAATTTCATGGAGTTCTTGTGCAAATAAAACATGTGGTTCTTCAGGTTCTTCACATGAAAGAACCTGACTTGGACACCGGCCCTCGGTGTCCACGGCATTATGGATGAGACGAGGTACATTAACATGGACTACCGAGTCCTGTGGAGGAAAAGGGATAGCACAGCCACTCTCTCTAGGGGAGAATGCCCCAACCCTTGCTTTGACAAGCTTTTATTGGGTTCAATTTGCACAGGAATAAAGCTCATCAATCATTGTCAGGCAGAAATGATTAAATAATAGAAAACATTCAAAGAACTCTGAGGTCTTATTCTGAGTCAGGGTTAGATAGTTAAAGGGCCATAAAACTTTGGGGAAACAAACTTCTTGCTTTGTCCCTTATGATTTAAATTGAGGGTATTAGCAAAGTAGGCTTCACAGGATTTTATGCATTCTTTCTTAGGCCTGATCACCCTAGGGAACCAGCCCTTTCCAGCACAGGGCTGCACTCACCTCCAACATTGTTTCAGACTTCAGGAATTGTTTCAAGGCATTGTTAGGCAGGGGAAGTAAGGCAGCCAAGAGATTAGGAGACTGCTTGCAGACAGAATGAGGACTCAGGCTATGTCAAAGCCGAGGGACGAGGGTCCATCCCTGGGGCCTCCACGTGATCGTGCCTGTCTTAGATCGTTCCCCCCTTGGAGAATCTTACCCGTCATTGGCTAACCAACCAAGCATTGGGGGCCAGGCAGGGTGAAGTAAAAGGAGCAGAGGCAGCGCTCCTACCAGTGAGATAAGCTTTGTCTCCTTAGTGGCTTATGGTCCCAAGGTCTCTCACTCAGCCTTAGCCATGGGGGGTGGTTACAGCTTCTGAAACCAGGCAGGGATGTTCCCAAAAAGAACCTGGCACACAAAGGTATCCAGTATGTTTCTTCAGTTATTCATTCATTGATCCACACATTCTACATATTTCACTGAGCACCCTCCATGGGCCAGCACTAGAAACTGGACAGTGAAACTACCATCCCATTCCTCTGGGGCTTTTATCAAAGTGGGGAGCCAAACAAAACACAAGTAAACAAATAAACAAATAAATAAATAAATATGATCATCCATGTTCAAAACCTGCGGTTAAGAGCATAACCAGAGGGATGGCGGGAGAGGCATCTGCTGTGTGTGAAGTGAAGAGGGAAGGCAGGGACATCCTGTTCCTACCTAGACAACGAGCAGGAGCTGGGCAGAATGGGGGCAGCAACATCCAGCAAGAACACAGAGTGTGACGGCCCCGAGGCAGGCCAGAGGTTGGTGAGTGTGCGGAAATATTAAGGCACTGTGGCTACAGCAGAGTCGATGATGGGAAGAATGACACAGGGTGATGGGGAGAGATGGGAAGGGACTAGATCCCATAGGCTTTGTGGACCATAGTGAAGAGAATGGATTTTTCTCTGGATGGGAATGGGAAGCCTTTCAAGGCTTTTAAGTAGGGGAAGCAATATAATCTGATTGACATTTTAAACAATCCCTCCAGGGGCTCTGGGGAGAATTGTGGCAGCTGGGTCAGGCTGGGTACAGGAATCCAGTGTGGAGGTCGTGGTGATGACAGAGCAGGCATGGCGGTGGCCTGGACCAAGGCCGTCCCTGAGGGAAGTAGATGCTTTCTAGATATATTTGGGAGGCAGAATTTGCTGATGGTTTAAAGCAGGGGTGTCCAAACTTCCGGTGTCTCCGGGCCACACTGAAAGAAAAAGAGTTGCCTTGGGCAACACCTTAAATACACAAACACTAATGAAAACTGATCAGCAAAAAAAGGTTTTAAGTAAATTTACAATTTTGTGTGGGGCTGCATTCACAGCCATCCTGGGCCACGTACAGCCTGGAGGCCACAAGTTGAACACCTCTGGAAACTTTAAAGGAAGAGGGTAATGGAGAGCAAATCTGGGGTTTCTGGGCTGGACAAGTACACAGATGGTGACAGGCTTGGGGAGGGAGGAGGTATGGTGAGAAACTCAAGAATTCTGCTACAGACGCTTTCAGCTTGGAAAGCATGTGAGATGTTGAAGAGAAGATGGCAAGTGAGGACTTGCTGGTAAGAGTCTGGAATGAAAGGGGAAGTCTTCTGGCTGGCGGTAGATGGCCAGAAACAACACAAAGATGGCATTGAAAGCCATGTGATCACAGGAAGGAGAGAGGGCAGAGAAGAGGCCTGGGGTTGAGCCCCAAGGAACCCCACAGTTCTGAGGTCACGTGAAGGAGAAGCCAGCGAGGAAAAGCCAACGAAGGTGGTAGAGAAGGAGCAGCTAGCAAAGCAAGAGGAAAACCAGGGGTGCGGGCACCACGGAGACCAGAGAAGAGCGTCCTAGGGAGGAGAGGGAGTGGACAATTGACTTCACGGGTGCTGAACAGTCAGGAAAACAAGGATGCATTTAATGACACAGAAGTCAAAACTGACTTAGATAAGAATTTTTCCTGAAGGGTGTACAGACAAAAGCAGGGTGAGCAGACACTTCCAGTTAAAGATGTTGGATGGAACACACACATTTAACTTTTCTGTGTCCTGAGTCCCCATTAAAGGGGAGTGAGTGGTTATTTTAAGGTATGTACACAAGTCCCCCCTTTTCCATGGTTTTACTTTCTGACATTTCATTTACCCGAGGTCTACTGAGGTCTGAAAGTATTAAAAGAAAAATTCCAGGAGGAAAAAACAGCTCATCTAAGTCTTAAACTGCACGCCATTTTGAGCACATGACGAAATCTGCCCCTTGCGCTTCCCTGCCCGCCACAGCACTTGTGCCCAGATCGCCTTCTTCCACTTACTGCTGGCCCCACAGCACAAGAGCAGTGATGCTGGCATTCGGATATGACAAAGACAAGCCATAATGTGCTTCCTTTAAGGGAAAAAGTGAATGTTCTTGACTTAGCAAGGAAAAAAAAATTGTGTGCTGAGGTTGCGAAGATCTAAAGTAACAACAAATCTTCTATTTGTGAATTGTAAAGGAAGAGAAATTCATGCTAGCCTTGCTGCTGCACCTCCAACTGCAAACACTACAGCCACAGTGCATGACAGGTGCTTCGTTATGATGCAAAAGGCATTCAGTCTGTGGGTGGGAGACAGGAACAGAAAACATGCTCCAGCTGACGGCTCATTCACCAGAAAGCACTGAGCTTGCATGAAGACCTCAGCAAGGGCTCCCTGGAACGCGTGAAACCGAACCCTTTACTGCAAGTGAGGGGTGGTTACACAGATTCAGAACACTTTTGGACTGAAAAATATAAAAGTTACTGCAGAGAGGAAGATGTCATTCACATAACTTTTATTACAGTATATTGTTACCATTGTTCTGTTTATTCCTAGCTATTGTTGTTAATCTCTTACTGTGCCTAACATATAAATTAAATGTTATCATAAGTATGTGCAGGGGGTGGGGGCAAAAGTAGGTTTACAAGACTTCCGGTCAGTATGAAGGTGTAGGTAGATATACTGTGCCTGTGCCTCCTCACACAACCAAAAGGACGACAACAAATTTAAAAACAGAAAATAACCAGTACTGCCAGAAAATTGAACTATATGGAAGTCCAACAACCAAGGAGTTAAAGAAGAAACATTGATCCAGACCAGTAGGCGGGGTGGAGATGGGCAGCTGGGACAGAGAGGACGCACAGAGAGGTGGTGGCTGGAGGAGTGGGCAGTCCCACATCTGCGAGTGGACAAACTGGGAGGAGCAGCCGGGGAGCAGGATAGGCGGTGCAACCCAGGGTTCCAGGGCAGGGAAGTAAAATCTCAAAACCTCTCACTGAAAAAATATGTGGGGGTGTCAGCGGTGGGAGAAACTCCCAGCCTCACAGGAGACGTCGTTGGAGAGACCCCCAGGGTCCTGGAACATACATAAAGCCACCACCCATCCAGGAATAAGCACCAGAAGGGCCCAATTTGTTTGTGGGAAGTGGGGGGAGTGACTGAAATCCAGCAGAGAGCAGAAAAAGTGGCTTTGTTCCCTTTCTGACCCCTCCCCCCACATACAGCACCACCCACGGCGAAGTGAGTGGCCCCACCCTGATGAATACCTAAGGCTCCACCCCTGATACATAACAGGCCTGCTGAGACCAAAAAAAGAAAGAAAAAAAAAAAGCCCAAATGGAAGAACAGATCAAAGCTCCAGAAAAATTACAACTAAGCAATGAAGAGATAGCCAACTTATCAGATGCACAGTTCAAAACACTGGTAATCAGGATGCTCATAGAATTGGTTGAATATGCTCACAAATTAGATGAAAAAATGAAGGCTACACTAAGTGAAATAAAGGAAAGTGTACAGGGAACCAATAGTGATGGGAAGGAAACCGGGACTCAAATCAAGGGTTTGGACCAGAAGGAAGAAATAAACATTTAACTAGAACAGAATAAAGAAACAAGAATTCAAAAATATGAGAAGAGGCTTAGGAACCTCCAAGACAACTTTAAATGTTCCAACATCTGAATTATAGGGGTACCAGAAGAAGAAGAGGAAGACCAACAAGTGGAAAAGTTATTTGAACAAATAATGAAGGAGAACTTCCCTAATCTGGCAAAGGAGATAGACTTCCAGGAAGTCCAGGAAGCTCAGGGAGTCCCAAAGAAGTTGGAACCAAGGAAGAACACAACAAGGCACATCATAATTACATTAGCTAAGGTTAAACATAAGGAGAGAATCTTAAAAGCAGCAAGAGATAAAGAGACAGTAACCTACAAAGGAGTTCCCATAAGAATAACAGCTGATTTCTCCAAAGAAACCTTGCAGGTAAGAAGGGGCTGGAAAGAAGTATTCAAAGTCATGAAAGGCAAGGACCTAGATCCAAGATTGCTCTATCCAGCAAAGCTTTCACTTAGAATGGAAGGGCAGATAAAGTGCTTCTCAGATAAGGTCAAGTTACAGGAGTTCATCATCACCAAACCCTTGTTATATGAAATGTTAAAGGGAATTATCTAAGAAAAAGAAGATCAGGACTATGAACAGTAAAATGACAACAAACTAACAACTATCAACAACAACCTAAAAAAACAAAACAAAAACAAACTAACCAAATAACATGGAGAGTTATGAGTGGACAGGGGGAGGGGGGAGAATGGGAGAAATGGTACAGGAAATAAGAAGCATAAATGGTAGGTACAAAATAGATAGGGGGAGGTTAAGAATAGTATAGGAAGTGGAGAAGCCAAAGAACTTATATGTACAACCCAAGGACATGAACTAAGGTGGGAGAATGCTGGTGAGAGGGGGGTACAGGGCATAGGGGAATAAAGGGGAGAAAAAAGTGGGACAACTGTAATAGCATAACCAATAAAATATATTTTTAAAAGTAGGTTTAAAGTTGTAAGTACACAAAACATGGAGTTTATCCTTGTACTGTTATTTCTTAACTATTGTATTATTTTCCATATGAGCAACTGTAAACCTACTTTTGCCCATCTGTATGAATGGATAAAAACACTTCAGAGAGGGCTCAGGCCTGCTGGTGTGGCTCAGTGGATTGAGCACAGCCTGTGGACAGAAAGGTCTCCAGTTCCTCTGGTCAGGGCACATGCCTAGGTTGTCGACTGGTCCCCAGTGGGGGGCGTGCAAGAAGCAACTGATTAATGTTTCTCTCCCTCTCTTCCTCCTTCCCTTCCCCTCTCTAAAAATAAATAAATAAAGTATATTTTTTAAAAATTTAAATCCGGGAGGCATATGTGGTAAGTGATGTAGCAGTCTGATGACAGTGCACCTGAAGTGAACCTGAAACTGGGAGTGAGAAAAGCCAAGGGGATGAGAGTTCATGGCACTCTCCAGAAGGCACCTCCAGTGTTAATGAACTAAGTACCCCTGGAAATGGGAGTAAGCTGGAGCCAAAAACAGGAGGACTGGTATAAGATGGGCTTTAATCCTCAGATTTCCTTTTCCACTCAGCACAGCTGGGCAGCTGCCTCTCCCCCACCCCAGCAAAGACGGAAGCTTTATGCTCCAGAAAGGATAGAACACAGGGCCTCTGAAACGAGGACATAGCAGGACAGAGACAGCGAGAGGGGAGTTGAAGGACCCACCAGAAGACTTCTCTGAACACTGCACCCAGAATGTGAGGGGCCCTGCCTCAGATCCACATTACCTGGAGCCCCCTTCCCCTCTGGCTTCCAGGACAGTGAAGGCAGGACTGAGCTCTCCAGACTGGACGCTCCAGAGTGTATTACCTTCTATCTCTGACATATTAACGATGGACATTTTGCTACTGTTGTTTCATTTCCTCTGTTTGTTTCAGTTTTCTTCTCCCTGCATGGTTTGTGTTTCCTCCAATATTTTTTCTGTTAGCATTAGCTCTCTTTCTGAGTCCAGCTCACTGAGAACACCTCCTTGTTGGCATCAGGGATTTCCCAATGAAGCAGCCTGACCCCAGCTCTCTCTTTGGAGCTCCTGAGTCAACCCCTCCCACCCCCAGCACAGGGCTACTCAGCAGCTTGCTTTTGTTTGTTTTTTTTTTAAGAGAGGGGAAGAGAGGGAGAAATAGAGGGAGAGAAACTTCAATGTGCAAGAGAAACATCAATCAGTTGCCTCTCACACATTCCCCACTAGGGATCTGGCCTGCAACCCAGGCATGTGCCCTGACTGGGAATCGAACTGGTGACCTTTTGATTCACAGGCAGTACTCAATCTACTGAGCCACATCAGCCAGGGCAGCAGCTTACTTTTATAAATGTTTTGTTATATTCTTTAATCCAAGCAGAATTATGGTGAAATGCAAAGTCCTTAAGTGGTCAGTATAATGAGTTTTGACAACTGTATACACCTGTAAACCCACACCCCACTCAAGACAGAGAGTATTTGCATCTCCCCAGAAAGGTGTGTCCTGCTGCCGGCAATGCCTCCCGCACCATACGGGCAAGCACGCTTCCATTCAGTGGGCTCTTCAGGCCCTGGCCAGGTCGCTCAGTCAGTTAGTGCATGGTCCTGCCACACCACAGCTGTGGGGTCAGGGCGCGTACAAGACCTTCCAATGAATGCATGAATAAGTGGGACAACAAATCAGTGTTTCTCTCTCTCTCCTTCCTCTGTCTCTCTAAAATCAATAAATTTTTAAAAATTAATGAGCTCTTTAAATCTCTTAAATATGAGAAGATAGCCAGGGATCATCAACATTTGAGAAAAACCTCTGATATAAGAGGTAAAACAAAAACAGAATTTGGAAGAAACAGAATATGCAAGGGCAGAAAACTTAAGAACAAAACTATTATTACTATGTTCAGACTTGGGAAAATATATGGCACATATTAAACAAAAATTAGATGCTATCGGCCTGACCAGTGTGGCTCAGTTGGTTGGGTGCTGACCTGCAGAGCAAAAGGTCGCTGGTTCAATTCCTGGTCAGGGCACACGCCTGCGTTGTGGGCTCCATCCCCAGTCAGGGTGCACACGAGCGGCAGCTGATCGATGTTTCTCTCCCTCTCCCTTTCCTTCTCCCTCCCTTCCCCCCTCTCTAAAAGTAAATACATAAAATATTTTTAATTAGATGCTAGAAATAAATAAATAAATACATACATACATACATAAAATTTAAGAATAGATGCTATTTGGGGGGGAGGGGAACCTCCCAGAATAAACGAAACAAAACAAAAAAAGTTCTTAAACATAGAGAATATCGTAGCAGAAATGCAAACTTATTCAAGAGTCAGCGAACCGCAGCCTGCAGGCCAAACCCAGCCTCGCCTGCTTCTCCAGCGGTCCCACCGGACCCGGCTGCGCCTGGTGTGCAGGTGCTGTCCGCGGCTGCGGTCACACTGGCAGAGTTACGTGGTTGTGATGGAGACCGCGTGTCCGGCAAAGCCTGAAATATTTAGCGCTGGGCCCTTTATAGAAAAAAATTTGCTGCCCCTGGGTTGGAAGATAAAGTTGAGGAAATTTTCCATAAAGCAGAGCAAAAAGATAAATACATGAGTCAGTTTGGCTCTTCAAGTAAAAAGATGCGGAGATGGAGCTGCGAGCTCTGGGGCGCGGGACCGATGCCTGTGAAACAGAGGAGGGGAACAGGACTGGGCAGGGAGAGCCTTCGGCAAGGCTGACCCCTGGGAAATGCATGAAGGAGCTAAAGGGGTCTGGCAGGGAGAGCCTGGCTTTGATGAGGATGTACACGGTCGTGGCCAACCCAGCAGGCGGAGTTCGCAGAGCCAAGGCTGTCCATTAGAGGAGCCCCACGCTGGGGAGAAATGGCCAGGCCCCAGATTCCCACCACGCGCAGTCACTGGGCCGGGCTGCGCAAGAAGACCTCGGTCTTGGTTGCAAGGCTGTGGCGGATCTCAAGAGCTGCCAGCCAACCGCACTCCTCGCACCTGAGTGCTGAGTTCTTTCTTGAAAGGAGAGCCCAGTGGGGCACCTTCATGGCAGCCACATTATGGAAAATAAAAAAGAAAGAGCAAGAAAATTAGAATACTAGTACATGAATCTAACACCTGAACAAAGAAGTTCCAGAAAGAGAACAGACAAAACAGAGGAGAGGAAACAGACAGTGACGTGTTTCAAACAGTTCGCAGAACGAACCTGAGTTTTCGCATTGAAAGGGCCCACTGAGCGTCCGACCGAGAGACACGCTAGGCCGGCACGACCGCGTCACCAGCAAACTTCGGAACACGAGGACAAGGAGAACCTGCCGCGAGACTCTGCGAAGGATCGGGAATCACGATGGCATCAGGCTTCTCAACAACCGTCTTGGAGACAACACCACGAGGCAGTGTCTTCAAAGGTATAAAGGAAAATTATTTTCAGCATACAATTATACACCTTGCCAAACCATTCATAAAGCAGGGATAAAAAAACTTTTCAGATTTACAGGGGCTCAAAAATTTTACCTCCCATGCATTCTCTCTTAAGAAAGCTATTGGAGAATGTGTTCTACTAAAAATACAGGAAAAAGGGGGAAAAAGAAAATGTAACACCTGGAACCTGGAAAACAGCAGGAGCCAACACAAGAGGAAAGTGAAGGGCATCCCCCAGATGATGATGATGGTGAAGGGCTGGGGGCCCCAGGGTAGAAGCTCTGGACAATGTACATGGAGGGCAGGCAGTTCACATTGGAATAAGTCAGAAGGTTCTAGAAAGATTTCTTCAAGGAGATGAAATTGATAGAATACTTATTTATACAACTTGGAGAGAATTGTGGGTTGAATTAGTCATATAAACACATAGAAAAACAAGCCCTCCCCTTAAAAACATTTATTAACCCAAGAAAACAAATCTTTAGTTCAGAAAAGGGAGAGAAATTTAAAATTTAAAACTTCTGCTCTACAAAAGATATGTTTGAGAGACTGAGAGGGACAAGCCATTGAGTGGGTGAGAAACGTTTACAAAAGACATCCAAACTGATGAAGAACTGATTATCTGGTAAAGGACTATTATCTGAAGTATGCCAGAAAATCCTTAAAACTCAACAATAATCAAAGGAACAACCTAATTAAAAAATGAGGCCCTGGCTGGTGTGACTCAGTGGATTGAGTGTCGGCCTGTAAACGGACAGGTCACTGGTTTGATTCCCAGTTGGGGTGCATGCCTGGGTGCAGGCCTGATCCCCAGTGCGGGTGTGCGAGAGGCAACTGACTGCTGTATCTCTCACATCATCAATGTTTCTCTCCCTCTCCTTCTCTTCTCTAAAAATAAATAAATAAAATCTTTTTTAAAATGAGCAAAAGAGCCCTGGCTGGCGTAGCTCAGTGGATTGAGCTCGGGCTGGGAACCAAAGTGTCCCAGGTTCGATTCCCAGCCAGGGTACATTCCTGGGTTGCAGGCCATAACCCCCAACAACCACACATTGATGTTTCTCTCCCTCTCTCTCCCTCTCTCTCCCTCTCTCTCTCTCCCCCTCCCTCCCTTCCCTCTCTAAAAATAAATAAATAAAATCTTTTAAAAAAAAATGAGCAAAAGATCTGGACACCCCAGCTAAGATTATATACAAATGTCAAATACACATTAAAAATGCTCAGCATCACGTGTCATTAGAGAATCGCAAATTAAAACGGGATACTGTAACTGAATGCAGGCCTGGCTGCCCGCTGCTTTGAAAGCCAGTCAATACTGGAGAGGTGCTGATGTAAGGAAACTGATTTTTATCAGGTGCCAGCAACCTGGAAGATGAGGACTCTCGTCCCAAAGCCCGTGTTCCCATCTCAGTGCAGGCAGGGGTTTGTGTAAGGAGGGAGAGGGGTGAGGAGAACGAAGAGATCGGGGGAGAGGTTGGACGTGCAGGCAGTGTCCCTGCAGGTCCCGACATGGATCTTTAATGTCAGCATCCTGGAGCTGGTCAATGCAGCCAAATTCCTGCAGGTGGGCGATCTGCATCACCCACAGTCGTGGTCCCAGCCGTTTCTCGTACAAGCAGGAACTGGAACTGCTGGCACCTGCAATGTGCTCACAAAGAAACTGTCAGTGTGTGAGCTCTTCCTCTGGTTTCTTAGTACATCTCATTCTCATTCTATTTTGTGTTGTGTCAGAGCAGTATGAAGTTTTTGTTCCCCATTACAATACCACTACACACCTATTAGAATGGCTAAAACCCCAAACACTGACAACAGTAAGTGCTGATGAGGACATGAAGCAACAGGAACTTCCAGTCATTGCTCGAATGCCAGTGGGGCGCCGCACGGCACAGCCAGCTTTGGAAGACATCTTCTAAATAGAGCCAAACGCAAGACTTACCATATGATCCAGAAATAACATTTCTTTTTTTTTTAAACAGTTCTTTCTTTTAAAAAAAAGATTTTTAAAAGATTTTATTTATTTATTTTTAGCGAGGGAAGGGAGAGAGAAAGAGAGAGAGAGAGAAACATCAATGTGCGGTTGTTGGGGGCTGTGGCCTGCAACCCAGGCATGTGCCCTGACTGGGAATCGAACCTGCGATGCTTTAGTTCGCAGCCCGCGCTCAATCCACTAAGCTACGCCAGCCAGGGCCAGAAATAACATTTCTTGGTATTTACCCAAATGAGTTGAAAACCTGCACATGAGTATTTATAGCATTTTTATTCATAAGTGCCTAAAACTTGGAGGCAACCAATACGTCCTTCAACAAGTAAATGGATAAACAAATTGTGGTACATCCATATAATATTAATAAAAAGAAATGAGTTATCAAGCCACGAAAAGACATGGCAGAACCTTACATGCTTGTTTCCGAATGAAAGAAGCTAGCCTGAACGGGCTGTGTGATTCCAACTACGTAACATTCTGAAAAGTAGAAACTATAGAGAAGTAAAAAGATCAGCGGTGGCCAAGGGCTTGTGGGAGGGAAGAAGTGAGGGAGGCAGGGGTGAATAAGGGAGCACGGGGGATTTTTGCAGCTATGAAACTATTCTGCATGATACTGTAATGGCAGGTCCATGACACACCTGTCAAAACCCATAAAATGCACACACAGAGTGAGCCCTCATATAAACTACAGACTGTAGTTAATCATAGTGCATCAGTATTAATTTATCAATTGTAACAAGTGCTCTACACTAAGGCAAGATGTTAATCATAAGGGCACTGGGGGTGGGGCTATATATGCACTTTCTGCTCAATCGTTCTGTAAACCTAAACATGCTCTAAAAAAGAAAGTCTATTATGGAAAAGGGAAAAAAAGGAAAGATATCATAGTATTTCACATGAAGCTGTAAATAATGTTTCCAGAAGGCGTAAGCACTACCACTATCACCAGTATTGTGCTGCAACTGCGTTGGGTGGGTGGGAAATGGGGGGCGCAGTGTAAGGCAGTTAACCGTTACCTTCCAAAGTAGGATGTTGATAGGCAAAGCCTAAAACTGGAAAGAATCAGTGTAAATATGCCATGTAAGAAACACGGAGGTAAAAATTGTCAGAAGAGTTAAGATGATTGTCTTTAAGAAGTGGGAGACCTGTGCTTGCTAAGGAAGCACGAACATTGGAACAATCCAGAGAAGATCAGCATGGCCGTGCGCAAGGATGACACGCAAATTCGTGGAGCTTCCATATTTTTATTTACAGTAGTGCTGGAAGCAACCTAAGTGCCCATCAGTAAATGAGTGGATCAATAAACTGTGGTGCATTTACACAATGGAATACTACACAGCAGAAAGAAAGAAGGAGCTCCTACTCTTTTCTACAGCGTGGATGGAACTGGAGAGCATTATGCTAAGCAAAATAAGTCAGGCAGTGAAAGACAAATACCATATGATGTCACCTTTAAGTGGAACCTAATCAATGAAACAAACAAGCAAGCAAAATAGAACCAGAGACATTGAAATAACAAACTGACAGTAGTCAGATGAGGGGAGAGGATCATGGGGGAAAATAATAAAAAGAAGTGGGAAACCCGTGTTTCTTGATTTTAAGCTATGGGCATGATTAACTTGAGTAAATATTAAAACTTCATTTACAAAAAGAAAGTGAGGTAACAATAAGAACAAAAGAAAGATGGGAGGTGGCAGAGCAGAGACAGAGGGCAACTCTCCTCCATCAGGAGGCTTTGATGTGCGGGCATCTAAGAAACAGACGAGGTGCCAGAGCCTGAGAGCTGGCAGGAAAATGAACGAGGGTGGCACAGTAGGGAGGCAAGGGAGTCTTGAAGAAACAAGGTCCTTTCAGATGCAGGGGAGGAGCTTGCCTCAAGGGAAGACACCAAACAGTGGACTAAGTGAGTGAGGATCGAGGTGGGTCTGTGCTTTACTGGTGGGAGGTGACGGGACTGCAGCTGATCCGTGCTTTCTCTGTTAGGAGGGAGCCGCAGTTTGGGGAGAGAGGAGAAGGTGGGAAAAGGTGATCCAACACCTTGCCATGCAGAGCTGGGTGCAGGGACGGCCAGCAGCATAGGCCCCCCGGGGGTGGTTAGATGTTCAGAATCTCGGGCCTCCCCAGTATCCCTGGGAGGTTCACAGGCAAATAACAGTGTGACAAGCACTGCTCAAAGAGAATGGGGGAGGCAACGAGCAGGCAGGCATAGTGGGGTTTCAAGGCAGCAGCGAGTGCCCCGTGGAGACCGTGCATCAGAGGGGAGACTGCAAGCCTGGTGTGGGACACTCCCAGCAGTGTTGGCCCACTCAGTGTGAGCAGCGAGCAGGCAGCGGCTGGCAGCTTGCCAGGCAGGCACTTGTAGGCAGCAATGAGAGGGGTTTTCCAGGGAGTGGCTCTGGTGATGGTGGGCAGAGCCCAGGTGGCTTGATGTGGATGGTAGTGACAGAAGGGGGCTGAGGAGCTGCAAGAAAGCAGTGTGGTCCTGAGTGGTATGGCTGGGTTGGCTGGGTGCAGCCTCGCAAAGCAAAAGATTGCCGGTTCAATTCCCAGTCAGGGCACATGCCTGGATTGTAGTCCCGGTCCCCCAACTGATTGATGTTTTTCTCCCACATTGGTGTTTCTCCCCCTCTCTTTCTTCCTCCCTTCCCCTCTCTGTGAAAATAAATAAACAAAATCTTTTTTAAGAAAGAAAGTGATAGGGCTGTGGATCGGTGGTCTCTATGAAGTCAAAGGGCTGTTGCAGCGTGTGGGTACCAGTGCAAGTGATGAAGAGAATGGGACCTTCGAGGAGGCCACCAAAGTGCAGCTCTAGGAGGGGTGAGGGGGTGAGGTAGTCACGCCGCCTGGGCGGAAGCCTGGGAGCAGAGGTCAGGGAACTGAGAGGCCTGTGGCAGGCTGCTGGAGATCAACTCTGCCCTCCCCAGAGGCGTGTGGCCTGGGCATCCGGATTTTTAAGCTACATTATGATGTGCAGCAGAGTTTGAGAACCACGGTTGGAGACAGAGAACCAGGCTCCAACAGAGAGAGACAAACAGGGGCGCAACACGAAGTTACTTAGGGGGTGGCATAGCCAGCGGGACCTGACTAGAAGACGTGGTCTTCAGTGGAGCAGCTGGGTAAGAGCTGCATGTCCGTGTGTCCGGGGTTGGAGGTGAGCAAATGAGGATGTTGTGGTCTTTCCCTGTTCATTAGAGAGTAAACGGGGTGGGAGGGAGAGAGACAGACCCAGACTTAGAAGACAGACCCCTTCGCTGAGCAGGACCATCGTGCGTCCTGCACCGAGATGCAGTGTCCACTAGAGGGAGTGCTGCGCACACAGATGCGGGACTCGCGCCAGCAAGGGGTGCGTGGTGCGCGGCTCAAGACTTTTTCTGACAGCTTTTGTGTTCCAAGTTCAGATTTTGCAGCCACATTCCCTGGGTTTAACTCCAGGCCCCACTATTTCCAAGGTCCTGTGACCTTGGCCAGGTTACCCCACCACTCTGCGACCCAGTTTCATCCGCGGTGAAATGGACCCAGGGATAACTCCCGTCTTTCTGAGGTGCTTGGGAGGATGAACCGAGGACAGCCTGTGAGCCACACTGGGCGACCGCGTAGAGGGTCCCTGGCGGTAGAGCAGACTGTGCCACCGCCTCTACCTCCCTCTGCTTCCCCCGCAGCCCCTCAGCCCAGCCCTGCCCAGGCAGATCCAAAGTAAGAAATGGAAGTCAACTTTCTTGGTTAGGGGAAAGCAGAGGCTGGGATGGTCTCCAAGCCTGGCTTCCTGTTCAGTCTTGCTATGGCTCTTGTCTTGTAGCAAAACTCACCTGTGGCTCATACCTGGCTGTGGCCTCACCCTCTTGGCTCCAGGTCTTCCCCCTCTTGCAGGGGACCAAGGGACCAGCAGCTGCCCTCACCTGGCAACCGTGGAGCAATGCCACTGCCTGGGGCCCTGGGGCTCAGAAGGGGTGCTTCTTCCCAGCCATTCTCCTGACTGCCCCACCCCCGCTGCCCCACCTTGCCCTGCCTCCTGCCAGAGTATCAAGGGCTGACCTATCAGGCCACACCCAGTGGTGTCTCCATTCCCAGGTTTGCAGATGCCTCCACCACCACCACCCCACTCCCCTCGAGGTTGTGGGCCTTTGCCTCCAGGAGCAGCTCCTCTGTCCTATCCTTGATCTCACAGAGGGTATAGGCAGCTCTGACTTTTAAAAAATGATTTGCCAGTATTTAAAAAGTCAGGACCTTACATCCTAAGATCCAGATTTCAAATTTCTCTTGAAACACTGGAAGCTCTGAGCACCTGAGGCCACACTCCCACATGACAACAGGGAGGGCCACCGGGAAGGAAAGTCCCCATTCAGATGGCCAGGGCTCTCCTATTCACCACGGTCCCTGCCCAGGCCATGCCCCCTATACACAGTCCTTCCCTCGCCTGTGAGGAGCTCGGTCTACAAGCCTGTGAAGGGAGAACGGCAAGACCTGTGCCTGAGAGGCCTCATGGAAACATCTCCACATTGCAGCTGCTGGCCCACGGCAGGCAGAAATGCAAAGATGGGAGTGGGGGCACCCCAGAAACTAGAGCAGACCCTCAGGGGCAAGGGATCCTGGGGATCAGAGAGCTGCTTGTTGTCCTCAGTGATTCATAGAATTTTGTGATCCAGGTACCCCGGGCAACCTACACACACACACACACACACACACACACACCACCCCCACTGTCCACTCTGTCAGCAGATCCTGCCACTTCTCATCTGCCCTACTCCTGCTGCAGGTTGCTATCTTCTCTCACCTGGCTGGGTGCAGGAGCCTCCTCACTTCCACCCTTGCCCTTCACAGTCTCTCTTCCCCACAGCAGTCAGAGGAAGCCTATTAAAATATAAGACATGCTTCATTCTTCCTCTGCTCAAAACCCTCCAGTGACTCCCACCTGAGTCAAGTCAAAGCCAAAGCCTTCTGGTGGTCCTGAGTAAACTATCCCCATCACCTCTCGTCTCCTCCCAGGCTCCATCAGCCTTCTCATTGTCCCTAAGCATCTCAAGCACACTCCAGCCTCAGGGCCTTTGCACTGGCTGTTGCCTCTGGTTGGTTTGTTATACCAGCCCTCCACCCTACGTCCGCATGACTCTCACCTCCTTCAAGTTTCTACTCAAAGGTAACCTTCTCTGTGAGGGCTTCCCTGAGTGCTTTGTCCCCTCCTTGTTCTATTTCTCTCCCTCACACAAATTCCTTGAAGTGTAATGGTTCACATATGTGCCCTGCTTGTTTTCTCTCTTCACCTGCAAGGATGAGGGCAGAGGTTCTTCTGTTTTGTCCATTGCAAACAGTGCCTAGCACACCTGATAACTCCTTGGTAACTGAATGAATAAACATGTAAAAGGAGGGCAATAACAGCACCAAGCAAGCAGCGATGCAGTGCCCTGACGTGCCTGTGAGTCAGATTGTGGGAGCCACCCAGGGTGGGACCGGAGCCACCACACAGGGCTGTGGACTCGGCCTTCTGTGCCCTGTGGTTGGCACCTTGCAGTTCCTTATTGTTTCATCTTTAAATGTGTGAGTGACATCTGACAGGACAACAGAACGTGTACCCGGAGCAATCCTGTCCCCTGTGCCCTGGGTGGGTTCCCGGCGCTTGCTCCCCACCCCTCCCAGCCACCACTGCCATCCTTCACCCTGCAGGGGCCTGGGTGTGGGGTGGTTCAGTGCCAGGTGTGCAGGAGGGTGGCCCCGGGCACCTGCGAGGGTATGCATTGGCCCCACATTTATCCTTGTGGCCCAAGGAAGCAGGACATTAAAAGCAAATAAGAACACCACGGCAGGTTGAGAGAGAGACCTGGGTGGAAAGAAAAGTTTTTCTCTGCTTTCTGAACAGGAGCCCCCACCTTGACATCAACTACTCACACCTCACACATGTTAAGTGCTTCCTCCGTGGGAACTGCTGTTACTCAGGACCCTGCACGTAGACAGAAACAGGGCCCAAACGGGAGAGGGCCTGATGGGGACTGGCCCAGGCCGGGGAGAGACATTCCCACCGTCCCGTGGCCCGCTCCTGCTTGCAGGGTCTGCATGTGAGCCGCAGGCCAGGCTGAGCGCCAGCCCCTTCTGCCCTGGCCTCAGTTGTCTCCTCTGTGAGCCGGGGCCAGAGCCCCACAGGCCTCCTGTCCGGCCGAGACAGTGGACATGCACGTGACTTGTGGACTGAATCAAGGGGAGAAGGGTAGGTGGTGGTCGTGGTTCCTCTGAAGGGAACCCGGGTCAGGGCTCAAAGCCTGCCCCCACTAAAGTGTTCAAAGAGGGCCTAGCTTTCAGCCTTGAGGGATGGGTGGCAGGAGACCAGGCCTCCACGGTGACTTCAGGCCCAGGTATCAGTGGCATTCGTGGCCCTAATGAGGCCTTCAGTCCCTGCTGGTGGCTCCAGGCCAGACCCTGAGGGTGGATGCGGACCCTGATGGTCACTGCAGGTCTTGGTAGTGGCCTCAGTAGCCTCCAACCCAACAGTGTCTGTGACCCTGGTGACACCTGGAGGCACCAGGCCTCTTGGCCCCACCGTCCATCCTGCCTAAGCCCCCATCTCTCCCCAGCCTAGAATTTCAGCCATTCTCCAGGATCCACTTAATTAGCCAAGCTCATTAACTCCCACAGGCTTCTCCTCCCCACCTAATTAACTGATTTAATTAGGGCTTACAGGCCCGGCTCCACCCAGCCCCCTCTGCTCCTATCCCTGCCCCTCCCTCCAGGCCCCCCGGCTTAGATGAACCTCCAGCGGGTGGGCGGGAATGAGTGAGGCCTCCCCCGTGCATGCGCCCCCACCCCAGGCCCAGGGCACCAGGACAGCACCCTGCTGGTGGCCCACAGGCAGGAGGGAGAGTAAACTGGGACAGTGAGGCGGGTGGGGAGAGGAGTGGAAGTGCATAAAATGCAATCGGGGGAGGAGGGGGTGGCTTAGCATGGACGAGCTGAGCATCGGGCGGCTGGGTAGAGGCCTGGATTCCAGAGCGCATCTGGGTTCGAATCCCAGATGATGTGTGGACTGCCGCAAAGTCCTCATCTGTGTGTGTGTCAGATACATGACAATCACACTGACACCTCGGTGTCACTGTGAGGTTTCAATGAGTTGATACGTGTAAAATGCTCAGAGCCCAGCCTGGCACATGTCTGTGCTTGTCACCTAAGTGGGTGGGGATGAACAGAGGCTCCCTGAGGGTGCGAGGCTGGAGAGGAAACCCAGAGGGTGCTGTTCCAGGAGTCGGGGGACCCCCAGGCAGGCTCTGGGGTGCCAGGACAAGGCCCAGGAACTGACTGGAGGCTCTGACTGGGAGGGACCCCTGGCCCGGCAGAGGGCAGAGGGGTAAATAGCAAGGAGGGCCCACCCCAGGGCGTCCCATTTCCACTCCGGGGGTGGAGGAGACTGGTCTTGTTAGTTCAGGGCCTCTATGCCTTGTGCTTCCATTTCTCCATCTGAGGGAAGGCCTAGCCTTGTGGAAATACCTGGCATTCCCCGGCTGCCTAATTAATGTCTAGAGACTCGTCCCTGAAAAAGGAGAGGATGTGAAAAGCGTTTGGAGGGAGATGCTCAGCTGCCCTTCACCTCTCTGGGACCAAAGCAAAGAAAGTGGGCTGTGTGGGCAGCAGGCAGGCTGCAGGTCACATGCAAAGCAAGGCTTCCCGGAGGCGGAGTTGAGGACAAGGTTTGGAAGCAGGAACAGTGTGTGTGCGCTGCTGGGCAGGCTCCAGGGCCGAGGCAGACCATCAGCACCTGCATGTGAGTGGGAAGAGGAGACCTGTGGCCCCCAACACTGGAGTGGACCCTTTCCTCTTTAGCTCAGAATTTTACATGTATTGGTATGATCAGCATAGCATCTCCCGCCATGAGATTGGAAGCTCCTGAAGGCAAAGTTTGTCCACTTAGCCTACCCTTTTGTCCTGATGTCCTCATACAGTCGGTCGGTGCCCACTAACAAGTGGAATGCATGAATGAATGAATGAATGCATGCATGCATGTATGCATTGGCCTGAAGGTTCCATGCATCCAGAGGTTCCTGAAGCTTAGAGAAAAAGGGGCCCCATATAGCAGCCCAGGCACCAACGCTCTATGCTCAGCTATGAGCTCCTCAGCCCCTTGGATGGCCCCAAGAACAACTACCGGTAGGGGGCAGCGCTGGTCTCAGAGGATGCAAGAACTCCTGGGCAGGCTGAGCTCCCTCTGAGAATCCCCTTGCACACACTGGGATTCAAGGAAATAGTGATTATGGGGGACAGAGGGGAAGAATCTTTGATTTACCTGTGCATTTTCAAACACGTTAAGAAACCCATATTTGTACTTGGTGTAAAGGTGTGTAGGGTCATCACTGACAGGGACCCAAGTCCAACTGACATAAGCACAAAATGGACTCTTGCATTACATACCCGGAAAGCCCAGAGTCTTCAGGCAAGGCTAGATCCAGGGGCTCAGATGACGGCATGAGGATTTGGACTTCCTCCATCTCTTGGCTCTGTGGGCTGCTGTGTTGGCTTCATCCTCCGGGAGGCTCTGCCTGGTGGTAGCAACTCCAGGCTTCATCCCACCCTCTGTCAGTGCAATGGAAAGAGAGTTCTATCTGGTTGGCTTGGCTTGGCTTGGGGCTCAGACCCATCTCAGAAACCATCATGGTGGCCAGGGGGCTGGTCTTCGATGATTGGTAGGGGCTGAGTCACAAGGCCAACCTTGGGGTAGAATAGGTAACCCCTGCCATCAGAACCCTTAGTGAATAAGGAAGGATATGTCAAGGAATGTGGGTCCCCTAAGGAAAAGTGGGGTTCTGTTGCTAAAAGATGGGAATAATTTAATGCTGGATAGCAGAGTTCTACTCCACTTGGAATAGGTCTGCATCAGGCCAGACCCAGGGCCCTCCTCTCGGGGCTAGTCATTTGTGGCAGACTCTGTTTCCCGCCCATAGCGCCCTGGACCCCTCCCCACTCCCATCTGGCAGCATCCTCATCCTCCCACCTCTCCACCCCCCCCCCCCCAGGGCCTTCTCTGCTCCAGCCTGCTCCGCCCACATCCACAGCACTGCCCTCCCCCAGCAGCTCCCACCACGGACTGACGGAAGCCGGGGTATAGTACACGTTCTGTGCACGTCAATGCGTGTTCTACATTGTCTCTGAAAGCTCCCCAGTGGGGCTCACCGCTAGTTGCTTGCAGTGGTAACTTGCTTGGTAACACACCCCTGGTCGCCTATCTCTCTTCTCCTCTCCGCTACCTGGGATCACCTGCCAAATAAACCACTTGCTCTCAGAGCTGCTTGTACAGGGTCTGTTTCTGGGAAGCCCAAACTAGGACATCTCTAAAGCCAGCCCCCCAGGGGTGTGTACCAGACAGCACTTGTTTCCTTCCAAACGCCTATAGTCCTGGAGGCAGCTTTGGTGACACCTCTCCAGGGAAGGAGCTGAGACTGCACCTGCTCTGGGTAGCCCTGCCTCTGTTCTGACGATCCCACAGGACATGTGCCCACTCCCCAGAAATAAACATAGTGGGGAGGGTGGAGACCTATCCTACCCTGGCCACAACTCCGTGGCCACACTTGTGTTTTGACATGAGAGGTTCAACTTCCCAGAGAAACAGCCGCAACCAGTCCTAAGCGGCACCGGCATTCAGAGGCACCGTGAGCAACGGGTGTGGATGGCAAGGAGCAGGCTGCCCCAGGGACTTCCCACTCCCACACTTCTCAGAGTGAGACTGAGGTCATGTTAGGTGGTTCTTGGACTTGGCTTTAGAAAACAAAATCACATAGTGAAAAAGTTATTTGGAATTTGTTTTTTCCTCTTTTTATTTTTTTCAAAATCCCATGTAAAAACACTTCCACTGAATAGGCTTTATTTGGAAAAAAATGTAAAAGAGGCCCTAGTCAGGTAGCTCAGTGTGCTGGAGCATTGTCCCTAGTACACTAAGGTTGCGGGTTCGATCCCCAGTCGGGGGATCAACTGATGACTGCATAAATCAGTGAAACAATAAACCAGTGCTTCTCTCTCTCTTTCTCTCTTTCTCCTCCCCTTCCTCCCTTCCTCTCTCTCTCTCTCTCTCTCTCTCTCTCTAAAATCAATAAATTTTAAAAAATCTATTTTATAAACGTGAAAGAAAATACAGAAAAAAACAAAAACCTATGCAGATCCGCAGCTAGAATCAATGTTAATATTTATCATACTAGTGTCAGATCTTTTTAATAAAAGAAAAGAAACGAGATGACAGATAAAGATGACTCCCCATTATTCGCCCCGCTCGAGGCCCGTTTCCTGGATTTCATTCCCGGGACAATGACTCCCGTCCTCGTGGCGATATTCTTCTCACAGCAGTTGGCAGGCCCCCAGCAGCCGGGGACAGGATTCCCTTCAAAGCGGCTCCAAGTAAACTCAGCAGCCCTGCAATATCACAAAGAAGGATGTTCCTCCCTCTGCATACTGCCCCACACTGCACTTGCCGTCATCAGTGGCATCCTGCTGGCCGTGGCCACACTTGTGTTTTGACATGAGAGGTGGGGAGCTCGTCTGAACTCTTGCTGGAGCACTGCGTTTCTCACTTCAGAATAAACTCTCCAAAATGGTACTGAGAGGTTCAAAGCCCTGTCGCCTCCCACTGCTGTGCATCCTGGGCTGCCTGCTGTCTTCTCTGTGATCCTCCCCAGGTTCTGGTGGAACTCTTGGTTTTCCTTCTCAGCAATGACTTGACCTGTGTCTCCCAGTGGCCTCAGAAACTCCTGCCCCTGGCTGTCAGCAGCTTTGCCCAAAATGTCCTCATCTTCAGCTTCCTAAACCTGATCAGTTCTCTGAGCTACTCAGTCACCAATGTCACCAGGGTCCCTGATCATGCTGCATGTGCCAATCACCAGCAGCAATGTCCCGGGCATGACAGTGGCCATCAGGGGAAGGGGTACTTCCTATACAACAAGCGAGGAACACCTTCTCTCCATCGTGACTGGGACAGGAGCAATAAGGGGCATCAGAGGACATAAAGCACACTGGAGAAACCCCCGGACAGCATTATTTTCCCCCGCATGGAAACTATCAATTGGGCCACAACGAGGTCTTAGCAGAGTGCTTTCAGTACAGCTATGGAGCTACCCAGACCCGTACAGCGTGAAAGGTTATGGTGCACAGGTTCTGGAGGACAGAGACTCTATTGCACGCCTTCCCCATGCCCCTCCCCAAGTAGCAGAAACTCTGACACATCAGTAAATATAAAACTCAGCCAAAGGGAAGGTGCTTAAGGATCTGAAGTCCTGGGTTGCGGTCTCACATGCTTCCTTGCACAGGGAGCTGCAGCTGACTGCTAGGAGCACCGGAGAGGTGTGGGCTCAGGACAGGGGAAATCGGAGTGGGGATCGCTGTTTTCTGATGTTTCTTCTGTGTCGCTGTGGCAGTTGTAGCCAAGTTTTATCTCTGTGTTCTGCTATCTAAGTTATCATCATCAGGACCCTCTCTGGAAAGGCAGCACTGCTGTGAATACAAAACTTTGAGCTGGCAAGACTGGATTATCCCTGGGGGTTAAGGGGAAAGACTATAGCATACAGACAGCTGCTTTAGCTCCTCTCTTCAGATATGTTGTGTTGGTTCAGTCCTCTGAGAAGTGGGCCAAGATGGGGAGAGAAACAGACCAGCAATTTATTAGGGAAAATGCTGGGCCGGGGAGGGTGGGCAGGAACAGGGAAGGAGCCAGAGGAGGCTGGGAGAATGATCAGACTTCAGTAATCCCAATGTTTGGGACAGGTAGCATAGGAGGCGTCTTAGACTGCAGTGCAATGTTAAGGAAGTTTCAGTGAAGCCAGTGGGAGTCCTTGATCCCAAGCTGCCCATCAGAGAGGGCCCTGTGTCTCCAGGGAGGCTCTGCTGTGCTGTCAGTTGCTGGCATTGGCTAGAAGGAAGCAAAGCAGAGCCTCCTCCATGAACCCTAGAGAGACTCCGCCGCCGCCGCCCTCAGAATCACCACCTCTGCAGTCAAAGATCAGGGTGGCACATTTTCACGGCCTCTATATCCCACCCCTCATGCCACACAGATTCTTCATGGATGCTCTGAGCCTCTCTTTCTAAGGGAAAGTTTCAAGAGGGTGATTCATGGTACAAACTACAGCTCCCTCCTCTTGTTGCACTTGACCTTGGGGCCATAACTGGTAGCCATCCTTTCCCCTTTCCCCTATCCATTCTTAATCATGCACACTCTCAACTGTCACCTAGACAGATCTTGGTGGGTCACCTGGTGGTGCGACCCAACCCTTCTGTCCCGAGGGGTATAAACCCTTGGTTATCATAACCAGTGGGTCACTGGACTCCACATTCCAAAATTCCTCCCTGCTCCCACTTTGTAAAAGCATCCATGCCTTCTTCTAGTAACTGATCAAGGTATTTGTAGTAATTCAGTAACTTAGGGTCATTTACTGCAGGTCTACTAACTTCTAGCAAATGAGGACCAATTACTACAGCCAGAACAGTGACTCTGAGCTGCTTTGCTTGCCTGCTCATCCCAGAACACACGGAGTCCACAGTGTCCTGGCAGCAGCCCTAGCTTAAATTTTAATGGGACTCTTGCTGTGTCCCTGGTAAGAGTGTGTCCCCTTTGGGTACCAGGACTTCCCACCCTGAAGAGCTCGGGGTGGGGGTCTTGATTACCACAGGCATTTTGGCAAACCTTTACTGATCACATTGGTGGTAATCAAATCCCCTGTTGAGGAATCTGGGAAGATGTCTACAGAAGGTGGCCTTGAACCACAGCTGGGAGCATTTCAAGGCCCGATTCTACCTCTGCCCCTCCCTTGGCCTCAGTTTCCTCCCATAAAAAGAGGAAATTGCTCTCTGAATTCTAATATTTTGGGATTCAGTTGTTAGGCACAAAAAAAATTCTCTTCCCTCTTCCCTCTCTCCCTAGCCTCTCTCTATTGCTGGCCCAATAGCTCACACTGCTCCATTACTTTGTTTGGGGCAACAGGGCCTTATCTGAAGAGGATTAGAACAAAGTCAGGATGAAACCTGAAACTTGGGAACATCAGTGGGCTAGGGAGGGGTGAGAGAGGAAAGGGAGATAGAGAGGAGGTATCTTGGAGGATAGCTTGTCTGAGGAACAAAGAAGAGGGGTGAGATGTTCTAGATAGGAAGCAAAGGAAATAAGGCACAGAGGTATGAGAAAGCAGATGTCCTAGGAACGCTGGGCTGAGGCCAAGGCTGAATGGAGAAGAGGCGGCCTCAATAAGGAACCCCAAAGGCTAAGGGCTTTGACCACCAGGAGAAGGTGGTTAAATTTTTACCCTAGAAGTAACTCAGAATAATTGGCAATTTTACACAGAGGAGCAATCCAAACTACTTTGTATTTTACAGAGTTGATGGGCACATGGGAGTTGGATGCTAGGGAAAGGAAAAAAGTCTAAGTAGAGACAGGAGGGAGACAAGTTAGGAACTAAGGCAATGTTCTCACCAGCAGAGATTTCATACTGATGGCCCATGGGCCATATTTGGTCCCGAAGAATGTTTCATTTGGCCCATTCAGTATTTCTGAATTTTGGGAATTTGTTTTCATCATTTAAGGGTACAGGATGTTTTGTTAGAATATGGGTTCCCTGCTTCTGCTGAAAGACTGTATGTCCACAAAGGGCCCACTATGCCCCAGTTTGCTTCGTCTCCACCACTCCCCATCACCTTGCACCTGGCCCCAGTCAGTAATTTATGTGAACTATAGGTACTTGAGTGTGCAATCCCTGGCTCTAAAACTACTAAAAACAGTCACTGCAGTTGGGGAGAGTGTGCTGGGGTGGGGGTGGGGATGGGGGGGAGTCTGAACAAATAGTTGGAAGAAATAGGGAAGGTGCAGGGTGTGTTAGGGACTTTCTTTTTAGGGAGACAGTGTGGCCAAGGTGCATGGATGAGGCTAAGAAAGAGACAGAATAGGGCCTGAGGGTATGAGCTGTCCTATCTCATCTCCATCCTGATCCACTGACTTCCTTCCAAGCCACCAATTTTCAGTTACCAAACCCACAATGCTCCTCACTCCTGAGTGGTGTCTTTGTACATGCTGCTCCCTCTGCCTGGAATCCCCTTTCCTCCCTTTTACCTGGTGAGCACTGTGCATTCCATGACTAGTCACTGCCATTCACAACCGGGGTCAAGAACACACCTTGGGCTGGCCATGACCCCCAAGGCCCCAGTTTACGGCCTCTTCTCTGGGTAGGCTGTTCTCTGGGGTCTTGCTCAAAATGGAATGGATGGATGAATGTGTGAATGAATGGATGACTGACCGATGGGTAAATGAATGTGTATCCTATTGCAGAGCTCGGATGTTTCCCTCCTTGAAACAGACACAGGCTCCACCCCACAAGAATAGACTGGGACAGTCTGGGGCAGTCTGATGCCGCAGGGGCCAGGAGGATGGACCAGGTGACCCTCTCAGACTCCCTCGAGTCCTCTCTAACCTCGTTCTCGCCCCCTCGTGGGCTGTGACCTAGAAAGACTGGGAGTGGGGGGAGGATAGAAAGGAAGCACGACGGCGCTAGGACCCAGCAAGGCCGGAAAGCGGGGTTGGGGCGCCGCGAGCCGCTCCCTCTCCGTGGGGAAAAACTACGCTCCGCGGCGCGCGGCGGGACAGCGCGGCGGGAGGGAGAGCGCGCGCTTGGGCTAGTGCGCGTGCGCAAGGGCGCGCGCCAAGCGGGGCGGACAAAGGGGCGGGCGGCGGCGGCGCGCAACCCGGAGGGTGGAGCCCCGGGCCAAGCAGGCAGGTGCGCGCGGGTTGGAGGGTGGAGCCGCGATGCCGCGATGGAGCGCAGCCCGGGCGGGCACCGGGACCCGGGCCGGAGCACCAGGCGGAGCGCGATCCGGAGCCGCAGCCAGAGCCCGGGCCAGGCCGGGGTCCGGGACTGCAGGGCCGGGTTGCTCGTAGCGGCGGCGACGGAGCCCCCCAGCGGCTGAGGGGCTTCCTTCCAGCCCCTTTGCGGGTGGCCGGGACTCAGCAAACCCCCGCAACGGGGAGCGTGGGGATCCCCCCACCACATCCAGAACCCAGACAACCCCAAGAAAGCGGGGTGGGGGGAGCCTCCAGATCTAACACAGAACGACTTCCCAGCCGGCGAAGGCGAAGACTTTCTCGGTATTGAGAAGACTCCCCTTCTTCAATCCGGGCGACCCCCAAGACCTAGAACACAGTGACCCCCCTCTCCGGGATTGCGGCACCCCCTCTCAAGATTCTGGGCAATACAACTCTACACCTCAAGACAAGAAGACCCAGTCGGAACGCCCCTAGATCAGAGTCCTAGACGCCCCCGCCCCCAATTCCGGCACACAGAAACCCCAAATCTAGGGACCCGAGGACAGCAAGAGCTATCCCTTACCAGCAAGAGGCCTCGGGGCATCGCTCCCCCCCCCCCCCCCCACACACACACACACACACTCAAAGATTCAGGACCTGGGCGACTGAGTCCCTCACGGCGCCCTTCGCATCCCAGCCAATGGTTGTGGCGCCCTGAGCCCCTCGGGCCGGGCTGACGAAAACCGAGACGGCGCCCAGGCCCCCTGCCGCGGCGTCCCCGCGGCCCCAGCCCAGGTAAGCCGGGCCCAGGTGAGGAGCAGCAGGTGAGTGGCCACCGAGGCCCCTAGACCTGCAGGTGGGGAAGGAAGTATTGGGTGCGCACTGCCCCCCTCCCCAGCGTCGCCATGGATCCAAGGCTGAAGGACGTCTCTTTGTGTCTCGCTGGGAGGAGCCGCCCCCTCCTCCCTTCCCCCACTCCACACCCTAGCCCTGGGGTTCGGGGCTCAGGCCCCAACGGGGAGTGGTGGCAGAGCACCTTGTGCCACGGAGAGGGGAGAAGATGGTAGAGTACCCCCCCCCCCCAAAAAAAAACTGCGAGCCTGGAGCTGTTGGATCCTTGGTCTTTGGAGTATATGTACCCCTCCCCCGGAGCCCAGGCTGAGTTCTCAAGTGAAATCCATCCAGGGAGAAGACTTGGGGGTGTCCACAGGTGAGGGGACCCATAGTGTGTAGCCCTAGGGTGATGGGTGAGGCTTTGGGTGTGTGTCTTTGTCTGTGAGAGGGCAGGGAATGGGTGTTTGAGAGAATGATGGGAATCCCTTATTTTCTCTGGGACTCCCCTGCCCCCTACCCAGGCCACACTGGGAGTCTTCACCTAGAACACTTAGTGCTCCCTGCAGGACAGGGAGGAGGCAGGCCCTTTCCAAAGTGAGGCACCGGTTGCTGGGAGGGGGAGGCAGTCTGGATGAAGAAGCCATTTCAGGTCAGGCACTTTTCTGTCCCCAGGGGCAGCAAACCCAAGGCCTTCCTTTCTTTTCCTTACCTCCAAAACACTGAGGCCCACCCCTCAGATTGGGTCAGTGTGTCCTGGACAACCAAAGGGCCATTCTAGGTTATCACTCTAACTTTCCAGGACATATACAAGGCAGTTCCTCAACCTGGTCCTCAGTGACAGCGAGGTCCTGAACTCCAGGCCCTGCAGTTTATGGGAAGATGAGAGGCCTGGGGATGCTTTGCCCTGGAATTCTGGATCTGTGATCCTGAGAAGGGGCTGAATGGTGCCAAGGAAATAGTCTGGGCTGCTGGGGTTTCCACCAGTCTCTCCTCCCTGAGCCCTCTGCAGGCAAGCGGCAGTGCTGAAGAAGGCAGGGTGCAGGTAGCCCCGCCAGGAGTTTCTTTGTTCATTTATTCATTCAGTGAACTTTAGCTAGGGTCTGTGATGTACCAGGCACTGGAGTCAAGGTCCATTTTCTCATTTCATCCCAGTCTCCTCTCCTGATCTTTACTGTTTATCAGACCCCTGGGCTGTTCTCAGTTTGCCCAGGCTGTGCTTGGTTGGAGGGGGCCTCGTCAGGCCCAGGTGACCATCTCTGACCCCACACCTGAAGCACCTGATCCCCATCCTGCTGCAGACTTGGGTCCCTGAGTCTGTGTGGCCAATTCTTTCCCCTTTTCAATACCAAATGCCCACCCCCTCACCTGCTGCTAGGATTGACCCAAGGGAGAGGATGTAATCAGCAGGAGAAAGGGTTGGAGATGCTTCTGGCCTGATCTCTGGCAGCCCCTCCTGCAAATTCAAAGAGAGTCAAGGCAACTCCCCTCAGCGTGGGCGGGGGTGGGGGGGGGCAACTGCCCCGAAGATTGGGTGATCTTGAGCAAGCTTGTGGCATCTCCCAGAGACAATGACAGAGAGTGAGCTACTCTGTAGCCAGCCGGAGGGGTGGGTGCAGATTGCAGTTGAGCCTTCAGAAACATCCAGGTGCGTCTTCTCCATCTCTGAAAGAGTTCATTTCCCACAGTGGATTCCCAGGAGCCTGAGGCCTTGTCATATGACCCACAGGCAAGGGAGTGGAGTGAGCTAAAGAGCAGAGATTTGAGTCACTGTGACTAGGGAAAACCATCAAGAGGCCAGAAGGAGACAGGAAGTAAGATCTCCCCTTCTCACTAACCTGTGGTGGCTCCCTGTTGAGTCTGGACTAAACCGCAGTCAAAACCCTTTGCAGTGTGGCCCTAAACCACCTCCAAGTGTCATCATCTCCCACTGCTCACTCATCATCCTCTACTTCACCTCTGGCTCATCTTCATGCCCCCTACTTCCCTCCCTCCCTCCCTCCCTCCCTCCCTCCACTGTGTTGTTTCCTGACCTGAAAAGCTCCACCATTGGATGGCACAGGAGCAGCTCTCTGCCTCTACCTTCCCTTTCGATCTGACCCGGGCCGGCACAGGGTGGAGAGCTGCATTGGACTGGTTGATGGGTTGGTGGCTTGGGGGGCAGTAGCACGTGTCTACATGTGTTGTGAGAGTTTGTCTCCACATCCAGAACTCAAGCTCCCAGACGTGGGACCAGATCTGTCTCGTCCCCAATGCATCGGCTTTGTCTAACCAGAACCCAGCATAATATACAACACGTGTAAAATACAGCTTCTAGGCACATTTTGACGATCCAAACAGTGTTTTTCTCCTATTGGTGGTCAATGCTAAAAAACATACAATTTCACATACAAATATTGATATTTGGATCCTATTGAAAAAGCAGATGAAGTGGCAAGCCCAGATGAGAGCCTGAGAGTGACAGTGATGACCTTGAGACAGCACCACCCTCCAGTCTGCCCCAGGCCCACTCGGCCTGTTCCCTCATTAACAGGACCTCTGGCCGCTCTTGCAGAAAGCTGGCTCTGCAGGCCTGGGGTGGGGGCCAGAAAGCGTTTGCTCCTCGGGTGACCATAGTCTGTGTGTGTCTCGCACATGTAGGCATTCCTGCCTCCCCCGTGGCCAAGTTAGAACATGAGCGATGCAGCACCCCTCTGGGGTCTTGAGGCTGTGGCGAGGTAAGCCTGGATTCCTCCCACTGGAGCATCAGTAGCCTGTCCCACTTTCAGTCTTTGCCCCGTCTCATGCTTCCTTCCCTGCGCTAGGAGAGTTCAGCCACCAGAAACCTGTTTTAACTGTCTCACTTGGCCAGGAGCAAAAGCCCAAGGTCCTAGGCCCGGGTCTTGCTGAAGACTCTGACTCTCTGGGCCTCCATTTACCCATGGGTCAGAGAGGGATTGGAAGCTATAAGCTTCGTCTTTGCTTTAACTTTCTAGGACCTGAGACTAAGCTGCTCTAGTTTGGGTCAGGCAGGAGAGGTGGGGGCCTAGATTCAGAAGTCGTTCAAAAATGTCAGTGCTCCCTAAACATTAAAGAAACCAATGGGTGTTGCCAAGTAGCTGGGCCAGGAGCCAGCCCTGGGCACCAGACACTCGTCATGGCCCTCCAGGGAGTGTGCCATCTTCTTGGATGAAGGTCTACAGCAGCCAGAGGTTGGAGGAGCGGCAGAGCACCATAATTGAGAGCACAGGCTCTGGACCCTGCCTGGGTTTGAATCCTGCTTAGCCGCTGTGCGACCTCGGGCAACTCACTTAACTCCTCAGGGCTCTAGTTTACTGATGTGGAAAACAAAGATAATACCTACCTCAGGGTCATCAGGGGGAGTGAGTTAAAAGCATAAAAATGGCCTAGGACCTGGTCCAGCATATGAAACTATTGTTTCTTATTTAAAGGTGCATTGGCAAGTGAGAGACTAGGCCTTGGTAACCACCTTGACTTTGCTGTAGCCTGTCTGGGGAGGCCACAGGGCCTTCGGTGCTGTCCCCACGTATGGGGAAGCAGGTGTCCAAAAGGCAGTGCTGTGTGGTGCTGAAGAACATGGAGCTCGTCCCTGCTCCAGGTGAGGTGGGGTAGAGTTTATGAGGGCTCTTCCAGTACCGTGGCCTATGGCTCTGCCTGAGGGTGGGCTGTCGGGTGGCCTGGCCCTAGTTCGGTAGGTGCTTCCTCTTCCTTCCCAGCTCTGCTGTCGAGGTGCTCTGCCTGCCCGGCTTCTGTCCCCAGGCTTTCTGCCCTGGGCAGATGGGCCTCAGGCCAGAGCCTGGACCAGCATCTCCAATAGCTTCAGTCTTCCCCAAACTCCTCCCTCTCTCCCTCCCTCCCCTACTCCCCTGATTTTATGAAGCTGTGGCAGTTAGGCCTAGACGGGCCAGTTAAAGCCCCTCCCCCATCCTATCCACCTACTCTCCCCAAACCCCACAGGAGCCTGGCCACGGCCTGGAGAGGGAACAGGTCTGGACACCCAGGTGGGCCCTGCTCTGGGAGCTGAGTAGTATTAGGGTTGGAAGGAAGCAGGGGAGCATTTTTTCAACGTCGAGTACTCCGCGCTGGGCACTGGCCATGCTTTCTCATTTGGCTCGGAGAACAGCGTTAACCCAGAGCAGGGATTTGAGCCCAGTTCTGTGAGCCCCCAAAGGTTTGTGTGTAACTGGCTGCAGACTGCCTGGATGTGAATCCTACCTCTGCCACTCACTGGCTACATGACCTTGGACAAGGCAGTTGCCCTCTGTGCCTCAGTGTCTTCTGATGTGGAATGGGAATAATAACTGCTCCTATTTCCTAGGATTGTGGGGAAGATTAAAGAACCCCTTACAGGGCTGCTGTTTCTTTTTTTTTTTTAATTGATTGACTTTTAGAGAGAGGAAGGAAGAGAGAGAAGAAACATCAACTTGTTGTTCCACTTATTTATGCATGTATTGGTTGATTCTTATATGTGTCTTGACCGGGGGGGATCAAACATGCAACCTTGGCATGTGGAAACAATGTTGTAACCAATTGAGCTACCCTGCCAGGGCCCCGCCATTTAAATATTTGTTATTACTGCTGCCAAACCCTGCTGGGATATGCAAATGAGTTGGTCTGGCCAGAGGAAGTCAGTGTGACTTCTCACTATAGCAGCTCTCCTCCCCGCGGCTTTAGCCAGTCATGGGAGAGACTGAGAATGTCCTACCTGCCTCTGGGTGTTGGGATGGCTGAGGGGCAGGGGGCAGGCAGCACAGCCTGGGGGCACCTTTCTGCCACCTCCTCCTCCTGGTCAAGACCCAGAGAGGCTGCAGAAATCCCCGCCCCAGGGCAGCTCCCCCAGTCGGTCGGGCACCCCCCACCAGAGCAGGGAGATTCTCCAAGCCTGCCAGCCCTATCCCATGTGTCTCCAGGAGGAGCAGTGGGGCCCACAGTTAACGTGATTTAGTGGTAAAAAGTACAACCTCTAGATCCTGCTGTGTGACCTCGCGCCAGTGCTTAACCTCTCTGAGCCTCAGATCCTTCATCTACAAAAAAGGTGGATGGTACTGTACCTGCCTTGTAGGGCCACAGTGAAGATTTACTGAATGAATATGTGTAAAGTGCTGTGTATGGCACTGAGTACCCACCCACTAGGGGTTTGCTCTTAATACTAGTTCTCAAAAGCTCTGAGCAGAAAGGGAATGTTAGCACACTTTAATTGGTTAAAAAAGAAATGGAGGTCTTTACTCAATTTCCATATCTAGGATTTAGGGAAGATCCTGCCCACTTTTCCCTCATTCACTCAAGTTGCCAGTGCAAGAGCAGCCAGGAAGGCCCTAACCTGGGCTCCACCCCCGGTCCTGGACGATCTGTTGATGGGCTTTCCCGCCCCCACGCCTCTGCTCCCTTGGGGTCATGGCAGGTGAGAGCTGCGGCGTGGAGGAATCTGAACCCTAGGGCTCTCAAAAGCCTCCAAGGCTTCCCTTGCCTCCCCTTCCCTCAGCCTCACTGCAAGGACAGTGGTGGGCACTGTAGGGGCAGGGGGGGGGCTGGCCTCTGAGTCCTTGAGTTGGCCGCATGCTGTCTCTCCAGGGCCCGGCACACCGGATTGGCTTAAGGAAGGGTTCGCGCAAGGCCAGAGTTTGGAGTGCAGCTCTCCGAGAGCGGGAGGCGGGTCCTCGCTGTGGCCTCCCAGGCCCTTTTTACCGCTACCCTCATCTCCTGCCCTGACGCCCACCCACCACTCTGCGACCATGCAGGCCTCCTCACTGCTCCCCAGGCACAGTCCCTGGTGCCTCCTCCAGGGGAGCTCTCCATCACAACACCTGCGTGCGCGCAGCCTTCTCAGTATGGCCTTTCCTGACCCCATCTACAATTCATTCCCCACGCTGCTGAGCATTTCCTCACCCCTCCCTGCTCCTTCTTCCCCTGCAGGACTTCTCACGGTCTGATGCCTCTTACTTGCCTTTATCACTGTCTGCCTCCAGACTCGAGTGTGAGTTCCTTGAGAGCAGGGCTGTTTGGCTCGTAAGTGTGTTCCAGATCCAAGAACACAGTGGCAAGCGCATCGCTAGGTGCTCAACAAACTCTTACTGAATGTTCTAGAGCCAGACAGTTACCTCTAAGCCATGCCTAGCTGTGTGACACTGGACACGGCCGGTCATCTTCCCTCCTCTGAGTCTGTTTCCTGAGCTGTAGGTATAGATGTAATGGGAATAAGATGGTTGTGAGATTTAAATGAGTCAATACGAGAATATAAAAAGTACTTGTATTTGGAGTGTTTCGCAGATGTTGGCTGTTATTAATACTTTAATCAGCACCGTCATTATGGCTGCTCTGCTGACAAGAAAATGGAGGCACCCACGGAGAGAGTGAGAGACTCGCCACCAGCCTCCTGGTGAGAAGTGGCAGCGACCTGGTCCTGCCCAGGAACGCCTGAATCTGGGCTCCAGGCTCCTGAGCTAGCCCACATCCCCCATTCTGTCCCTGGCTCGGGAAGGGCTCATCTCTTCAGGAAGCCTCTGCTCACCCAGCCACTCCCCCAGTGGCCACCACCTGTCCACGGATGGGCACCCAGCCACGACCCCTGGCCCAGCAGCCAGGGGTGGGCGACCACCGTGCTCTCCGCCCTCCTCTCCCGTTGATGCCCCTGAGTGCTGGGCTGCCCACCTCACCCAGCCAACAAGGCCCATGCTTCCTCCCACACCCAGCGAGGCTCCCACAGCTAGGCTGGGAGGGGTGGGGCCCAGGGCTCCCACCCACCCATGGGGCCTGGTGGGGAGGAAGGCCGAAAGAGGCCGGAGAGCCTGCTCCAGCTCTGGACCCCGGCTGCATGTGGACAGCATTCCAGGTTACGGACCCCGGAGGATGTGCCTCAGGGGAGGCACAACGTATGCCAGCCTGTGGGGGGGGGGGGGGCGGTCAAGGGGCCCCCCGGGCTGCCCCCGGTAGGGAGGACAGTGGGAAGAAGTCGTTCGAAATCTCTGTGGCTCAGTCTTGGGGAACTCCCAGCTGTACTCAGTCTCCTCACCTGGGAAATGCGGGAGCTGGGCCACCCGATCTCCAAAGTCCCGTCTGGCTCAAGTGGGTTCAGGGGCCGCTGGAAAGATACCAATGGATATATTGGCACTTATTTAACCAAACCCCTACTGATAGACACTCGGGTTGTGTCCGACCTTCCCAGCGCTGGGGGCCTGGGTTAAGATTCCGCAGCAGTTCCTCCATCCTGGGTGCCCAGCCCCCTTAGGCCTGCCCTGGCCTTGCACTTGGTGCTGGGCCTGCATAGGTGCTGTCCACGCCTGTGGTGCTGAAGACCGTGGGACTAGAGGGAGGCCTGGGTTGCAAACCAGAGACCAAGAGTAGAGAAGGACAGATGGAGCAGTCAGGGTTCAGGGCTCAGTCCCTGGCGCTGCCCCTCACTGGCTGAGTGCGGCTTTGAGCAAGTTGCTCAACCCCTCTGGGCTTCAGCGTTCTCATCTGTGAAATGGGTTTGCTGCGAAGATGGAATGGCAGCCGCCATGTGAAGTGTTGGCATGTTGAGAAAATGGGGGATAATTTTTACTCTGTTATTTTAGAGACAGTAAAGCATAGTGGTTAAGCTTTTGGACACTGGAGTGATAATGCCTGGATTTGAACCCTGGCTCTGTTACTTACTGACAGTCTTGATCTTGTGCCTGAGTTTCCTCATCTATAAATTAGGACGACAGCCCCTGTGTTGGGATGTTGCAGGATTAGATGGGTCAGTTTATGCGAAGCAGTTGGCACATGGCAGGCTTCCCTGAGTGCTGGCTGTTTTTATGCCTTTCCTCTCCAGGGTCACTCTCATCACAGCGCCTCCAGCCTCTGTGCGCGGTGACCGGTGCCTGTGCAGCTGCCCCCGTCCCTGCCGCACTGGGGCTGAGGCAGGTGGGGGACAGCAGCACCTCACCCTGCAGACACACTGGCCTGCAGCCCAGTCCTTCCACCAGCTTTCTATGTGGTTTCGAGCAAATCACAGTTCCCTTCTGGCCACCAGCCTCCACATCTGTAAAGTGGGGCTAATGATGCCTCAGGAAGGCTCCTGGGAGGATAGGTCTGTGCCTGTAGGATCGCACACAGGAAGGCCAAGATATAAAAAGTTACAACTTCCCTCACACTTAAAGAATTATTCACCCGGCATTTGTCACGCCCTGAGTGTTTGAAATAGCAGGATGATTAAGGCATAGGGCTTACTTTCAAGGAGCTCCTGGGTTTCTTGCTGAATTGTCAGTCTGCTTCAGGGTGCATTCAGCTGTCACCCCCTTCAGGAGGCCACCCTGGCCCCCACTGCCAGTGCCCTCCTTGGACATGTCGGAGCACTGACCAGTGCCTTCCCGGCCTCATGGTTATCTGAGTCCTTACACTGTCTGCCTTCCTGACCTGTAAGGTTACACCCTGCACCTGATCCATCACTCTGACCTGCTCGCCTCGTGTCAGCGCCCAGCACAGGGCTCCAGTGGCTACGTGCTCCCCTGCGATCGCCAGGTTGCAGGTTACATAAACTCAACTCAAACTGGTTTACTCGGGAAGGGAAATGTTTTGATTCGTGAGAAAAACATTCAGGAGTGTAATTGGCTTTAGGCATGCCTGATCTAGATGTTCGGAGCCACAGCGACCTGGGGGATGGATGGGATGGATCCACTGGCTGGCCAGGCCGGGGCCAGGCCGGCCCCTAAAGCCAGGGTGCAGACAGCCCCACTGAACATATGGGCTGAGAGAGACCACTCCCTGAAGAAAGGGAAACTGGTGATGAGCAGGGGAAAACATCGTGGTTCCAGGCAAGAAACCATTGAAAATGCATGAACTAGGCAAGAATCAGGTCCGATCTGCTCTTCAGAAGATGTATCCGATCACATGTGTAGGAGAGGGGGTTGGAGGGAAGGAACCTGGAGGCAGGCAAGGGGAGAACGTGGGGTTCTGGGGAGCTGATTCAGCCATGCAGGTTAAGGGAACGAAGCTTCAGCCCCTGGCTTTACAGAGAAGCAAAGTAAGCAGGTGAGAGAGGGGCTCCCTGTCCCCACTCTGTACCTGAAATTCCACCTGGTAGCTGGTTTTTCACAGGGGCTTATAATAATGTTGATGCAAGCCAGTGACCCACCCAGGAACAATCATCCACTCAGTGGCCCCTTCCCAGGGGAAGGCTTTGTCAAGGATGCCCTTTTGGGCTTGCCTGCGCTCAGGGGCCGCGTGGGGAGAGAGCCTGGGAACCCAGAGTGAGAGTCAGGAAGGTCTGACCAACATGACTTAGTCTGACTTTGCCCCCTGCTGATTTCCAGACAGTTGGGTGCCCACTGTCTGCCTGTCTGCACCCCCACTTCCTCCCGGCTGCAGCTGTGGGCCATATCTCATTTTAAGGGCTATCTGCCTGGATGTGCCTTCGGGACCCTCAGAGGACACAGTGCATGCGATCTGAAGCTGGTGGCCTGAGGTCAAATCCCAGCTGTGCTAAATATTAGCTCTTGGCAAGTTTCTTAGCCCATGTGTTCCTCAATATCCCTTTCTGTTAAATGGGGATAATAATGGGAGCTAGCGCCTACCTCCTAGACTTGTGATTGGTAAATGATTTAATCCACAGTGTTAGCACAGCAGTTGACATTAGTGAATGCTCCATAAATATTAGTATTGTTCTCCCACAGACAGGATAAGGACAGGCCCCTTCTGTGTACAGGCTGGTCGCCCTCCACCTACTCCTGTAACTGGATTCTTATCACTCGGTTGCCAGAGTTATCAGCATCCGGATTACCTTCTCTGGCCACACTCCAGGCAGTCTGACACACTGAGGTTCAAATCTTACTGTTTCACTTACTTGCTATATAACTCTTGAATTAGGGTAATGCTAGCTCCTATAACAAACAAGCCCCTATACCTCAGCAGCCTAACACAATAGAAGTTTCCCTCTGGCTCAGATCAAATGCAGAGTGGGTGATCCCCCCACATCCAGGGACACAGGCTCCTCCTGTCTTGTAGCTCCACCACCTTTTAGGGCCCGGGAGTCCTCTGCATCGAGTCAGCATACCGGAGAGGAAACAGAGAAACTCGACCCATTCTTAAAAGCCCCAGCCTAGCAGTGACACATCATTTTTGTTCTCATCCCACTGGGGAAACCAGGCGTGGGGCCACACCTGGCACAAGGGAGGCGAGACGTGTGGTGCGGACGGCCGCCCTCCCGCTGCATGGTATGGGCGGCCAGACGGGGGTTGGCGGGCAGTGGGCCTTCGCCACAAGCACAGTGAATCGCCGATGCTTGGGCTCTGCTCTCCCTCCGCAGAACAGAAAGCGTCACTCACTTGTGGCCGTGGCTGCACAGCTGTCTGCGTTCATTAAAGTCATTGGATTGTGCACTGTGGGGGAATTCTGTGGTATGTAAGTTGTTCCTCAAGCTGTCTCAAAGAAATAGGACGTGTGTTGCCCTCCCCTGGCAGGACGCTTGTGAGGCCTCAGTGAAGTTCTGCCAAGCCGGCACCGTATGTGCATAGCCAGCAGGGGCTTCAAGCCAGGCCTGAGTTGGGAGATGCATTGGGTGTAGTCTTCATAGGGCACCCACCTCGAGCCACCTGCCAGCAGGAATGGTAGGTGGTGGTTCGCTCTTGCTTCTGGCCTGAGAAGCCCTAGCCCCACCTCTGTGGCCCTCCCGGCGTGTGCAGGAGCATCCAGCCCACAGGGCCAGGGCCTCTGTGGTCGGAGCCATGGAGAGTGGGTGACACCCTCCTGCCTTCAGCAACACTGATGGGGAACTGAGGGCCTCCCTGGGGGCCAGTGAGGACATACACTTGAGGTGCAAGTCACACGGGGCACCCCGGGGCAGCACCATCAGCTCGAGAGCAGATAGATGCCGAGCCAACTGTCCTGGGTCTGCCAGGAGCCTCAGTGCCTGGTGCTGGCACGTCCACAGCCACTCCTTAGAGCACAGGCAGTGACAGTGATGCGGGCGAAGCACTGTCACATCAGGTTCCCCACTGATGCCAGACAAATGCCTTCAACCTGAGTAACCTCCCTGAGTGGTTACTCAGGAGGTAGCTGTGTTTCGCTCACTCTGGTCTCGAGTCCCTGCCTAAAGGAAGGAGCTGGTCCTTCCGAGTGGACTGTTGTGAGGATTGAGTTCATCCGTGTGAAGCACCGGGCTGGTGCCCGGCACCCGTCACCTCTCAGCAGGGGCCGACCCGGCGCAGGCGCTGCCTTGGTGGAGGCTCTGCCCCCAGCGGGCCTCCATTTCCCCGCTCGGACACCGAGGGGTCTGGAGAGGCTCCAGCGTGCCGCCTCGGGAGCCACCCCTGCACTAGCAGCACGACCTTGGTCCAGTTGCTCGGTCTCTGTGCCTCGTTCCCCTCACCCCTAAAGTGGGGGCAGTAACAATGCCCTCCTCACGGCATCGTGAGGGCACATGAGTTCGCCCTCAGAACCAGACCTGGCGTGTAAGTGCAGTTTACATGGTAGTTTCTGCTGTTTTGCCATTATTATTATTATTTCCTTTGTCACACGGATGCGGCAGCTACGGCCCAGAGGAGTGAGGTGACTTGCTCAAGGTCACCCAGCTGAAAAGTGGTGCATGCCAGGATCAAGGCCAAGCCTGCTGAGCCCCAAGGCCTGTGCAGTCTCCATCGCTCCCTGCTGCGCCTCTTAAGTCACATGCGTAGGAACTGGGTCACAGGCGGCGTGTACCTGGGGGGATGGCACAGTAGCAGGGACGGTGTGTGGGCTCATTCCTTGTCTCCCGCTGACACCTCACAGAGAACAGACCCGGGGGAGAGGGGAGTGAGGAAGGAGGTGGGGGGGCAATAGCAACAACCCCAAAACTGGATCCTAGGGACTGAGGCGATGATAAAAAGAGTTGAATCTGATGTAGCCTCAGCCCCTGGGGCGCTTGTGGCCTATTGACGGGGACGGGCAGGGGACAGCTGAGACCACCCCAACATACTCAACAGGGACCCTGCAGGAGGTGAACCTGTCTGAATCCTGGGGCCTGAGCAGACAGGAATTGGCACCTGGGGCTGCCAGGAAGGCTTCTTGAAGGAGTGGGACCTGAGGACGATGAGCCCCAAAAGCTGGGGTGTGGGGTGGTGGGGGCAGACAGCAGGAACAGTGGGGGAGACTGCAGGGGGCATTAGAGCTATAGCGGGGCGGTGCAGGGCAGTGTCAGGGCACGGGCTGAGCCTGGGGCAAGGGGGCCCATGTGGGGGCCAAAACCCACCCCTCTGTGGCTGTGCCCCTGACAGCCTGGTGCCCACAGGGCAGCTCTGAGGCCGAAGCAGCAGGGAGGAGGCAGGCACCAAGAGGTCCTGAGGGAGGGAGGAAAGGGCTTCTTCCTTCTAGCAACCTGCAGCTGCCAGTCAGGTGCCCAAGAAATGTGGAATCTGCCCAAAGTGGGAGCATTGCACACGTGTGTGCACATGCCTGCACACCCGTGGGCTACCCACCTTGCAGCCCTGGGGCGTCCACACACCAGGAGAAGTAGGTCAGCAGAGTTGCCCAGGGTCTCTCCCTGGTGGACAAAGGCAAAGAGGCCGTGTGCTCGTCAGCACCCTGGAGAGAGCCCCAGACTCCATGGGAAGGTTCGCTGCTGTATCAAGGCCATCGCCTCAGTCCTCACTGGGGGTCCTCTCCACCCAGGCAGTGTGTGGGTATTTGATGGGAGTTGGAAGGGCTGGCCCCTTCCAGCCCTGCAACCAGGGAAGACTATGGTGGGGAGAGACCCCACTTGAGCCCAGTCGTTGGTTGCAGCCAGAAGGGCCCAGTGCTATCCAGCCTGGCACTGGGACTGCAGAGACTTGGTGACGGTGCCATGGCAGAGTTAGTGTGAGCACAGTGACAGTGGTAGAGGGAGGGGACACAGGACTGGGTGTCCATGGGCCTGCCACCATCCCCCCTTCTGAGGATCTGTGAAATGGGCTACAGATGCTCTGAGGGCATTCATGTGGCATCTCTGATGGACTTCTGGCATATGTTCAGGCTGAACAAGCTAGGAGAGGAAAAGCAGTAGGCAGGGGAAGCTTCTAGCAGAACAGGCTTATTCATGAATGGAGGGGAGGGGGCTGAATGGGGGAGAAGGATCCAGAGGAAGCAGAAGGGGCGGGAGCCAGAGCCGAGGCTGGAGGAGGGCTGTGCGCTCCCCAGCCAGCCGGGAAAACACACAGATGGAGCTTCTCCGTTCGGGGCTAGGTGGGAGGCCAGGAAGTTCCCTCCTGATGTTCCTCCGCTCCCTGCGAAGTGGGAGGCTGGGTCGTGCAGAGAGGGAAGGGGAAAGCAGAGGAGGAGAGGAGGGTTTGGATCGGGAAGGGGAGCAGCTGGGCCAGGGTGAAGATGCTGGCCTCACGGGGAACTCACCCCTTCTCCAGCCTCTGGCCGTGCTCAGAACACGCGCACACCCAACCCAGGGAAAGCACACACTCTGGGGCAGGCACCAAGCACTTCTCACCTGTGGCCTCACTGAACCCTCCCAGCAGCCCAGAGGGAGAAGGTACCGGTATCCTTCTTATAGATGAGAAACGGAGGCACAGAGGGATGAAATAGCTTGCCCAAGGCCAAGCAGCTAGAAATGACAGAGCAGAGATTCAAACCCAAGTTGTCTGGCTCCAAGCCTGTGCTTTCTCTCAGCCACGGGGAGGTCTGGCAAGGGGTGGCTGCTGAGAGTGTTGGTGATACCCCTGGGGCCGGAGGTAGAGGACAGAGGTGAGCAGAAGTGGCTCTCAGGAGGCAGGATCCGGGGCTCAGCTTCTAGGGGACCCAGTGCCAGCCTCTCCCACTGGTGTGTGCACTGGCACACGTGTGCACACACACTCCTGAGGGCTCAGGCCCCCCGGTCTGACCCTCTCCCCCTTACACAAGAAATGCAGGCCCCAGAAAGGCATGCATGGCTGCCAAGGCCTGGGCTTTCCCCACTGCAGCTCTGCACCCCCACCCAGCACCATCTGTACACAAACGCAGTACCTCTGGGGGGTGGGTGCATCCAGCTTGTGTGGACTCTGCAGGAGTCAGTCAGGCCTTGAATGGGGAGGGTGAGGGGGGCGGCTGTCTGTGGAACAAGTGCTCTGCGCTCCCACCTGGGGGCCGGGGCAGGGGCTGTGTGTGCCTACACGGGGCGGGGCGGGGGGGGGGTTGCTGTCATCTGCGGCCAGGGAGGGGTTGTAACGCTGTGGAGGGTGTGTGACCACATCTGCACCCTCCTGCCCGAGTTTTCTGAGACTCTGTAACTGAAGCTTTTGATACTGTGACCTCACCTTCCTCACTCCCAGCCTTATTTTCTCTATAGCTTGTATCACCTTTTCTCATAACATAAAAATCACCTGTTCGCCGCCGTGTTTATATCCATCTCCTCCTAGGGTGTAAGTCCCACGAGGCAAGGTTCTTACCCGTTTGTTCAGGGTGGTGTCCCCAGGGCCTTGAACGACACGGGGCTGACAGCAGGTGCCGGTCAGCACTGTGGATGGGACCGCTGGTGTGAACTCAGTCCGGGGCTTGTCTCTGTGTCAGTATCACCTCTGACACTTGACAGCATGAGACAGACAGGCTGGCAGGGCCCAAGTCAGGCCGGGGGCAGCAGCTGTCTCGAGGATACTGGCTCAAGCCCAATCCTGAAGCCCTGGAGGAGGGTAATGCGGCGAGGATGCTGTCGCCCCCTTGTGGCCGTCTTGGGCCTGGCATCTGCCCTCAGCCGCAGGGATCCTGGTTACTGGGGAGGAAGAGTGGGTGCAGGAGGGGACCCTAGCCTGAAGTCACACGCCGTGCCACACCCCCTCACTACAGGGAGAAGATGAGCGTGGGCTGCCCGGAGCCCGACCCGCCCCGCTCCCTGCCCTGCTGTGGGCCGGGGACGGCCCCTGGACTGGGCGCCGGCGTGCCGCTCCTCACTGAAGACATGCAGGCGCTGACCCTCCGCACGCTGGCTGCTAGTGATGTCACCAAGCACTACGAACTGGTCCGGGAGCTGGGTAAAGGCACCTATGGGAAGGTTGACCTGGTGGCATACAAGGGCACAGGTGAGTACCTGCAGGGTGGCTGGTTTTAAGGCTTGAGTAGAGAGTTAGCTGGGGCTCTCGGGTGCTCTCTGCCGGGGCCAGGAGGCAGAGTCAGTGGTCCAGGTGAAGAGGATGCAGCCTGAGCAGCCCAGGGAGGGGGAGACCAGACAGATGGAACAAAGGAGGAATCTGGGGGCACAGTGCCCAGGCTTGGATGCTTTGGGGACGCCCACGTTACCTTTGGGGCACCCAAGGGGGTGCACCAAGGACGTTTGAAGGTCAGGCAGAGGTTAAGGTTGAGGCTGGTTGTGCTGTTTGGAGAATCACCAGCATGTCAGTGATAGCCTACCAGGGCCACGGACAGAGCTGTGGGTCCTCCAGAACAGGGCACCACCTTTAATGGAGGGTGGGGGTGACCCTGTGAGAACAGTGTGTCCATCTCCATTTCTCAGGGGAGGATGCTGAGACCCAGAGAGAGTCAGTCACTTGGCCATGGTCACCCAGAGGGTTTGAGCTAGGATGAGACCCCAGTCATCAGCTCCAGAGCCTTCTCACTTAACCATGGAGCTTGATGTCTTCCCCCTACTGTAGGCCCACAGCAGTGCCCACTCGGTCAGTCAGAGATGGGGTCTGCATGAGCTCCCACATCTGCACATGCCTGGGGCAGGCGGCTCTGGCCCGACGGAAGGCAACAGGAAGAGCACTGGACATGGGGTCACCTGAGCTTTGCCACTTGCTTGCTGTGTGACCTTAGGCAAGTGACTTAACCTCACTGTGCCTAAGTTTCCTCCTCTGTAAAACAGGATAGCCTTAGTGTCCAGCTCATAGGGTCATTATGAGGAGTGAGTTGTGAGTGAATTTCTGAAGGCAAGGCCTGTGGTTGTAAGCACTCTGTGGACACAGGTGCGTGTCACACTGCCGAGGCCCCGGGTAGGTACAGGTGCCTGCCCAAGCAGAGTCAGGGATATGTGCCGTGCAGGCCCTCGCCTCTTGGTGTCTAATCCCTTCTTATTCATTCACCTATTTAACAAACATTTGTTGAGCACCTGCTGTGCACCAGACTCACAGGCATGGGAGAGGCAGCTATGAGGGAGACAGAGAGCCCTGTGCTCAGGAAGCCGAGCCACGGCTGAGAGAGGCAGGCAGGTGAATACGCATAGCATGCCAGGGAGAAAGTGGAACTGGAGGGGAGGCAGCAGGCCCTCCTCCTTGAGGGTCGCAGGCTGAGTCCTGACGTACTGCATGTCCTTCGCCGAGGGCTTTCCTCTCACTGGGTCATGCCCACTGGGGCCCCTGGCATGCCTTGTGCCTCATGCCTGACCGGCACAGGTATGTGTCAGGTGCAGAAGGGCAGGGAGAGGGGACCTTCACCACTGTTGTCCTGCCAGGCACGAAAATGGCACTGAAATTCGTGAACAAGAGCAAAACCAAGCTGAAGAACTTCCTGCGGGAGGTGAGCATCACCAACAGCCTCTCCTCCAGCCCCTTCATTATCAAGGTCTTCGACGTGGTGTTTGAGACCGAGGACTGCTACGTCTTCGCCCAGGAGTACGCGCCCGCCGGGGACCTGTTTGACATCATCCCTCCTCAGGTACTGGGGCGGCAGCGGACAGAGGGGAGACGGGCTTCCAGGGCCCAGAGAGTGAGAGCTGAGGTGAAGGTTTAATCCATGAGCATTTATTGAGTCACTGGAGGACTGGGGATTCACAGTAAACAGGACAGAGGTCCTGCTCTGGTCCTGGTGGGGGACACAGACAGGTGGCAACAAGCCAGACAACAGACTAAGATGAGCACAGGAGGGAAGCGGCCAGAATGATGGATGAAGTCCAACAGTCACCTCCACTGGCTGCAGCTGCAAAGGACCAGGTGGGGACCCTGAAAGGGAGGCAGAAGGGCCGCAGTCTTCTCAGGGAAGGTGCCCTGGAGCAGGGAGAGAGCTGGGAGGGTCCCAGGCACCCGGCTCTGCAGCTGGCCGGCGCCAGGTTTGAATATGCTCTGGCACCTGCTGAGTAAGTGACAAAGCCTCTCAGAGCCTCAGTGTCTGTACAAGAGAAATGGGCATAATAGGGAACCTCTGTGAGGAGTTGCTGAGACAGTGCAGGATAGGGCACTTAACACAGCACCTGCCCCATGGCGGGTGCTCAGTACGTCACTGCAGTTACTGGGGAAAAGGAGCCAGACCGCTGGAGATGCCCCAGTGGTGAGGGAGGGTAGCCGGTGCTGTTAGTGGCATGGACACCGGAGAGGCCAGGCTCTGGCTGGAGGTGGGACAACTGGCAGAGGGTAGGGGGAGGGTGGAGGGAGGATGACTGAGTTGGGGGAGGGGCGGACGGGCGGCCCTGAGCATGCCCCCTTCTCTGGCTCCAGGTGGGGCTCCCTGAGGACACAGTGAAGCGCTGTGTGCAGCAGCTGGGCCTGGCACTGGATTTCATGCACGGGCGGCAGCTGGTGCACCGCGACATCAAACCTGAGAATGTGCTGCTGTTCGACCGTGAGTGCCGCCGCGTGAAGCTGGCGGACTTCGGCATGACACGCCGTGTGGGCTGCCGCGTGAAACGGGTCAGCGGCACCATCCCGTACACAGCGCCTGAGGTGTGCCAGGCGGGCCGCGCCGACGGCCTGGCCGTGGACACCGGCGTGGACGTGTGGGCCTTCGGCGTGCTCATTTTCTGCGTGCTCACCGGCAACTTCCCGTGGGAGGCGGCCTCAGGAGCCGATGCCTTCTTTGAGGAGTTCGTGCGCTGGCAGCGTGGCCGCCTGCCCGGGCTGCCGTCCCAGTGGCGCCGTTTCACAGAGCCTGCCCTGCGCATGTTCCAGCGGCTGCTGGCGCTGGAGCCAGAGCGGCGCGGCCCGGCCAAGGAGGTCTTCCGCTTCCTCAAACACGAGCTCACCTCCGAGCTGCGGCGCAGGCCCTCGCACCGCGCGCGCAAGCCCGCGGGGGACCGCCCGCCGCCAGCAGGGCCACTGCGTCTGGAGGCGCCAGGGCCGCTCAAGCGCACGGTGCTGACAGAGAGTGGCAGCGGCTCCCGACCCTCTCCCCCCGCCGTTGGGCCAGTGCCCGTGCCTGAGGCTGGCCTGGCCCCCCCAGGGCCCCCAGGCAGGACCGATGGCCGCCCAGACAAGAGCAAAGGGCAGGTGGTGCTGGCCACGGCCATTGAGATCTGCGTCTGAGCCGTCCTGCCGCCCTCACGCAGGGGACTGAGGGTTGGTTGCTGCGCACGCAGTGGGGCTGGGTGCTGGAGCCACCCTGGGCCCGTACCAAGCTGGTGGAGGAGGCAGCGGCAACATGGACCAGCCCCGCGGGAGTGGTGGTAGATTAGGCAGGAAGGCAGCCCGGGCACCCATCCGTCCAAGGGGCTGGGGAGATAACCACCAAAAGGCCTCTGGCCTGGCCTGTGGGGCAGGGGCGTGGCCCACAGGAGCCAAGCCCCACAAACCTGAGGATTCAGAGGCCCCCCTGACACCAGGAGCACAGAGCTTGCTGGCGGACTCCCAGCAGCTCCCTGAACCCTGGAACCCTGACTACTTGCTCCTGGCCCTGTGCACCTCCTGGCAGATGATCCCGCAGCCCCACCCTAGGTTCTGCCCTCCTGCCCCCCACCCTCCCATCCTGGACACAGACAGGGACTGAAGTGTTGGAGCAGAGAAGAGGCTTAGGGACCCTGGGCACTGGCCAGAAAGAGGATGGTGAGCTGAGGGCAATGTTGCCCAGCTGCCTCCTGCTGCTTCCCTGGGAACCTGGAGGGGAGAGGCTAAGACCCCTGCAAAATGTAGCAAATGTCTGGATGTTTCAAAGTGTGTGTGTGTGTGTGTGTGTGTGCGCACACACGTGCGCGCGAGTGCAAGCACAGGCCCTGGGAATCCAGTGACACCCCCCAACCCATCCTGCTGATGAGAATGCTGAGCCCACGTGGAGGGCAGCTTGCCTTGGCCCACACATCCACTGAAGATGACGCTCTGGGAGTCCTCCCCTCCTCCCCGGGGACTGAAGGGCTCCCAGAGCAGGGGAGTGAGTGCAGAGCCCGGGGGCACCCAACTCCCCAGCTGGCCGCACCTTCCCCAGGCCCAGGGAACTGCGCAGATCCTCCGACGTCCTCGCTGCCCGGCCCAGACAGCGCCCTGGCGTTTGGCAGGCTGTGAAGTGATTTGTGCCAGAAATTTCCCCTGGGTTTCTGCTGGGGTCAAAGCTGTCGGTCTCAGGCTGACCCTGTCCCCACATCTCACACATTTCTGGCCCTGGCGTGCAACACTGTGGGTATGAGAATGGGGCTGCCGAGGAAGTGTGAGGGCAGTGAGCGTGTGATGGGTGTGTGTGAGCGCACAGAGTGCGAGTGTGTGTGTGTGTAGCCGAGTGTGTTGAGTGACTGCATCCAGACGCCTCAGTAACTCTGCCTCGCCCCCGGAGTCTCACCTGACAGCTGCCAGAGGGCATCCAGGCCTGCTTTTCACCACACCCCTCAGGGAACCCGGCCAGGAGGCACCTGCAGGTTGGTTCAGGCCCCTCGGCAGAAAAACAAAGGGGAGGGGCCCAGCCTCACCCCAGGCTCCCTCACGCGCCCTGCCCTCTCTGAGGAGGAACAGGACCCCGCAATAACCTCAACATGGGTGAGACTGCTCCCTCCGCCTGGCAGGGCGCCGTCGGCCATCCCAGGCCCCACCTGCCAGGGTCCCTCCTGGGGCTCTAGGCCATTTGAGGGGCTCCTGGAAGGGCCAGGCTGAGTACAGGAGCCCCGACCACCCTCTGGCCTGAGCCTCCACCTCTCTATTCACCCTTCATTCCTACCATGCAAAAGGGCTATAGGTCCCCCTGCCCTGCCTGGGTCCAGTTTACAAACAGGTTGCCCCAGGGCCTGGCCCCCTCCTCGGCGTGCCGCCCCTCTCAAGACCCACCTCTCCAGCGGGCACTGGGGCCTCCACACGCCAGGTAAGTAGCAAATCCCTCCTTTCACCAAGGGCCAAGGCCCCCCATCACTGCCCCTGGCCCCACTGAAGCCCACCTGGGCACCTCTCCCAGCCGCAACTTCTCCTTTTGCCTTAGGCCTTTTGACATCCTGTCTCCTGCAATAACAAAGGAAGCGAGATTCCAAGTAGATGTCTCTGGAGAGTGATATCTCTCTCTCTCTCTCTCTCTCTCTCTCTCTGTCTCTGTTGAGATCCATGTCTTAGTAGCTAGGATGTTAGAGTCGGGAAGGGACTGTAGTTATGTAGCCCAGCCACTTTCGGAGGTGCAGGTGGGGTGGTGACGGCCTGGCTCGAGCAGGGCTGGACCGGGGCTGCTCCTCCACGGTGGGGCCCTGCCTCCGCCGCCGCCGCCTCTGCTGGTTGGGCTGGGACCCTTTGCCCCTTAGGAGAGGTGTTGGTCACAGGTGTTTACCTCAGTTTATGTCACTGTCGAAGAAACAAAAAAATAAATAGCAAAACGTTAATAACACCGTAGACATGAAGACTTAGAAAACAAAAAATACACAGAAATATCCTCCCCTTGCCATTCTGTGAAGTGTGTGTGCACATGTGTACGTGCACATATGTGCAAGTCTCTGTCCCACCCTGGGGGGGCTGCGACCTTTGTCCCAGCCCCTGTGCCCCCCACACTGCCCCCTGTCCTTTGGTGCTTCCCAGAGGCCCCTCTGAGCTGGCCCGGGGGGTGTGGGGAGCCCCTCGAGCAGGAGGCAGGACCGTAAGTAGCGAGAGGGTCTCCCACCAGGTCCCTGAGCAGAGTCTCCAGGCCGCCGATGCTCCCCAAGCCCCACGCCAGCTGACGGGACAGGAGTGGCGGCTGGCGTCGGCGCCAGCCAGCTCGGGCTGGGTGGCGTCCTGGCCTCCTGGGTTGACGCCCCACCCACCATGCGTCTGTAAATACTCTGGCATCCTTTGGCCCTGAGGAGGTTTTTAAATGTGTTATTTACTTCTCTAATCATGACAATTGCTATAAAATAAATGAAAACTTAGAAAAACTACCACCGAGTGGCTGTCTTGTCTCAGCTACAGGGGCAGGGCGAGGCGTGCGGAGTTTCTCTGGACACTGAGAACCTGGCCGATGTTCTAAGGTGGGGTCTGCAGAGCCGGGGTGGCCCGGCCAGGGCCTGAGCATGAAGCCAACAGAGCGAGGGCCCGGGCTGCAAGGGAGGGTGCAGCATTGTCCCTGGCCTGGAGTCTCTGCCTCCACACAGTCCCTCACCGGCCTGTGGCAGCAGCTCCTCACCCTGCTCCCTCTCCTAAGCCCCTTCAGGCTCTTCTCAGCAGCTGGAGTGTCTTTTCACACGTAAGACCAGTCACTGTTCAAAACCCTGCAATGCATCCTCTTCCACCCAAATGGAAGCTGAAGTCCTGACGGTGGCCTCCGAGGGCCCAGACCTGTCACCCACTGAGCTGCCTCCTGCCACGCTGGCCTCTAGGACGGCCAGGGTGCTCTTATGCTCACTCGAGGCCTGCACCCGTCTCGGGCTCTCCCAGACCTCCCCAGAGCCCCTTCCTGTGTGATAGGATAGTGAGAAGCAGGGGAATCTCTTTGACAACTGGGATAAGGGAAACTGACAAAATAATCAAACAAGGCCAAACCATTTGAGCAATTTACAGCCAGCTGATGAATCACACGGTTTTATCTTTCCTAAACAAGGACACTTAGGAGCAACTGGTTTACACATTCCAGACTGTCCTGAGGTACACCAGCTTCCGTCCCTCTTCGATGATATTCTTTGAAGATAAAACTAACCAGAAAATAACCCTGACCCCTCTGTACTTTGAATAATCAGCATAACAAGGACACACCTGGAAAGCTAGTGCATGTTCTACTAAGACCCTCCCCTGAGACCTCCCCTAGGATTCCTGGCGGCCGAAGAAAGATAGAAAGCCTCAAGACAGAGACTCCAGAGCAGGGCTGTCAAACTCATTTTCACCAGGGGCCACATCAGCCTCGCAGTTACCTCCAAAGGGCAGAATGTAATTTCAACTCCTTAACTGTCAAGGAGTAGTTACATTTATAGTCTTAAATTATTTCGGCCCTTTGAAGGCCACCACGAGACTTGCAACCAAGGGAGCAGTGGGCAGCAGCAGCTCTTCCCGTGCAAACCCCTGAAACTGTCCCCACAGCCCCCTTTTCTCTGACTTCCCAGTGAGCTGCCGGCAGCCCCGCCTCGGCTCACTTCCTGCCTACAATGTTTCTAGAGAGCCAAAGCAGCCCCGCCTCGGCCCTCCCCTGTTGTTTCTTACCTTTAGCCTTCCTTTCATCGTCTTAGGCTTTAATAAACATACTCTCACAATCGCCTGGACTTGTGCCATGAACTCTTCACTGCGCAAAGTCAAGAAACCACACACTGCCGGCCAGCCCGTGGCGGACTCACTCGGACGGTCCTGTCTGGCAGCACCTGCTCTCATGTCGACTTCCTGACCGCTCTGCGGGGTGCAGAAGCCCCTCACCCCGCTTCATCACACCCGGGGCCCTCACCGCCGCTCGCCGCTCACAGCGCCACGCATCTGTTCTCCGCCTGCCCCCACCAGAACGGAAGTGCCATAGACCCGTCAGCGTTTGCCAAATTGCTAGTCCCCTCCTCGCCCGCTGCCTCGCACGGGCCTGGCACGTGACGGGCCCTCTGTAACAACGTGTCCAATAAAGGAGTGAATGCCCAGTAATACTACTTTAGGGGCCAAGGATAGATCCATAAACAAGACAAACGATCTACCTACTAAAGCTTATTTTCTAAAGAGGAAAACAGTCATTAAAGTAGGTTACATAATTATCTATGAAGTAGGAGTTGGGGTTATTTAAAAAGAAGGGGGAGGAGACAAAAAAATATTTCATGCAGACCAAATCAGAAGGTGAAGTACTCCTCCCCAGGAACTTGATCTGAACACTGTTATTTCAAAAACCTCTGCACTTGTCTGCCATGAGGGTGGATACCTGGAGGCAATAATCCCTCTACTTCACAGAGTACTCAGATTGTTAAAGGGTGGAGGGAAAATCTACAAATGCAGATAGTACCTATCACTGCTTCCCCTGCTTGGTGTACAAATATCACCTCTTTATAAAGTCCCCGGGTTTACAGTCCAGAAGGTGACATAGGCAGACATGGCTCGCCTCTTCGCACAACCACATCAAAATTGCAACTAAAATATAGAGCAACCATCACTCAGGAATGTCAGAAATCGAGTTGAATGGAAGTCTGACAAGTACGGAATTAAAGAAACCACATCCGTCCAGACACGCAGGTGGGGCATGGATGCGGAATGGACTGGTCCCTCACCCACGTGGATAAAAATTCAGAATGGATATCTTGGGAGCGAGGTGTCCCAGCCCCACACCAGGCCCCCAGACCAGGATTCCAGTGCCAGGAAGGTTAGTCCCTACAACCTCTGGCTGTGGACACCAGCAGGGATCGAGTCTGGAGGAGTTCTGCTGGAGCCCAGCATTTCCTCTTGGGAAACCCACACACGGACTCGCCTACTCAGACTCACGCCCTCTGGCTCCAACACCAGGGTTTGAAGGGCACTAGTGGTATACAGGGAGAGACTGAAGTGTCTGGCATCAGAGCAAGCAGAGACCATTGTCCCTTTGCGGAGCCCCCCCCCCCCCCCACAGAGCGGGTAAGCTGGTCCTATGTCTGAGACTCCATCAACCTGGCTAACACTGTGTGACCCACTTTGGAGATTCTCAGAGACTCCACCCCACCCAAGGGGCTTTTCCATAAAAATGGCTGGTCTTGGCTCCTAAATCCTATCCAACAAGCAACAGCTGGCTTCAGTGAGCCCTAGCAGCAGCCAGATTAGAGTCACAGCTTGGCTTCACCTGGGGAATCTCCAAGCCCAACACAAGTAGCAGCCATCTCAGATTGCTTTACAGCTCAGGCAGGGTGCACTGGGCAAAACACAGGTGAGTGCTGACCTTGGCCTGAACCACATGGGGAAACCCCAGAGCTAGCGCAACAAGTGGACAGCTGCAGACCACATCGGAGCACCGCCACCCTGCCCCTGCACAGCTGATCCTCCACGGACAGTGGAGGGTGATGGTCAGTGGTCACAGCCAGTCCTTATAGCTGAGTGACCTGGGCAAATCCCTGCCATTGACCTGCCAGCAGCAACCAAGGCTCAACTACAAGAGGAGGGTGTACTCAGCTCACATGAAGGGTGCACCTCGAGTACCCAGCTTGGGTGTGATAGGAAAGGCTGTGTCACTACTATATTAGGCCACAGTACCAAGACACAGAGTCATGCAGCTCCGTGTACTAGGCAGCTCTACCTAATACATAGACACAAACACAGGAGGCTGCCAAAATGAGGAGACAAAGGAACATGGCCCAAATGAAAGAACAGAACAAAACCCCAGAAAAAGAGCTAAAGGAAATGGAGATAAGCAATCTAGCAGATGTGGAGTTCAAAACACTGATTACAAGGATGCTTGAGGAACTCAGTGAGGACCTCAGCAGCAAATATAAGACCCAGTCAGAAATGAAGGATATACTAATTGAAATAAAGAACAATTTACAGGGAAACAACAGTAGAGTGGATGAAGCTGAGAATCAAAGCAATGATTTGGAACATAAGGAAGCAAAAAACAACCATATTGAATAACAAAAAGAAAAAGAATCCAAAAAAATGAGGATAGTATAAAAACAGCCTCTAGGACAACTTGAAGAAGTCTAACATTCACCTTATAGGGGTGCCAGAAGGAGAAGAGAAAGAGCAAGAAATTGAAGCTGTATCTGAAAAAAAAAAAATGAAAGAAAACTTCCCTAATTTGGTGAAGGATATAGACATGCAAGTCCAGGAAACACAGAGAGTCCCAATTATGATGGATGCAAAGAGGCCCACTCTAAGACACAGCATAGTTAAAAAGTCAAGTTTAAAGATAAAGAGAAAATCTTAAAAGCAAGACAAAACTAGTTACCAGAAGGTTGCCAGGATGGGAGGGGGAAGGGGGAGAATGGGTAAAGAGGTGAGGGGATTAAGAAAGAGAAATAGGTAGTTACAGAATAGCCATGGGGATGTAAAGTACAGTATAGGAAACGGAGCAGCCAAAGAACTTATACACGTGACCCACGGACATGAACAATGGTAGGGGAACTGCCTGAGGGAATGGGGGGAGGTGAGTGGAGGTGAGTGGGAGGTGGGTGGAGGACAACTGTAATAGCATAATCAATAAAATATAAAAAAATATTTCCCAATAAAATTTCCAAAAAGAAAAAATAAATAAATAATAAAATAAAATTTAAAAGTAAAAAAAAAGTCCCAATGTAGTCAGAGAACGCCAGCGCTTACCACTAGGGGGCCTTAGTTTTCTGCTGCTTTTCCTTCTGCCTGCCATGCAGCACCACTGCTGACCTTAGGCATTCTGTAGGACAGCAATTTTCAACCTTTCTCATCTCACAGCACACATAAACTGATGACTAAAATTCTGCAGCACACCAAAAATATATTTTTTGCTGCTCTGACAAATAAAATAGGTATAATCTTGACTCATTCACATAGGACAGCTATTTTTGTGTTGGCTGTTGTAATTTTTCTATTTGACAATCTAAGGGAAAAGAGGTCAGTCAGTGCCCCTGACTAAATAAGTAATCAGGCATTGCGTGTTTTAGCAATCCTTGTGGCATGCCGGTTGAAAATAGCTGCTCTAGGGAGATAAAGCCATCTTCCTTCCAGGCCAAAGGGGCTTGACCGGAAGGGTTTCCAGCGTCACCTACACACTGTGTCAGAACCAACCCCTGTAACCCCTTAGCTCCTTCCATTTTGCTTGGGTCACCTACCCTGGACCACAGAGAGTTCCTCCCTGAGGGCGCTTGGTGTCCGTTCCTGCCCACAGTCTTCTTCAGTCTAGACCAACTCAGTCCACCAACTCAGTCCACCTAGAGCATTGAACTTCAGAAGGGAAGGGATTGTATTCTTTTTCTTTTTAATTTTTAGAAGAATTTATTTGATCCAAATTGACAGCGTGCTGGGGAACAAGACCTAAAATGCTCTGGAGATTGTTTTCTTGATAACTTTTGATTACTTGAGCCCTACGCAAAATTCCCCAACCCCTCACCCGTGATGGCTGAGCATGCCCCGGCGAGGGACATTGGGAGGGGCGGCCTCAGAGGTCCCATTGCACCCTTCACACAGGTCGCTCCATGTCTACTCAACTTACACTCACTGAGGGAGAAGTCCCCAACCGACATCTCTCTCTCAAACGTGTAAAGCCCCACCCACCCAACTGGTGCCTGGTTCAGGATGGAAATGTGGGCGTAAGACAAGTAATTTAGAGGTGTTTACTGGCAGCTGAGGGGATGAGAATGTTCACCACTCAGGCTGGGGTTACGGGAGCTTTGGGGCAATGGAGGAATGCAGGGGTTCCCATTTGAAGACAAAGAAGGTCAGCTGGCGTGCAAGGAGAGTCAGGCTGTATGGTTCACCTACTGTATCATACACTGGAAATTCACTGAGAGCATGTCTTAAGTGTTCTCACCACAAAAAAATCTAACTGTGTGAAGTGATGGATATATTAATTAGCTTGATTTTTGTGATCATTTCATAATATACACATATATCAAAATATCAAGTTATATACCTTAAACCTGTACAATCCTTATTTGTCCATTTTACCCTACGGGGGGGGGGGGCAAGCGGGCTGGGCACAGCCTGACTCCCAAGATAGTGCGTCCAGCGTGGGAATCCTCGGAGAGTCATGGAGGGGCCTGGTTGTCCTTAAGATGCGGAGAGGGGCTCCCTCCGGTGCTTCTGTTTCCGTGTGAAAGGAAAATGGAGGGTGACCGCAGGAGGTGGAAGATTTGGGCTTGTACTGAATCACAGTCGTGATAAGGACCGTGGGAGGCCAAAAATAACGTAAGATGTGGGGGACGCCTGCTACTTTTGCCTGTTCAGCACCAGTTCCCCTCTCTTTGGGTGACTATACCCCAAGTTTCCCTTCCATGTTTTTGATCCACGTGGTTCAGATGGGGCCAGCTCTACCCCTTGGCTCCAAGGAGTGGCCACATGGTCCAAATCTGTCAGCCCGCCTGCTGCGTCCTCTGAGCCACAGAAATTGGCTCAGGCATGGACATACCACCAGGGTTGGGCAGCTCCTGACCTTTCTCTGCACCTTTTGGGGAAAGAAGTGTTCTCTTTTCTTGACAGTTGCTAAGCTGGTGGGCTACACGCCTGGACCTGCTGGTGGCCACTCATGCTGGTGGCCACTCCCACTGGGGGAGATCCCGGCCAAGCACAAAAGCCACAGAGTGAATGAAGCGGGACCAAGAGATGAGAAAAGATGGACTCTGGTGACTTGTGTGAGCACAGGATCCAGGAGAGAAACAAGATCTAAATGGGTTTTGCGGTCACCTGAGTGGACACGTCACAGACCTATTCGAGTTTGGTGTCTGTCACCAGTAAGTAGCAGTATTCTCACAGGTGCCTAGAGCACCCTCGTCTGTGAGATCCCTGGGCCACCAGTAGCTCTGAAGCCCTGCCAAGAGCAGCTCCTGACCAACACGATCTCCTGGTACCTAGAAGCCGCCAAACCCTTCAGAGACTCTGAGGCTGAGATTACCAGAGTATTCATCAGGACCCACTGGGTCCCAAATAACAGAAAACCCAGTGCAGACTGCTTGGTTTGAAACTGATTTGAAAATGAGAAGTCCAGAAGTAGAACCAACTTCATTCAGGTGCAGCTTAATGCAGAGGCTTCACCGTTAACACCGGGACAGGTTTCTGTCCCCCTTTGCTCTGCTTCCTCAGGGTAGACATATTCCCGGACTTCTGCCTCTCTCCTCATGGTGCAGGATGGCTGCCAGCCACCCCAACTGGCCTCCTCTCAGAGTGACGGCCAGAGGGAAAGCGTGACAGTCCCTTTCCCAGCCATCCTGTCCCGGTGGGTGTGCACACTGTGTTCCATTGGTCCTGATTGGGGGGATGTACCATGTGGCTCCAACTCTTCACCCTTCCCTGTACCCGTGCCCTTTGCTGTGTTACTTTGGTGCGCCCTACCCCTGTGTGCAGGGTGACCAGCCCCTTCTCTTGAATCTGGGACCAAACGTAGAAATTTGCTGCAATCGGTGGGATGTTAGCAGATGCATACAATCGGAGGTTTGAAATGGGGCTTTCCCGAGGAGCCCACTCTCCCCTCCGCCATTGGCGTGGGACCGCAGGTTCGTTTCCTCCTGGAGGCGGGAGATGGCGCCTCTGCACGCAACTCCTGTTTTCCTTCATTCCTTCGCGCGCACACACGTACATTTTTGAAACTGGAGAGAATTGCAATAGACATCTTTTTTAAGAACGGCCCTACCCTTGCACGGATGCCCTACCCTTGCACGGACAGGGAGCGGGACCGACTGCCGTGTTCATACCACAGCTGATCACTTTAGGTGTGGTCTTCAGCGGGCCCACACTGGGCTCCTCAGAGCCTCTGTCTTAGAGATTTAGAATTGAGCCTGAGAAGCCAGTCAATAAGTGCTTAAATCACAAAAATGTAAGAACTTACAAGTTGCACACTGATCAGTGTGTTAGGTAAACTGATGCTGACTGCTATAAAAGATAAACCCCCACATCTCTGTGGCTTAGTATCACAGAAGTTTATTATGCCCTCACATAAGTATCTGAAGCTGATGTGGTGATTCAAGGACCCCTACTTTTGGGCTCTGCCTCCCCTGGGGCTGAGCCAGAGGATGGCAAAAAATACAGAAAGAAGAAAAGAGAGCCACTTTCTTAAGCATCCTAGTCCCAGAAGTGAGACACAACTTCCATTCACATCCCACTGGTGGGCACTAGTAGTATGACCACACCTAACTGCAAGAGACTCTGTGTCCAAGAAGAAAAGGAACCATATATTTTTTAAAGATTTTATTCATTCATTTTTAGAGAGAGGGCAAGGGAAGCAGAAAGAGAGAAACATCAATGTGTGATTGCCTCTCGTGCGCCCCCTACTGGGGACCTGGCCCACGACCCAGGCATGTGCCCTGACTGGGAATCGAACCAGCGACCCTTTTGTTCCAAGGCTGGCATTCAACCACTGAGCCACATCAGCCAGGGTAGGAACTGTATTTCTTTAGCACAGTAGGACTGCAGGAGAAAAGCTGAGAGGAACAGCAAGAGACAATGAAGATAACTGGCTGGATACTTACCAATTTTCTGGTTTTGATAGGGAACTCAAGAGTTGGAAAATTTTAGTTTAAGTAATAGCTAATAGGCTTAGTAATCAATGCCTGTAAAGCTATTGTTCCAGGAACTGAAGGTATTACCCACCCTGACTCCAGGAGACCGACCACAAGCAGTTCCACCTTTGTGCCCCAGGAGGCCTCAAGCAATCAAGATGGTGTCTGAGCCACTGTGCTCCGGGGTGAGAGAAAGACCACCACCCAGGGAAAGAATGCTGTAGTTTTTTTTTAATCCAATTAACTTTTCCCTGAATTCCAAACCCCTTACCTACACTTGGTTCTCCTTATAAAAAGGGCCATTTAAAAATGGATTTTAAGATGGTCTGTTAGGGTACAAACCCACCATCTTCTCAGATCACCAGCCATCTGAGTAAAGTGCCCATAAAGATTCAATCCCTGTCTCTGCTTATTGGGTCTTGTGGTGACAGGCAGCCCAAACACCGGGTTTTCTTCTGGTTTCAGTTTTATATTCCTACCCACATGAGCCCTGGTTTCCTATATCTGGATTTCATGATATATTCTGGGCCCTCACAATATATGTATTTTTTGTCTTCGATTAATTAGGGGTGATTTTCTGTCCCAACTGAAAGGAACCTAAGACACGTGGTTGCCATTCTCTGCCTTCTTTGTTTTTCCCTCAACGTTGTCTCGTAAACGTTGTCTGAGTGGCTGTGCAGGCTGTCTCGTAATCGGTCATCATCTCACTGGCCTCGCAGCGTCCTCCTGAGCGGACGTCACCCTAACTTACTTAGCCAGCTTCCTACTGTCAGCTACCTGAGTTACTTCTAATTTTTCACTTTTATAAAAAAAACCCTGCCGCGGTCCAGCCGAAGCTGGGTCCAGGGGTTCCTGAAAGGTGGGTAAGGCGTCGGCGATGGGAGACAGATGACAACACGCCTCAGAGGACGGTGATGCTCTGTTCCATTTATTGCAAGTACAAGCAGGTTTTCATACTTTCATTTTTGGTAGTGACTGACATTTGCGATTAGATGAAGCAGAAAAAAATTAATACAAAGGTAACCGGGAATTTGAATGAAAGTTTCCATGAATTCAGTTACATTAAACAAAGATTGTTTTGACCAGGAGAGCCATAAAGCAGTTAGAAATAGCTATATGTACAGAGTTTGAATATCTTATTGTTTATTAAAGTTCTCAGAATCTGTCATCTGACTCCCTGGTAACTGTTTCTACGTGCTTAGTTTGTAATAGCTAACCAGCTTTTCTTATTTCTTTGCCTGTCTAATTCTACTTGATATATATTCCTATTCAAGGTAAAGGAGGGGCCGTTACTCCAACAACTTTTAGATATTCAGGGGCTATTTCATTAGAGGGGATTTTGTTCTTTGGTCAAGAAATTATTTTGTACAACTTCATTGGAATTATGCAAATCAATAAACCTGAAATACAGATGTCTAACAATCCCACCACCTTTAGATCACCAAAACAAACATGTAAGGAGAGATAAACAGGAAATCCAGCCACAGTAAACCTTTTTTGTTCTTTAGTTAATAAACACCAGGGAGGTCTGCTTTTAGCTATCCTTTCCATGAAATTTAGACTATTATAAGGCACTTGGACTCCATCCTTATTGACCATTCTAATACCACCCTCATTATATGCTCCTGTATAAGGCAATGGGGGATCTGGAACCCTCTGGAGACTATTAGTTCCTCTTGGGGGATACCATAATTTGCCATTAATCCAATATGCTACCCAGGGGTATCCCTGGGCTATGGGTAGGGGTCTATATAGTTTTTTCTTGTTTTCTTGAAAGACTCTTTGTATCTGTGGGTAAGGAACAGGTGTGGGAAAGTCCGCCAATAATTCAACCTGTTGTAACTGATTCATGAATTCTTTTATGGGAACAATCAGGGATAATTTCTTATTCAGGTTTATAAATACCTTGTTTAAACAATTTGGGCAGGATTCAATAGTCTAGGGAGAACTAGTTGTTCCTTCAGAATTTCCCTCAAAATCAATCATTGACTCTCTTTGAGCCTCTTTCTTTTCATGGCCTGTTCTTATGGGAATCAGGGTACAAAGTAAGACCATGATTAATATTAGCAAGGAAATTATTAAGAGCAATCCCCAGGAAAACTGCTGCCCCCCTTTGTATGTCACGCTCTCTTCCAGGAAGATGGATTCCTTGAATTCCCCCTTTCCACATTCGGACCTTGTCAGAAAACATGGTTGGAAGAGGGTGTGGCAAAACCCTGTAGTGATTTCTTCATAATTTTGCCTTTCTTTGGAATAGCTCCTTAGGATACATTCCCAGAAGTACAATTTCTTTTTTTTTTTTTTTTATTTACTGATTTTAGACAGAGAGGAAGGGGGTGGAGAGAGAGAGACAGAAACACTGATTTCTTGTTCCACTCATCCATGCATTATTGGTTGGTTCTTGTATGTGCGCCCTGACTGAGGAGCCAGCCTGCCACCTTGGCGTATTGGGATGATGCGCTAAACAACTGAACTACCCGGCCAGGACCAGAAGTGCAATTTCTAGGCAGGTCAGTTGGCATGAATATTTTTATGGTTCTCGGAGAATGTTGCCAAATTGTTTTTCACAGAGTTGCACCTACCTCTTTGGAGGCCAACCTGGCTATTTTATTTTAAAGATTTTATTTATTCACTTTTAGAGAGAGGGGAAGGGAGGGAGAATGAGAGGGAGAGAAACATCGATGTGTGAGAGATACATCGATCAGTTGCCTCTCACATGCCTCCTGGGGACCTGGCCTGTAACCCAGGCATGTGCTCTGACTGGGGATCGAACTGGTGACTTTTTGGCTCATAGGCCAGTGCTCAACCCACTGAGCCACACCAGCCAGTGCTGCCTATTGTATTTTAAAGTGCATAAAAATGCATAACTCTTGCAAAAATTATGGATCTTATGAGATACCAGAAAACTGAGGAGAGGCATGTGTCCCTGGAATGTGAGGGTCACAGGGCCATATCTTGGTCCTGCTGTCCTGGAAGGATTCGGACCTGATGTCTGCAGCCATTCTCTCTGGGAACCCCAAGTTCTTCATCTCCTTTCAGTCTCAAAAGATGCTCCAAGTTTCTCTGCTTCCATCTGGTTCCACGGCTGCCTCTGGGACAAGCGATCTGGAGTGACTTCCCTTCAGTGACCTTGGAGGCGCAGTGCTTGTTCCCCTCCTGCAGTGGCAACTCGGGGAGAGGAGTTTCTTTCGTAGCAACTCACCTGTAGTGTCTGTGTGGTCCAGACCCCTGCACCCAGCCACAGGGCTCCATGAGGATCCTGGAACTCAAGGTCACTGAAGCGCTTAACCTGGCTGCTCACTTGCGTCACCCACGTGGAGGGCTTTTAAACATTTAAGGGTAGAGAAACAAGATAAGTGACACTATGAGGAAAGAATGTGGCAAATCCGGAACGTGGAGTATTCCACAGGCACCAAGTAAACATCACGAGAGAAAGAAAAGGTAGGGCTGTGCGGTGCTTCTCAAACTTGAGAATCAGCTGGTTGATTAAAACCCAGATTCCTAGGCCCCACCCCAGAGCTCTGAGTCAGGCGGTCCAGAGGCGGGCAGAGGTTGCATTTCTAACAGGTTCCAGGTGTGGCTGGTCCCACATCTCACTGTGAGCCACTGCTCTACACCACCAGAGACTGACACAACACCACCTGCTGTGCACAAACATTACTAGGTCCTGATTTGGCAAATAAAGATCTATGAAATGCATTTTAGGAATAAATGGGTTCATTTAAATGTGGACTCTACATTTTAGAAGATAATAGAGAATTACTATTAATTTTCTTGGGTATGTTGATGGCATGTGGCTATGAGTGAAGATGTACTTATTTTTAGTAGATTTATGCTGAAGTATTTAGGATTTGAGTGTCATGATATCTACAACTAACTTTATTTTTTTAAGATTTTATTTATTTATTTTTAGAGAGAGGGGAAGGGAAAGAAACATCAGTGTGTGGTTGCCTCTCACGCACTGCTACTGGGGACCTGGCCCACAACCCAAGCATGTGCACCATCTGGGGATCCAACTACTGACCCTTTGGTTCACAGGCTGGCACTCAATCCACTGAGCCACACCAGCCAGGGCCGCAACTAACTTTAAAGTGTTTTCAAAAAATAACTTCCAGCCAAGATGGAGACATAGGTAGATACCCTTTGCTTCCTCACACAACCAAAAGAAGGACAATAACCAATTAAAAAAAAAAAAACAGACAGAGCTGCCAGTAAATCAAACTATGTGGAAGTCTGAAAACCAAGGAGCTAAAGAAGAAACATTCATCCAGACCAGTAGGAGGGGTGGAGATGGGTGGCCAGGGCAGAGAGGAGGCACAGCAAGGTGGCAGGGGCACACCAGGTGGTCCCACATTTGTGTGTGGGTAAACTGAGAGGAACAACTGGGGAGCAAGACAGACTATGCAACCCAGGGTTCCAGTGCAGGAAACTAAACCCCTGGCTTCAAAACCCCTGGCTGTAAAAACCTGTGGGGGTTGGGGCAGTGTGAGAAACTCCCAGTCTCACAAGACAGTCCGTTGGAGGGACCCACGGGGTTTTAGAATGTACACAAGGCCACTCACCCAGGAATGAGCTCCAGAAGGCCCCAGTCCACTTGTGGATGGTGAAGGGAGTGACTGAAAGCTGGTAGAGAGCTGAGCAACTGGCACTATTCCCTCTCTGACCCTCCCTCACATACAGCACAACAACACAATGAAGTGGATTGCCCCACCATGGTGAATACCTAACACTCCACCCCTTACAACATAACAGGTGCACCAAGACAAAGAAATATAGCCCAAATGAAAGAATGATTAAAACTCCAGAAAAAGGCCTAAGCAATGAGGAGATGGCCAACCTATCAGATGCAGAGTTCAAAACACTGGTAATCAGGATGCTTACAGAAATAATTGAGTACAGCTGCAAAATAAAGGAAGATGTGAAGGCTATACAAAGTGAAATAAAGAGAAATATACAGGGAACCAACAGGGAAGGGAAGGAAACAGGGACTCAAGCCAGTGACTGGAACAGAAGGAAGAAATAAACATTTGACTGGAATAGAATGAAGAAACAAGAATTCAAAAAAAGGAGAAGAGGCTTAGGAATCTCTGGGACAACTTTAAACATTTCAACATTCGAATCATAGGGGTGCCAGAGGTAGAAAAGGAAGAGTAAGATATTGAAAACTTATTTGAAAAAAGAATGAAGGAGAACTTCCTCAGTCTGGCAAAGGAAATAGACTTGCAAGTCCAGGAAGCTCAGAGAGTTTCAAAGAAGCTGGAACCAAGGAAGCACACACCAAGGCACATCATAATTACATTAGCTAAGATTAAACATAAGGAGAGACCGTTAAAAGCAGCAAGAGAAAAGGAGACAGTTACCTACAAAGGAGTTCTCATAAGACTGTCAGCTGATTTCTCAAAAGAAACCTTACAGACAAAAAGGGGCTGGAAAGAAGCATTCAAAGTCATGAAAGGCAAAGACCTATATTCAAGATTGCTCTACCCAGCAAAGCTTTCATTTAGAATGTAAGGGCAGGTGAAGTGCTTCCCAGATAAGGTCAAGTTACAGGAGTTCATCATCACCAAACCCTTATTATATGAAATGTTAAAGGGACTTATGTAACAAAAAGAATAAGATCGAAATTATGAACCATAAAATGACTACAAATTCACAATTATCAACAACTGAATGTAAAAAATGAAAACTAAGCAAACAACTAGAACAGGAACAGAATCACAGAAATGGAGATCACATGGAGGGTTATCAGTGGGGTGGGGGAGAGGGGAGAATGGAAAAGGTACAGGGAATAAGATGCACAAATGGTGGATAGAAAATAGACAGGAGGAGGTTAAGAATAGTATAGGAAATGGAGAAGCTAAAGAACTTATATGTACAACCCATGGACATGAACAAAGTGGGGATGCAGGTGGGAGGGGGGTGCAGGATGGAGAAGGATAAAGGGGAGAAAAAATGGGACAACTGTAATAGCATAATCAATAAAATATAGTTTGAAATGTTTCAGTAGAATACATACAATTATGGCAAAATGGCAATTGCTGAATCAGGTGATGGCTATCTGAGTGATCATTACGCCATTCTTTCAGCTCTTCTATGTTTAAGTATTTTAAAAATAAAAATCTGGAGGGTGTGCAGAGAGCAGATCAGTGATTGAGTGATAGGACGAGGCCGGCCGGCTCTGGTCAGCCCTCTGGGTTCGTAAAGGATCTTGGATTCTGTCCTGGGTGTGCAAGGAAGCCCTTGAAAGCTTTAAGCAGGGTGTGACATGGTCTGATTTCTTTGGAATTTATAGCTTTAAAGAGATGTTTTCCCTTCGACGTTTGGCACAGTGGATGACACAGACAGTGGTTCCTGGTCACGCAGCAGGAAGCAGCAGGGGAGCGTGATCAGCAAGCTGCAAACCAGAAACCTCCTCAGGTGCTGATTTTTCTGAATAAACCAGAATTCTTCGGTTCCCGAAAGCTGTGTGCAAGCAAAAACGCATGATCGTTTACAGATAATAACAACACAGCTGCTGAGGCACCGCCCAGACAAATTAAATCAGATTCCTGGAGCCTCAGCTGCTTCTTCCGTGCAGCCCCGCTGAGCCCGCCGGTTGTGTGGTGATGAGTGTTCCCACAGTCCCTGAGCCCAGGCCTGGCCCCCTGTCAGCGCAAAGGCATTGAACTGCAAGGGTGTGTCCCTCACACTCTGCACCTTTCCCAAGGACAGACAGACCCTGGCTCTGGAGGACGGGGCCACGGAAACCTACCCTCCCAGGATTTCATGGGTTTTCTTTGCTTTTTCACTCAATTGACTTCTCCAAGGACATCGATGATCCACATGCGTTATAAAGAATTAAGGTAATTTGTAAAATTATAAGACAAGAAACTCACCCTGAGTCCCACTGCCGTTCTGTTTGGAGGTGGCGACGGCCCTTCAGGTGCGCCTTTGTGGGGTGGGACACGGGTGCAGACACAGAGCTGCTCATCAGCGGGGTGGGGGCACCGGCACTGTGGCATTGCTTTTTTTCGGGGGGGGGGGCATGTTATGGATTCTTTTTTTAAGATTTTATTTATTTACTTTTAGAGAGAAGAGAAGGGAGGGAGAAGGAGAGGGAGAGAAACATCAGTGTGTGAGAAATACATCGATCTGCCTCTTGCATGCCCCCAACTGGGGACCTGGCCTGCAACGCAGGCTTGTGCCTGGACTGGGAATTGAACTGGCGACCTTTCGGTTCACAGGCCAGCACTCAATCCACTGAGCCACTGTTTATGATGGTCAGTCTTTGCTCTTCTCTGGGCTTGCCTCCCACCTTGTCCCTTCTCCACTCCACCTCTCCCTCCAGTAACCAGAGCTAACAATGCAACGTGCTGACTCCATCATACCTAAGCACAGATATGCTGGGAATGGGATTGCTTTCTGTTTGACAAAGCTGGAATCCTATTAGTCACAGTTTCTTCTCTGAAGAAAGTAAAGTTTGTGTTACTCTCTTCACTTAAGAACACTTGGTGGAGTCCTCCAGGGCCAGTGAGACGGACTAACTCGTTCTGTCTCGCGGCCCCACGGTATTCCACAGTGTGGCTGTTTCACTGCTCGTTCAGCCACCTCTCTCAGGGGGACACGCACTTTGTTTCCAGTTTTTGTGGCTGAAACCTGCTACAATAATAATGCTCTAAAAATGTCGTGGGGCAGAGCCCTGACTGGTGTGGCTCAGCAGGCTGGGTGTCATCCTGCAGGGCAAGGGGTCATCAGTTGGGTTCTGCTTAGCGCACGTGCCTGGGCTGTGGGTTCCATTCCTGGGGAGTGTGTGCACGAGAGGCAACTGACTGGTGTTTCTCTCCCTCTCCCTCCCTTTTCCCTCTCTCTAAAAATAAATAAATATTTATTTTAAAAAACCTATTGAGGCAGAATAAAATTTGAAAGATAGTGACTGAAAACTTCCTAAATTTGATGAGAAACATTCATCTGTCCATCCAGGAATCTTAGCGAACATTATGACACAAACTCTACTCCGAGTTGAGCCACATTGTAAATTATGGTTTCCCTTCTGCCTTTTCTTTTCCTGGGTTAGTCATTGTTTCATTGCCCAGAAAAATCTATGTACTTATTATTAATTTAACCCTAAACTCAACACCAGCTGTGTAAATCGTTTCTCAAGATGTTCAGTTGAACTGAGTGGCTCACAAATTTAACCTCAGGAAACCCTCTGCTAGCACTCTGGCCTGGCTCCAGGGGCCCGAGCTCTCCAGCCTGCCGCACAGTGCCCTGCTGGGCTCTTTCTCATCCCACCATTTCCCCCGAGGAATCCCTTCCCCTCTTTTTATTGCTTAGCTTTTATTTTTATTTTGGGGATGGAGATGCTATTTTATTTTCATGAGTTCTTGTCAGATTTTTAATTGAGAACTGTGTCTACCACTTACTATTAGTTGCTTTGCTTTCCAATTAAATGTCAACTCTCTTCTCTTTATAAGTTGGTCTCTAACAGCTGTTTTAATTGGGAAGACAAACTTGGCTTTGCCTCCTCCTTTTTTTAATATTGATGATCCTCTGGTATCAAATTATATTCCTTCTACTTGGTTTTCTCCCTTATTTTGGTGAAGTACCAATAAAGGGTGCATAAGAAGTAAATTTTTTGAGATCTTGCAAAAAGGAATGTATGAAATAATTCTAGATTGCTTTCTGAAAGGACTGTTAACCATTTGCATTTCCATCAGCAACATAGGAAGGTATGCATCTCCCAGACCCTTACCAGCTCCTTCATCTTTGCCTGCTTGCTGGGTACAACACCGGCACATTAGGACTCGAGTGTGCCATTTCTTGCTTGCGAGTTAGGTCAAGCATCTTCAGTGTACACAGCTGCCATCTGGACTTGCTCCTCTTCGAACTGTCTCTTCAACCGGCCAATGATCTTCTTGCTGTTTGTCCTTTTGCTGTGAACCTGTACAGACCGTTCATGCAGCACCAGCTGGGCCCACGTTTGCAAATACAAATCATCCTTTCACTTTGCTTAGGGTATCTTCCCAATTTTTTCCTCCAATTTTTAAAAAATATTTATCTGAAGCCCTGGCTGGCGTAGCTCAGTGGATTGGGCGCAGGCTGCGAACTAAAGTGTCACAGGTTCGATTCCCAGTCAGAGTACATGCCTGGGTTCCAGGCCACGACCCCCAGCAACCACACATTGATGTATCTATCTATCTATCTATCTATCTCCCTCCCTCCCTTCCCTGTCTAAAAATAAATAAATAAAATCTTTTAAAATATATTTATTTGTTTGTGTGTTTATTAATCCTTACCGGACAATATGTCTATTGATTTGAGAGACAGAGAAAGAGGAACATCAATGTGAGAGAAATATCGATAGTCCGCCTCCCATTTGCACCCAAACAGGGGTCAAGCTTGCAACCTTTCCGGTGGACGGGAGGGCTTTCCAACCAACTGAGCCGCCCAGCCAGGGCTGGCCTCCAATTTTAGCCCAGATGCATCTAAAAGACTTTCAGTGGCCTCAGGGCTTCCATTCTTGGTTTAAAATTTTTCCCCAATCCCTAGATTGTGAGCATAGTTTCCAGAGTTTTCTTCTAAGCCTGTTATTAAGCCTTTAGTTCACCTATAATTTACTTTTGCCCATGGTGTGAGGTATTGATCCAACTTTATGACTTAATTTTTCCCAAACGGACAGCCAATCGAGCCAAACCCATCGCTGAATCACGCGTCCTCTGCTGACCCAACGGAAGCTCTGCTTTTGTCACAGTTTACGTTCCGTGGATGACAGGGCCCATCTCTGGACTATTTAGTTGTCCTGGTCATGGGCTTTTGATATTTTCCATGTGAAATTAAATACAGTTTGGGACATTTCAGTAAATAAATAAATAAATAAACAAACAATAAAGTGTTATCTGACTTTGAAAAAGCTATGTTTTCATTGGAATTGTGTGTGGGGACATTCACACCCCGTTTTCTGGTGTTAGCTCCTCCTCTTTGCCCTTTGACATGCTTTTTCTTCACAGGGGCCCTGCACCCCCCCCATTGCATTTACCCCCTAATAACACAAACGTGAGTGCACCGTCTCCTTTTTTCCATTTCTAGCCAATGATTTCTTGCAATATCAAGTTGATCTCTCTTCTTTTTTCAATGGTAAGCATTTAACTTTTTTAAATAGAGCCTTCCAAACACTATTTTGTTTTGATCCTAAGGGAAATGGTTTTAGTACCTAGAATGATGCTTGCTGTTATGTTTTGGCAAAGAAACTTCATCATACATAAGTCGTTTAGTCCTTTCTTTTTTATTCATTTTTTAGAAGGAGCTGTTGAATTTTTTCAGTTGACTTTTCCATGTCAGTTAATATGGTCACAATGTACTGTCCGTTAGTGTGAGGTATAGAATTATGTTGAGCTCTGGCCAGTGTGGCTCAGTTGGTTGGGGCATTATCCCATAGACCAAAGGGTCATGGATTCAATTCCAAGTCAGGGCACATGCCTAGGTTGCAGGTTCAGTCACTGTTGAGATGTGTGGGAATGGCAGCTGATGTTTCTCTCTGACATCAATGTTTCTCTCTCTTCCTCCCTTCCTCTCTCTAAAATTGGTGAGCATGTCCTCGGGTGAGGATTAAAAAAAAAAAAGAACTATGTTGCTCAGTTACTTGATATTGAACCTGTCTTGCATATTTGAAGTAAGCTCTACTTTCTGCAAGTTTGTTATTCTTTTTTTTATCCTCGCCCGAGGATATGTTTATTGATTTTAGAGAAAGAGGAAGGGAAAGAGAGAGAGAGCCACTATCGGCTGCCTCCCTGCATCCCCCCCTGACCAGGGACGGACCCTTGACCTTCTGGTGTACGGGGACAATGCTCCAGCTGACACCCCAGCCAGAGCAAAATTGGTTATTCTTTTGGTATAATTATTGTATTTTATTGGGACTTCCAGCAAGATGGAGGCATAGGGGGACGCACCGTACCTCCATGCACAACCAAGATTTGAACAACAACAATTTAGAGGCAGAAAAACACCCAGAACTGACAGAAAATTTATCTGAATGGAAGTCGGACAGCCAAGAAGTTAAAATAGACCTGTTTATCCAGACTGGTAGGAGGGGTGGAGACAAATAGCTGGGCACTGGTCACCGCAAGTTGCGGAAAACAGGGAGAATTGGGGGCATAAGGCAACCAGGAGCACATAAGGCATCTGGGGCGCACAAGATCACAGCGCGTGGACCCTGAGTACGCAAGCAGCAGCTGGCAGACCCAGTGAGATGGCAATTGTGGAGCAGGGCAGAGCGCGCAAACAAGGATCCCTGTGGGACCTCAGGGAGTGCGCAACTGAGGTCCCACGGAGAATGGAACTACCACCATTGTTCCCTCTCAACCCCGCCCTTACATACGTCACAATCTAGCAACTGGGGTGCCCAGCCCCAGTGAATACCTAAGGCTCCGCCCCTCACCGTAACAGGAGCGACCAGACCAAAAAAAAAAAAAAAGAGAGAGAGACAGAGAGAGGGAGATGGCTCAAACAGAAAAACAAATCAGTGCCCCAGAACTCATCCTTTTGAGTGACCAAGAGATAGCTAACCCATCAGATGCACAGTTCAAAACACTGGTGATCAGGAAGCTCACAGAATTGGTTGATTTTGGGTGCAAGTTAGATGAACAAATGCAGGTTACCATAAAAGAAATGAAAGAAAACGCACAGGGAACCAATAGTGATGGGAAGAAAACTGGGACTCAAAACAATAGAGTGGACCAGAAGGAAGAAAGAAACAACCAAACAGGAAAGAATGGAGAAATAAGAATTCAAAAAAACGAGGAGAAGCTTAGGAACCTCCAGGACATCTTTAAACGTTCCAACATCCGAATTATAGGGGTACCAGAAGGGGAAGAGGTACAGCAACAGATTGAAAATGTATTTGAACAAATAATAAAGGAGAACTTCCCCATTCTGGCAAAGGAAATAGACTTCCAGGGAGTCCAGGAAGCTCAGAGAGTCCCAAAGAGGTTGGACCCAAGAAGAAACACACCAAGGCACATCATAATTACATTAGCCAAGGTAAAAATGAAGGAGAGAATCCTAGAAACAGCAAGAGATAAGGGGACAGTCACCTACAAAGGAGTTCTCATCAGACTGTCAGCTGATTTCTCAAAAGAGATCTTACAGGCAAGAAGCGGCTGGAAAGAAGTATTCCAAGTCATGAAAGACAAGGACCTATATCCCAGATTGCTCTATCCAGCAAAGCTTTCATTTAGAATGGAAGGGCAGATAAAGTGGTTCTCAGATAAGGTCAAGTTAAAGGAGTTCATCATCACCAAGCCCTTATTTTATGAAATGCTAAAGGGACTTATCTAAGAAAAGAAGATTAAAAAAACATGTATAGTAAAATGACAGCAAACTCACAATTACTAACAACCACACCTAAAGCAAAACCAAAAGAAACTAAGCAAACAACTAGAACAGGAACAGAACCACAGAAATGGAGATCACATGGAGGGTTAGCAACAGGGGAGTGGGAGGAGGAGAAAGGGGGAAAAGGTACAGAGAATAAGTAGCATAAATTGTAGGTAGGAAATAGACAGGGGGAGGGCAAGAATAGTATGGGTAATGTAGAAGCTAAAGAACTTATGACACATGGACATGAACTAAAGAGGGGGGAAGTGGGTAGGGGGGAAGTGGGTGGGAGGGGGTGTGCAGGGGGGAGGGGAGTGAAGGGGGGAAATGGGACAACTGTAATAGCACAGTCAATAAAATATATTAAAAATGTATTTTATTGCTTAGCATTTTATTTAGAATGTTTGATTTATTGGCTTGTGTTATGTTTTTGTTCTCGTATTTGTTGGGTTTACTATGTTTGTTAGATTTTTTCTATCAGGGTGATGCTGCCTTTACAAAATAAATTTGAGTGTTACTATTTTTTTTCTAATAACATAGCATAGTTTAAGTAACATGGGAGTTACCTTTATTTTTATCAATTTAAGCTATCTGAAGATTAGCTGAATTTACCTTTGAAATCTCTTCTCACATACAAAAAAGAAGCGTAACATAAATGTAAGTTAGGAAACAGGACGAAGACCCGAGAGCTAAGTTAAGGTGTGCTCACACCCACCTGGTCCAGATCCCTAAGGTGCAGCTCGTCTGAGAGGATGGCAGGCGCTGCCTTTTCCTCAGCAGGCTCTGGAGGGGCCGGGCTGCTGGGCAGCTTACCTGGGCAGACGGGAGACCCTGCAGGGGGATTTGTGGTTTGCTCTCCTTCCCTCTTCTGTTTTCTTTGTAATTACAATGCACCCACATTTAAAGTCCTGCCGCTAGTGACTGGGTAAAGCTACACCAGCGCGGGAGAAGAGCAGTAAGCGCTGGAAACCCAGCTCTGCGCTGGACGACGCAGCGCCTTCGCAGCGTTGGTCTCTCAGCTCTACGGCAGATCCGTGCAAGGCCTGGTGAGACAAGGGCTGCACGTCTGCAGGCCATCCGCGAGCGCACCGCATCCTTGCGGCCCCACACCTCACCGCTGACAGAGAAGGCTGCACTTTGCTGTACGGGGAAGTGGGAGCCACGGCAGGTCTTTGAAGTGGGGAGTCCCCAAGCTCCAATAAGCTTGACAGGAAGGGTTTAGTGCTGGGAGGTCGATTTAAGTAGCCTGATATTATAGGTGGGCAAACTGAGGCCCAGAGAGGGAAAGTTCCTTGCCCAAAGCTACACAGCTACGCGACAGTGCTGGAGTCCAAACCCAGCCCTTTCCGACTCCAGGCCTGCCAGTCACAGCCTCTACGCCCCCACAGCCCCACCATGCCCAGGCTCCGAGAGACGCCTCCAGCCCTCCAAAACCCGCAGTGCCACCAACTTCTCAGGAGGGACGTGCATCACCCCTTGTGCCCTGGCACCTTTCCTACCTGCCCCCGCATGAGTCACTCACCAGAGCCAGAGTGAAAGAGCCATCTCCTGGAGGAGTTCTCTATGTGAGTGCATTTTGAGTTCCCATCTTAGTCACCACTTCTCTTGGTTCCCACCCCTCCCCCAGGTGCTGGGAGCCTCCAAATCCCTGGCCAGAGCTGCCTGTGCCAGCCCCCTGCCCCCTCCCCTCCACCACCAGCTCAGGCCCCTGCGCGGTGCCCCGGGAAGCTTGGTGGTGGGGCAGGATGGCTGGGGGCACCAGCACCTACAACCACCATTGGCTTCCCTCTACCACGTGAAAGTTGTGAACTTGCTGAGCAAACACAGCAAGTTTCTACAGCGCTTACTTTAGCCAGGCCCTGCTCTAAGCTTTTTGTATCTATTAACACGTTTAATCCTCATAAAAGCCTGTTAGGCACCATGGTCCCCATCTTACAGATGAGACAACTGAAGCACAGAAAGGGGGCGTCCACAGAACCAGCAAAGGACAGAGCAGGGTCCAGCTCCGGCATCTGTAGGCTGGGTCGTGCATGTGCCACTGGCAACGGACCAACCGCAGGGAGCGGGTTGGCCTCAGCCCACCGCTAGCGGGTGGGTTCTTGACTTCATGTAGGAAAGATTTCAGAACACGAGTCCAGGTGACTGTGAGAATGTGTCTATTAAAGCTGAAGGCTGAAACAAGGAAGGGCCTAGGACAGAAGAAGCAACAGGGGAGCCTGGGCCGTGCCCTGCTCTGGCTGTCTAGGACTGTTGTGGGAAGGAGTGAGCCAGGTGGGGATGCTGTCACATCACTGAAAGTCAGAGAAAGGGGGCCTTGGGGACAGGTTTGGGGGCGGGGGGGGGGGTGGCTGGGATGAGCTGCCGCTGCCCACTGCTCCCCTGGTCTTGTGGGGACCGCCAGAGTTTAGGAGATGCGCACCTGTGGGGGCCAAAGAGGAAGAAGGAAAAGGCACAGGCATGCTCCCAGGAGGGAGAGCAAGCTCTGGGCTCTTTGTCTTGAGAGTTTTAAAGGCTGGGAGTTTAGGGGAGGTCTTAGTGGAAGATCTCAGTAGTGTATTCATCAACTTTATTCCCTTAACTTCATCTGTCCTTGGGTGTGGTTGGCAAATGGCACTAATGGTATTCTGGAATTCTGCTCCCCGAGCAATGAGATTTAAGCTATTTACCTTCTGCTTGGGGAGGAGAACTGTAAATCATTTACTCGTAAGTGTCCTTGGTTGGGGAAGGTAGGATTTTGTGATTTACCAGATGGCTATAAACTGCTTGGCCATTTAACTGCCTCAGTCCCCCACCCCACCTGTCCTGACTTACTAGCCTGGCTCACACAGACTCACAAGGGATCCTGCCTCCTGGTCCCGCTGGACTCCCCAGCCCTCCCCACTCCGTGATGGGTTTCCCGGCGGGGAGGGGTCCCTGCCCTGGGCCTCGTCCAGCCTAGTCAGAGCCGCTGAGCAAGGGGAGCAGGGGCTGCCCTCTGGGGGAGGCACCGCTCTGCTCAGTGCTTTCCTTTGCTCCAAACACCCTCCTCCTCACCACTGGACCAATCCCCACTCCTGTATACAACTCAAGGGCAGCAGCACCTCCTCTGGGAAGCCTTCTCGGGTGTGCGCCCATAGAGCCCTACACGTCCCCTAGTGAGTCCCAAACTTGCCACTTGCTTGCTGTGACCTCGGGCAAATTACTGAATCTCTCCAGCCTCAGTTTACTCACCTACAAAATGGGGCCAGTGATATTTCCTGGGTTATTTTTAAGTATACCTTTTTTTTTTCATAGAATTTATTGGGGTGATGGCACTGGTTAATAAAATTATATAGGTTTCAGGTGTACAATTCTATAATTCATCATCTGTATATTGTATTGTGTGTTCATCACCCCACCACGGGGTTGTTTCGAGTGTGAAGAAATAAACTAAGCAACGTCCTCATCACAGGGCCTGGCTCCCAGGAAAGGTCGCTAACGGCTCCCCTGAGGGCACGGACGTGAGCGCGCTGGGCGTCCACTGCGCGGACGTCTCTCCCGCTGGACTCAGGACTCCGCGAGGGAGGAGCGGCGCCCTGTCTCCCGCTCGCCCGGAGCCAGCACAGGGCCTCCGCTGGTTGCTGCCTGAACCGCCGAGGGGCCAGTGGCTGGCAGGGGATGGACGCTGAGAGCTGGCGCCCAGGGCTCAGTGCAGGGTCAGGAGAGGAGGTCTGGAACGAGTCACCCCAAGCTGTGCCTCTGCAGCATTTGGATCGTTTTGAGCTAGAGGCGTTTTAGCTTCAGGCTCAAGAGAAACTTCTGCCCCTTCCTTAACTCCCTAGAACTTACACTGGGGGCTGGCTCCTAAGAAGAGACCATCAGAGACAACCCCTCCTGGGCAAACTATGGATTCCGGAACACCTGCGCTTCTCCCCCGCCCCCCGCGGTGGCCCTCCGAGGCCCCCGAGGCCCGTCGCTTCATGCTCACCTGAGAGCCGTGCGTGCATGCCCACCGCGGTTCCCGCTCCATCTGTGGGCCTCTCCTTCATGCAGGTCTCTGACTGTCCTGTGCACTGAGGTCCCCACACACAGGCACGTCCTGAATTTGGTGATTTTCCCTTGTTCATCTGCCTCTTGTCTATTTGGTGGTTAGACCAGCTGAGAGAACCTTGCTGGTAGAGGAAAGTTTCTTCCTCCCCCACCCTGGGCTCAGCCCAGATGGAGCTGACCCTTCCTGAACATGTGACCTTGGGCAAGTCACTTGAATCAAACTCTGCACCTCAGTGCACTCTTGGCCAAGCGGGCACAACAAGAGCACCCCCTCCATGGGCTGTGATGAGGATTAACCGAGTCGCTATCTACGAAGCACTGAAGGCAGGGCTGTCCCACAGTCAGCCGCACAGGTGTGTCCCCTTCAGGTGTCAGCATTTCTGTCCTCATCGGGCCAGCTCTCCCCTCCTGGCCGGACCCCCTCAGGGTGCACACCACTAGGAGCACTTCTCCAGATACGCCCTTCCTCACGCCATGCCCCGGCTGCACCAGCTGTCCTCCAGGTCCTGCTCGCAGCTGGGCCTCCTGCTCCAGCGTCCGGGGCTGGGCGTCCTGCGTCACACCAGGTGCTCCCGGCCTGGAGCGAGTAGGACAGTCGGTCCACAGGATCCAGGAGTAGAAGGAAACGGTACAGCTTTATTTCCCAACCAAATATAATTTTCCTGATGGTCCCCCATCCCATCCCCATGCTGCCTCTGACAAAATAATCAAGACACATTCGGGGAAACCCAGTCCAGACTGGTGCTTTCTCAGTCAGGTGGGGGGTTCTGAGGCCCAGCCAGCCTGTGATGGCGGTCATGGTGTTCTTTCCCAGCCACTTGCCTCTGCGAAGGCCAGAGGGGTCTGTGAGGCGTGGGTACGAGCCTGCTAAGGTGACTGGGTGACAGGGAGCAGGGAAAGCAGGTTTGGACCGAGCTAGGCCGGCTGATGCTTTGGTCCCCGCCTCCCCCACCCCACAACTTGCCTCGGTGGCGGTGGCGGTGGCGCGCAGTGAGCAGGAGCTGCGGTTTCCCTGCAGCTTCAAGGCTTCCTTCTTGGGTTTGCTAGTGCTGAGGTTTCTCAGGGCTCCTGCTCGAAGCCTGGTTGGGCGCCAGCCTCCAGTTACAAGGTCGAATCACCCCTGAGAAAAGCGAGCCTCCCTGTTGGCAAGCGCACTAGCCATTCCTCCCAGTTACCTTCTGTGTCCCCATGGGAGCCTCGGAAACTTCTAGAAGGCCTCTTCACCATACAAGGGTCATGGGACACCCTTTCCAGCTTCCCCCAGAAATGTCTTCCCATCCCCTCTCTGTACTGTCCCCTTCACGCCCCGCCCAACCAGTGGGGAAGCTTGTGGGGTAAAATACGGGACACGCAGTTAAATTTCAGATAACCAACAAATAATGTTTCAGTACAAGTATGTCCCAAATATTGGCTCCTGAATTTTCATTTGCCAAGTCTGCTGACATAACTCTGTAAGGACCTGGCTGAACAAACCCATCTGGGGAGAAGGTTGTTGGTCTCTCTTTCCCTCAAAGACCCCACGCTCCTCAGGGACCTTCCTTCCTGCGTTTCCTTCCCTGCTCTCTGCCCTCCCCGCCACCCACCCCATCCTCCGCCCGACTGGCCCCATGGGGGGGTAGGGAGGAGAACCTCCACCCGCTCAGCGTCTCACACTCTCCCTCACGGTGGCCTTTCCAGCTCTCTTACCTTTTCTCTCCCGCTGGTAGAAGAAACCCTGTCCTCCCACTTGGCCTCCCCTCCCAGGTCTCCTCTGCCTCACACCTGGCACAGTCCTTTGAACTGGCAGTTTGGGCCCTCCGGCTCCACTTCCAGCTGCTCCTGTGGGGGCTGGCAGGAAACAGACCCTGTGTTTGGTGTCTCACAGTAGCAGGCTGCCACAAACCACCCCTCCTCGCTGTCCTGCTGTGCACACACATGCCCTCTGCTGAGTCTAGCTGCATCTGGCCTGTTTGACAGCTGAGGACACGGAGGCTCAGAGAGGTCAGGGTTTCACCTCAGGTTGCACAGCTGGTGAGTGATGGATGGCGGGGACTCTCTTTGGAGGGGCCTGGGGCTGCCCAGAGCGGGCTTCTCTCCTCGTTGGAGACCTGTGTTCCCTTCAGCACCTCAGCAGGCCCTTTAGGGAGGGATTGAGCTGCTGAAGCTTCAGGTCCCTCAACCCACAAGGTCTTTTCACATGGGAGCTGCTGCTGCAGCACCTGGTGAAGCTTCATCCCACACCCCACACGCTGAGGCCCTGTGACATTTCCTCTCTGAGGATCAGCCACAGCGCTGGGCTGGGGGAGAGGGAGGGAACGGAGGCCCCCCACCCCGCCCCTAGGAACCCCGGGGAAATCTGGCTATTGAGGTGGCCGGGCCTATGTGTGTGTGCTGCTCAGGGACAGGCAAGGCCCATTTCCAAGTTAGTGCCACCACTCGCCCAGTCCCGGGCCCAAGTCTCAGTTCCCTCGCCCACCATAGGGCCAACAATCCTTTCTCATAACAGCACCAGAGGAAGGATTAAAAATGGTTTTAAATAGGCCCTGGCTGGTGTGGCTCAGTGGATTGAGCATCGGCTGCACACCAAAGGGTCGCTGGTTCGATTCCCAGTTGGGGCAAATACCTGGGTTGTGGGCTTGGTCCCCAATGGGGGGCACATAGGAGGTGGCCACACACTGTTTCTCTCCCTCTCTTCCTCCCTCCCTTCCCCTCTCTAAAAATAAATAAATAAAATGTATTTTAATTTTTGAAAGATTCTATTTGTTTTTAGAGAGAGGGGAAGGGAGGGAGAAAGAGAGGGAGAGAAACATCAATGTGTGGCCGCCTCCCACACGCCCCACACTGGAGACCAGGCCTGAAACCCAGGCATGTGCCCTGACTGGGAATCGAACAGGCGACCCCTGGTTCAAGGGCTGGCACTCAATCCACTGAGCCACCTCAGCCAGGGCCAAATAAAATATATTTTTTAAAAAGGCGCTCTATACCTCACACCTTGCACTAGGGCACATCACATTGAAGATCTAAGTGAAAACAATAAACAGCAACAGTATTACACTATGCCATGTCAGAATTTCCTTTTAATCTCAGAGTGGACGAGGCCTCACCGTGACACAAAACCTAGACTGATAAACTCAACCATGTAAAACTGAAAAAGTTCCCATGGCGAGAGCCCCAGCGACATGAACAGTGGTAAGCGACAGGTGGTAGGGCTCACTTGGCGAAGATTTGACCACTGTGTGTGCCATACTGCAGAAGGGTTTTTGTTTAAAAGAGAGCTGGATTGGAAAAATGACAAACTGGGGAAAGATATTTGCTCCCCATAGCACAGAGGAAGAGTCCATTTTCCTAATATGTAAAGTGTTCCTAGAAATAAACAGGAAAAAGACAAACTACTTTAAACAATGGCAGCAGACACAAAGCAGACAGGTCTAGGAAAAGGAAACCCGAGTGACTTGTAAACACATAAAAAGATGCTCATCTTTTCTCATAATAAGAGAAATGAAAAGGCAGAAAACTGTACTCGAACAACAATAAAATGCAAAAGTATTTAATAAAAAAAGAAATGTTGGGGGAGGGATTGTAAGGGGACTGAATGGTAATGAAAAGTACAATAAAGATTAAATCAAAAAAAGAGAGAGATGCAAGCTAACACTATAGTCAGATGCTGATGCGTGCCTGACAGTTTGGCAGCTGGCAGCTTTCAACAGCGCTCTGAGTCGGCGAGGATGTGGGGGGACAGCCGGCCGGACGCCGCTGTGGGAGCGCCAGCGGCCCCTCCCCCGGAGGGGAATTTCACAATATCTATCAAAATAACACATGCTCCCTCACTTTGACCAAATGACTTCACTTCTAGGGATTCATTATACAGAAATACTCCCACATAGGCAATGTGACTTATGTGCGAGATTGCTCACGGCAACTTTTTGTTTTGTAAAGTACATTATCTAAATGCCCATCGCTTCACTAGAGACCTACTTCAGGCACATCCACAGGGTGGCAAACTATGCAGCTGTAAGAAGAACAAGTAGTTTGGGGATTTGATGTGAAACAACCTCCAAGGCACAAAGAGCATGTAAAATCACACCGTCCGTGTGAAGAGGGAGGGCAGAGAACACGCACACACATGTGTTTACTTACACATTCACAGGAAAAATCTCTGGGTGACAGAGAATGCCAGCTGCGCCTGGGACAGGAAGGAACTTGGTGCTGAGGGAGGGGGCGAGGGGGAGATTTTCCACTGTATACTCTTTTTAAAAAAATTTTTTTATTGATTTGAGAGACAGAGAGACATTGATGTGTTGTTCCACTTATTTATGCATTCCTTGGTTGATTCTTGTATGTGCCCTGACGGGGGATTGAACCCGCAACCCTGGCACATAAGGAGGACCCTCTAACCAACTGAACTACCTAGCCAGGGCCTCTGTACACTCTTTAGTACCTTTCAGATTTTTAAGCACAGAAATATAATACCCATTTTAAGAATGTATTAAACTTTAATTAGAAAACTTTGAAAATAAAACAAAGCAGGCAGTTTCTACTCAGCTTTGGCCAGTCATTGCCACGTGGGAATGCAGGGCCAGCATCACCAGATCCTTCACACTGGCAGGGGAGGCTGGACCTGGAATTGCATATGGAACGACTGTGTTCTGAGTGTCAGCAACACTGGGAGCCGGCCACTGCCCTCACACGGCCAGCTTCTTCCTTAGTTCCAGGGCTCTGTATCTGAGGTCACAGACCGCTCAGGTAAAAAAATGAATTTCCTTGTCTCTGCTGCATTTAGGGGTGGCCAGTGAAATAGAAGCTGTGGATTCCACGAATTGAGATACATAAAGTCTCTCCAGCAGGGGCTTTCCGTTGGTGAGACAGGTGCCCGTTTTGCTCCCCGGCCCTTCTCCTCCTTCTTCCTGCCAGAACAGATGTGAGCATCGGCAGCCATCTTGTGACTCTGAGGACGGAGCTGAGAGCTGGGCTGAGGCAGAAACATGGAGGGAAGCCAGGCCCTTGGTGATGCTGCAGAGCCGGCACCCCTGCCCAGGCCGGGGGACTCTGGCATCGCAAGGCACTACACGTGAGGGCACATCATTCACGTGGTTGCAGATTCATATGCATGTCGTGACCATTTTCTGGAATGTAATAGTGGAAGGTCTTATTCACACAAAATCAACACATTGCAACCATTTTCCCACAGGTGGGAAAAGGGCTCTTAGAGAATGGGCATCCTTTTCTAATTTGCACAAAGACCCAGCTGCCTCCCTCCAGTCTTTTTTTTTTATACGTACGAGAAACAGACTTTTCTTTAGTCTGAGTTACTGTAGTGAGGTCTCTGTTGCTTACAGCTACATTTAATTCTAACTGATTAGACCTAATTTTTAAAAAGTTAAATAGAAAAAAATCATCCTAATATGTATATGGAATCTCAAGGAATTCCAAATAGCCAAAATAATCTCGAAAAAGAAGAACAAAGTTAGAAGACTCATGCTTCCTGATTTCAGAACTCATCACACAGCTGCCGTAGTCAAAACTAGCGTTAAGACAGACATACAGCCCTGGCTGGGTGGCTCAGTCAGTTGACGCATCAGCCCGTACGCCAAAAGGTTTCAGGTTGGATCCCAGGTCGGAGTAAGTGCGGGAGGCAACAAATCAATGTTTCTCTAACATCAGTGTTTCTCTCTACCTCTCCCTTTCTTTCTTTCTAAATTAATAAACGGGGAGGGGAATGGGTGGAGGTGGAAGAGGGTATAGAGGGTATAAATAGTGATGGAAATAACAAAACTAATTAATTTAAAAAATATTTTTAAACCAGTAAACATATCCTTATGTGAGGAAAAGAATGAAATACATACATACATACATACATACAGGTCAATGGAATGGAATGCAGAACCCCAAAATAGGCCCTCACATATATGGTCCAATGATCTTTAACAAGGGTTCCAAGACCACCTAAGAGAGAAAGGACAGTATTTTCAACAAATGGTGCTGGGAAAACTGGACATCCACACACGAAATGAAGTTGAACCATTACCTAACATTATAGAGAAAAATTAACTCAGAAAGGATTAAAGATCAAACTTAAGGTCTAAAACTATAAAATTCCTAGAAAAAAAAACTAGAGGAAAAGCTTCATGGCATTGGATTTGGCAACGATTTCTTTGATATGACATGAAGGGCATGTCAAAAGCAAAAATAGGTGAGTGTCGCTACATCGGACTTAAAGGGTTCCGTGTGTCAGGTGATACAATCAGCAGAGTGAAAGGGAACGCATCCGATAAGGGGTTAACATCCAAACTACATAAAGAACACCTATGACTCAACAACAAAATACCAAATAACTGGGTTTAAAAATGGGCAAAGAATCTAAATAGACATTTCTCCAAAGACAAGATACAAATATGGTCAACATTCATATGAAAACACGCTCAACATCACTAACCATTAGGAAAATGCAAATTAAAACCACAACAAGATATCACCTCATACCCATTAAGAAATCTACTGTCAGCCCTGGCTGGTGTGGCTCAGTGGCCTGAGAGTCGCCAGTTCAATTCCCAGTCAGGGCATATGCCTGGGTTGTGGGCCAAGTACCCAGTAGGGGGCGCTCAAGAGGCAACCACACATTGATGTTTCTCTCCCTCTCTTTCTTCCTCCCTTCCCTGCTCTAAAAAATAAAGGAAAAAATCTTTAAAAGAAAACTACTACCAAAAAAAAAAAGAAAAGAAAGGAAGGAAGGAAGAAAAGAAGAAAGGAAAGAAGTGTTGGTGAGGCTTAGTGACATTGAACCCTTGCCCACTGTTGATGGGAATGTAAAATGGTGCGGTCACTATGGAAAACAGTATGCTGCTCTTCAAAAGACTAAAAATAGAATCACCATATGATTCAGCAATTCCACTTTGGGTATATACCCAAAAGAATTAAAAGCAGGATCTTGAAGAGATATTTGCACATCCATGTTCGCAGCAGCAGTATTCACAACAGCCCAGCGGTGGGAGTAACTCAAGCATCCGTTGGCAGGTGAATGGAAAGACAAACGTGGTGCACACATGCATGCAGTACGTACCTGTCATGTGCTACAACATGGGTGACAATGTCTTGAGGACATTGTGCTGAGTGAACTAAGCCAATCACATACAAAATGAATACAGTGCAGTCCCACTTACATGAGGTTCTGAAGCAGCGAGCGGTACAAACAAAGTAGAATGGTGGTGAGTTGTAGTTTAACGCGCACAGTTTTAGATTCCCCAGATGAAAACATTCTGGGGACCTGTGGCATGACAATGTGGACATACTTAAGACTACTGAATTGTACTTAAAACTGGTTAAAATGGGGGATTTTCTGCTACGCATTTTTCTCACCACAATTTATAAAAAAAATGAAATGGTATTTCGGTCCACCAGTTTGCAATCTCCCCTTTAGACAGTGCTTCCCCGAGGCCAGGCATGCGCCGCGTGTCAGGGCTGCAAGGGCTGCGGGGAACTTGTCACTCGAGGGCTCACATGCCTGCCCTAAGCTCTCTTCTAACTCCTTCAACAGTGTTTACCACGCACCCCCTCTACACTACACTCCGTACAGGCCCTGGAGAGATGGAGATGAGCAGGGTGCTCACGATCTAGAGGGTGGCAGATGACAAATGCCGAATGTATAAAAAGATCAGCATTATGATACCAGTTCAATGGGGTGACAAGATACAAGGTGACTGGGAGGGGGACAAGATTACGTGGAGCAGACAGGAAGTTTCTCTGAGAGGGGAAATTTCATCTGAGATCCAAGTGACAGACAGAGCGAGCCGTGTGAGGACGTGGGAGAAGAGCTCCAGGCAGAGGAAACATCCGACATGAAGAGTCCGAGGCGGAAAGGAGCCTGGCCTGTCTGGGCGGGAGGCAGCCGCCAGGCCAGCGCGGCTGACCCGAGGAGCCAGTGTGAGGGGAATGGGTGCAATCCTGCTGGTGGCCCCATGCACAGGAGACAGAGAAAAAGCACTCTTTTATCAGTACAAACTTGTTTTGTGAGTTCAAATGTATCATTATCTTTTATGATTAAAAAATTTATACAAACAGCCCTGGCTGGTGTGGCTCAGCGGGCTGAGCACCGGCCTGAGAGCCCAAGGGTCACCAGTTCGATTCCCAGTCAGGGTACATGCCTGGTTTGCAGGCCAGGCCCCTGGTTGGGGGTGTGAGAGGCAACAGATTGATGCTTCTCTCCCTCTGTTTCTCCCTCTCTTCCCCTCTCTCTAAAAAATAAATACAATCTTAAAAAAAAAGAAAGAAAGACAAATGATAACAACAAACTGTTGTATCCTAAAGAATGGCTGAGTCCACAGATGCCTTTCAAAATCTCTTATGTGAGGAACACATTATATGTTCCACACATACAATGTCTGCTGAGCCCCTGAATCCACTCCTTGGGCTGATTTTAAATCATCACGCCCCCTTCATACACACCCCCATCAGCAGATGGGGTTGCTGAGGCCCAGGGTGGAGGAGTGGCTCTGAACAAGGCCAGGGCAGAGCAGCAGTTAACCTATGGTGAGGGGGCCCGGCTCCCTAGTCAGAGGCACGGAGGCCTGGGAGGAGGGTTCCACAGCCCTCAGCCCTCACTTATGTGAGAGGAGCTGCAACTGTGGGGCACGGCGGCAGGCGGGGCGGGGGGACCTGGGCCACACTTCCCTTAGGGGAAGATCACCCTCCCAGAGCCCCAGGCAGCTTGGGTGTGCATGTGGGGCCTGGGCTGGGCCAAGGGCATGGTGCAGATGACCAAAGACTGAGGGAGAGTTGGAGGTCAAGCCGCTGTCCTGCTGGCAGTACTGGGGGTACCTGGGCTCAGCCCTAGCAGCCACCTGCTCAGCAGGCTGTCCCCTCACTTCCTGCTGGTTTTCCAAGCCTGCCTCAGCCCTGTCCCAGGACCTTCAGGGCCTGGCCTCCCCTTCAGTGGCTGAATCAGACAGCCCAGCTGGCTTCTGCTGCTTGCTGCCAGGAACCCTGAAGAAGCTGCAGGGCTCCCCAGGCATGGCACCGCTGCCTCAATCACCTCTGCAGGCCCGAGATGGCTGCGGGGGGCCCTGCTCTGCCGCTCGCTGACCACTGACCGGGTGGGCTTGGGCAGGCGGTCCAGAAGGGACATGGAGAGCCAGAGAAGGGCTCTCAGTCACCAGCTGGCTCTGAGTTTCCTAAAATTCAACTCTGATTCCACATTCAAGACCTTGACAATATCCATATTTGCCTGTACCCCATTTTATTTTAAATGGCTTCCTTTTAAAACTTAAATTCATTTAAGAGGCAACTACATGGCAAACTCCTTCATGGAAAACCAATGTTGCTTGCCTAATAAAAGGAAATCCTAAAAAACAAATCCAGCAAAGTCAAAACAAATAACTAAGTTCCATAAGCTGCCTGCTCAGGGAACGAAGCTTGCAGTTTCCTCCCTCTGCGTAAAAAGGAAGGTCAGTGAGCATCGAAGGTTATTAGGTAGCAGAATCCGAAAGCACCTTTCTGTGCAACCATAATCAGAACTGAGAGGAAAATAACTCTCCCCCCAGGATTCAAGGCGAGTGGATGCTGCCTCTGTGTACAATGGGCACACGTGCCGAGCACCACACTTGGGCAATGACAGGTCCGATTCAATCGGGCAGGTCAAGCCAACGGTTCCTAGCTGGGCAATCTCCGTGCCTCCGTTTCCCCATCTGTAAAATGGACCTAGTAAGAGTGCCTGCCTCATAGGGATGTCCTGAGGATTAAAACAGTGACTGGTAGACAAGGCCTGTCACACAGTAAGTGCCACCAACCACAGTGCAGACGGGACCAGAGGTTCAGGGACAGGAGGGGACTGGCTCAGAGCACCTGCGAGTCTCTCTCCTCTCGGTCCCTCACCAGCCCCAGCCAGCCTCACCCTCAGACACCCTGGCCCAGCCCTGCCTCCTGTCCCTCGTTCACCAGGTCTTACTGAGCCCGCTCTGGCCAGGCTGTTTGATTTGACTCTTGCACCAACCCTTTGAGAGAGGGGGGAAGTCACAGGCTCCATCCGCAGAGGATGGCATTGAGGCCCAAAGAAGTGACACAATTCCTCTGTCTGTCTCTGTGTGTGCCAGGCTGGGCTCCCCCAACCCCCATCCAGCCCCAGCCCCCCCCCACCCCCCATGCATTATCTCTAGGCAGCAGCAGCTGAGCCTCCTGGTATCTCTCTGATCCCCCAAATTTCCGGTTCCCCAAAGACAACTCAGGATGTGGGGTAGGGCAGGGAGAGGAGGAGGGAGACAGAGAAGGAGAGAGAGAGAGAGAGAGAATATGAAAGAATCCCCAAGACAGACAAAGAGATAAAGAGAGACAGGGCAGAGAGAGCGAGGAGAGACAGAGCTGCCAGGCGGAGGAGCAGATGGAGACGGGAGAGGCGGTCAGAAAGGAGACCGGGTGCCTAGCCCAGCAGCTCAGTGGGTTCGAGCACCATCCCAACACACCAAGATTGCACGTTGGATCCCCCGTCAGGGCACACGCCAGATCGACCAGGGAACGCAGAAAGAAGTGGGACGACAAGTCTGTGTTTCCCCCACCCTCGCTCTCAAATCAGTAATTTAAAAAAAAAATTTTAAAGAAAGGGGGAGACAGGAAGTGGGACAGGGAAAAAGGGGGCCAGAGCCAGGGCTTGGGGTGTGGGGTGTTAGAGGGTCCCCAGAAACAGAAAGAAAACTGGGGAGCCTGAGGGCCAGATGGGATAGGGTGAGCATGCTGACAGGCCCCCCAAGTGCACAGAGGCAGGTGGGGAAGGGACCCCCAAGCATGTAGGCAGGAGGGGCTCTGGGGGGGAAAGCCAGAGGCTGTACATTCCCCTCTCTCTTGGAGCTCCAGGGGCCCTCCCAGCCCCCACAGGGCCACAGATGCTCCGAATGTCCACCCTTCAGATTCACGTAGCCCTTCCGTCCTCCAGAAAAGGGACTCAGCTTGGGCCCAGCTGTGGAGCAGCCCACAGCCCCAGGGCCAGCAGCCCCAGTTGGAGGTCAGGCAGGGGAGTGCCTTCAGCTGCCCCCCCAACTCAGGGTGGGCAGGGAGGCCTGAGGAGGGACATGGCGGGCATGGAAAGAGGCACTCGGACCAGGGGCTGCCTTGGCACTCAGGGACAGAGTGCCAGCTCCCTGCATGGTCCGGCCACCTGCCCTCTCTGAGCTTCAGTTTCCTCGCTTGTGAAGAGTGATAACGAGAACTTACTGTCACAGTGTGTGTGAAATGTGCGTTACCACGCGTGGCATCTGTAAGTGCCGGATGGTGGGCCGGGTTGAAGGTCATGCTCCACAGCATCCTGTCTAGATGAGTCAGGGCCCTTTCATTTGCAAATGATAGAAGCCCAGCTGGAGGAAGGGTGTTAATTAGCTCCTGTAACTGAACAGTTCAAGGTGGAACCTGTTTCAGGAAGAGATGGATGCAGGACCTCCGCTCATATTCTCGTGGACAGGTTCCCCCCCAGCATTGCTCATCTCCACGCTGCCTTCTCCTTCGTGGGGGCCCTTCCCGTGGGGGCCCCGGCAGTCCCAAGCCCTGTCCTGCCTGTGAAGCCACCTCCAACGAGAGAGACACATGCCCAAGCATTCCTGCAGAAGTCCCCACGCAGACCACAGTCACTCTCTGTACAATTTCCCTTCTGGTTTGCCTTTTTGTTTCCTCCTTCTGCCCTGGGGGGTTCAGAACGAGTCACCCCAAGCTGTGCCTCTGCAGCATTTGGATCGTTTTGAGCTAGAGGCGTTTTAGCTTCAGGCTCAAGAGAAACTTCTGCCCCTTCCTTAACTCCCTAGAACTTACACTGGGGGCTGGCTCCTAAGAAGAAACCATCAGAGACAACCCCTCCTGGGCAAACTACGGATTCCGGAACACCTGCGCTTCGCCCTCCGAAGCCCCCGAGTCCCCTCGCTTCGTGCTCACCTGAGAGCCGTGCATGAATGCCCACCGCAGTTAACGCTCGGTCTGCGGGCCTCTCCTGCCTGCGGGTCTCTGACTGTCCTGTGCACTGAGGTCCCCACATACAGGCACGTCCTGAATTTGGTGATTTTCCCTTGTTCATCTGCCTCTTGTCTATTTGGTGGTTAGACCAGCTGAGAGAACCTTGCTGGTAGAGGAAAGTTTCCTCCTCCTCCACAGCACCAGCTTTTAACCAGTACAAAGCCTCCCTCCCTGCACCTCAAAGCAGGCTGCACTGCCAGAAGTAACTTTGGGATTTGCTCTGTGCCTTAAGCAAATCACTTAAGCTCTCTGAGACGGTTCCTTTTCTACGAGAGGGTTTCCTTACAGACAGGAATGTTGTGAGACTCTGAAGCGGTGAGTGTGCCACACAGTGAGTGTGGAATAGATGCATCTCGACAGCCATTTTTCCCCTCCACCAGCAATAGGCCTGGTTTTCTCTGAGTGCCTCGCCCATTCCCAGCCCCTAGAGTCGGGCAGCGAAGCACGCGACACAGGCCTGAGTCAGCACGTGGCCCTCTCCTGGCCCGGGACTGGCCCAGAGTGTCAGGTGTCCCAGCTACAGCAGTTCAAGTGAGTTTAGGGCTTTTGCTGCAGACTCTGAGACATTTGCCTCCCGGATGGCAATCTGGAAGGACACGGTCCCCAGAGCTGCTAGAACCTTCCCACAACCGACCTCCCAGGGAAACACTCTGAGGGCGGGGCCCACAGAGGAAAGGGAGCTCAGAGACCCTGGGAGCTGGTGATGACGTTTCCACCTCTGACTCCAGCTACACGTGGACGTTTCCTACCTTCTCAGCAACAAGGGGTCCTACTCCCTCGTTGTCAGGGATACTTTGGGGGGACAGGGGTGCCAGAGTAGATAGGTTTTAAAATTGAAGCCCAACGTCCTCGAGAGTCCCCATGGTCCAGAAAGCTCGTGGCAGAGCTGGGAGTAAAACTCAGCCTCTGGACGTGGGCCGCCTGAAGCACCTTCTCTCTGGGATGACTGCCGGTCCGCTCTGAGACCAAGGACACCTGCACATAAAGAAGAGTGACAGACGCCTCAGAGACCTCCCTGCGGGACTGAGGAGGAAGTGGGGCCCTGGCAGGGCCCCAGGGAGCTGTGCAGACTGACCACGTGGCCTGGACGGGTGGGTTACCTGCCACAGAGCGTTCTCCAGGTCTCTCTGAGGGCAGTGGACGAGGGGGAAGGCGAGTAAAGAGGCGAGTCTGGAAGTGCTTGCCCTCCGTGGCATCGCTGGGAGGAGGCGGAACGGTGGCGGGCAAGGCCGACACGAAGGACGTCCTCTAGAGATGCTGAAAGCTGGTCTGCAAATGCTAATGACGATATTTCAAAAGGCTCTGAAGTCAAATAAGTTTGGGAAATACTAGGTCAGCCAAAGAGAAACACAGATATTTAGCAGATCTCCCACAGCCATCACCTACCCAATGCGAACGTCGACGCTCCGGAGTGGTGGTGGGGACTTTGCCCAAGCTGCTCTGGCTGCACAGCTCTTCCTGCAGAAGTGGCCCTCAGGACTCAGGGGCCACACCACGCACTCGGGGAAATGCTGCTGTAGGCAGTCCACGCCGCTGGAGCAGCAGGCACTGGGAGGCCTTGGCGGTCAGGCACTGGCCCGAGCTCCGGCTCTGGTCACCGCAGCCACTGTGCCCATGTGAATGGCAGGCCCACAGTCCTGAAGAATTAACCACCCCAGGAGGCAGCCCTCAACCAGAGACTACAGGGATGTGTTAGTACCTGCCTCCTCACCGCCCCGGCCCCCGCCCCCCGCCCCCCGCAGGAGGGCTCCCACAGCCCTCTGCCCTCTCTCAGGTCAGGACCACGCCCCAGCTGTCCGCAGTGGTAGCTGGCTCTCCAGCGCGCCTCCTGCTGTCTGTCCTCTCCTTTGGGCCTCACTCCCTGGCTCCCGGGCCCAGGACCTCTGGGCCCACCTCTCAGATAAACTGCTTGCACCAGGACCCCTGTCCCAAGGACTGCTTCTGAGAGAGCCCAAGTCACCAGAGCTGTTACCTCCTCACAGCTTTTAGAAGCACCCAGACACCTCCCCCAGCAATTCCAGAAAAACACTCTTGTCACTTATCTCTAAATCTACCTTTTCTCCAACAACAGACTCCAAGAAAAAGCTATTTCTGTTCCCCAGCTTCCACGTACAGGAATTCTCTCTCCCGATCACCCCAACGTGCTCAGAATTCCCAGCCCCTTAGACCCTGTTGCCCTGACTGTCTACCAACCTGGTGCACTGACTACTGGGAGCAAAGCCACAGCCACTTACTGGTCCAAGGAACACAAATAGGAAGCTGCTTAGGGCCTCACAGAATGCCCCTCCCCCAACCGCCAAAGCAAGGATGGGGTCACCCTGGACTTCCCGTGCCTCACAGCTCACAGCCAACCCATCATGACATCCAAACTTCTCCTTATTCTACCACCTCTCTCCATTGCTCCCCCCGCCCCCCACTGTGGCTAGCCCACTGCCCTCTTCCCTGTGAACTACTCCAGCAACCTCTTCACTGTCCTGACCTCAGGGCCTTTGCATATGCTGCTCCTAAGTCCTGGAGTGCCATGTGCAGCTCACCAGCTTGCCCAGGAGGACCGGTGACTGTCTGCCTCCTGTTCACTGCCTCCTGCAGCTGCCCTGCCCTCCCACCCCCACCCATTCCCTCCTTGGGCCCTGGTCTCTCCTCTTGTTATGAAATCATCCAGATATGGAAACACTTGAGAGAATCATACATCAAACACTGTGTACCCAGCACTGCTTAAGAGAGATGTTATGCACGTCACTGAGGTCTTCCTGAACTCCTTCCCAGTGTCCCGCCCCTCTCGCCCCGCAGCTGCCACTCTCCTGAGTGTGGGATTCCTCTACTCCTCTGCTTAGCTTGATATCCTTGCATACATGTGTATCCCTGAGCAATATATATCTTTTCTCATCATTTTTAAGCTTTATATAAATAAAATGACTTGTTCTCCACTTGTCACCTGAGGTTCTGTTGCTGTTTATTTGAGGTGATAGGTACAGATCCTGTTTGTTCACTTTTACCCCCTGGGGGTCCCCAGGTGCGCGTGCAGTCTCCCGGCGGTCCCCAGCCATGCCGCGGCGCTGCTGAGCCTCTGGGACCGGCCCCCTCAGCCCGTGTGCCACTGTGTCAGGTTCCTACCCAGGAATTTGCTAGGTAAAGAGACACACCATTCTCAGCTTTACTGACGTCACCAGACTGTTCTCCAAGGTGGCTGCACCAACATGCCTTGTTGGCAAACCATTTGTCCCTCAGCCTGGCGCAAAGGTGCCTCTCTGCCCACTTCCACCTCCCACGTGAAACGACAGCTCCGCTGGTGGATGTCCAGCCAGCCCAATGCCCTCCCGCGACCGTCCTTCCTCACCTCTGCAGCTGGGCCCGTCTGGGGCAGCCGACACTGGACAACACCCAGAGCAGGACGATGGCAGCAGTGACTCTGAAGGTCCACAGCCACAGAGCTAACCCCAGATTGGCCACTTTGGCTGTGTGCCTTTGGGCAAATCGCTTCTCCTCTCTGAGCCCGTGTCGCCTCACCTGGGAGACGGGGCACCCACCGTAACCAACAACAGGGGAGCGAGGATGAGTAAACAAGTGTGAGAGAGCAGCAGGCGCCCGACAGAGAAGCTATCACTACTGTCACCGAGGACACCAGGCACTTTATCACCCCAGTCAAGCCAGTGGGAGGGAACTGGTCATTTATCGGCCCGTGAAACTGTGAAGTTTGAGGGGATGTCTGTCTCGCTTCGGGTGTGACTGGATTCAGGGGTTCTGACCAGGAACTGGCCCTGTCCGTCTCTGGGCCACTTTCTCCTCCATCTTGGCTTCATTCTCAGCCAGGATCTCCAAGTGAGAGCTTCAGGACCACATCCATCCAGCTTAACAACTGCCAGGAACTAAAAGAGCTTCTCCTTCCTGATGCCTCCTGCCCAAGTCCCAAGTGGTCCTCATTGGCCCAGGCTAGGTCACATGCCCACACTGGAGCCAATTACAGGGCATCCATCAGTCCCTGCTACTTAAGGTGTGGTTCTTAGAACAGCAGCATCGGAACCACTTGGGAGCCCCTGGGAAAAGCAGACGCTCAGGCCCCACCCAGACCACCCCCACCGCCCCCCACCGCGCTGAATCCCTGTCTGCGTTTGGGCAGAGCCTCCTGTGAGTGAGCCAGTGAGCCCCATCTGCACATCAAAGCCTGAAAAGCGCTGTGCTGTACATTAACTGTTTCAGTTGCTCAGACAATTTTTAAGTTCTGTTTTATTGAGAACCACAAAAGGTAAAAACTAAGAAAGCCCTTCAAAGTCATCGAGTCCTCCCGCTTCTTTTGTAAATGAAGAAACCGGGGGCAGGCAGAGAAGGGTCTTGCTCGGAGGCCCCCTAGAGCACCCCCACACTCCACTCCCCCATTAGTGCAGCCATCGTCTCTAGGGGCTGCCTCATGGGGAGATGCGTCTGGGCCCCAGAGGCGCCAGCCTGGGTCAGGTTTGCCGCACCCGCGAGGAGACGTTTCCCCGCCGTTACAGCCGCCCCTGCAGCACCTGGCCAGGGCGCTAGGAGCACGCAGGCCCTGCGGGGGATGGGCAGCCACAGACACGCACACACGCAGGCCTCAGGCACAGCCCACCCTCACCCTGACTGCGACCCACTGGACCCCCCAAAGTCAAGAGCACTGCAGACCACACCAGCCTTTATTCTACCACAGAGTAGGGCTGGGGTCGAGGCAGTTCATTCTCAGGCTGTGTCAGAAGGTGCAGAGTGTTGGGGGCACCTAGATTGGACCCCAAAGTGACAATAAGTTAGGAGGAAAATTCTCAGGCTGTTGTCAGGCTGGAGCCGGGCTGGGGCACCAAATGGGCCCAGCTCGGGCCTCCCAGGCAAGGCAGGCTCCAGGGCAGGCACGCCTCATACTGCAACACAGGAGGGCAGGGGGAGAGAGAGGGATGGGGGTCAGGGGTGATGGGGGGTGTGTAAAGGGGTCCCCGGAGTCGGGGAGGATGGGGCCGAGGTGGTGGGACAGGGCCTTCGAGGGAGGGCAGGGCAGGGCTGCACAGGGCTCTCACCAGGCCCTCAGTGAAGCTCCTACAGATTCTCATAATCTGGGGCGCCCTCTTCCTCTTCTTCCTCGGCCTCCTGGGAGCTCAAGATGGCTGTCAGGGGAAGGAAGGTTGGTCTTCAGCTTGAAAACTGCACCCCGCCCCCCACCCAGGGAGCTCCCAGTGCCCGTCCCTCCCCCAGCACACACCGGGCTCGGTCCTAGCCGCGGGCTGCAGCTCCTGGGACACGTTCACGTACTCCCGGCTCCCATCTGTGGGGACAGGTCAGCAGGAGGAGCTGCCACGCCAACAGGGGGCAGGCCACACCGAGGGCGAGAAAGCAGGAGGGCAACGGACAAAGGGCAACAGAGCCACAAAACGGGTGGGGGTGCGGCCACACTGAGAGGTGGGGTAGGGTGGGGTGGCAGAGGGAGGGGTGGGGGAAGGTGGCCCCTAGGAGGCCGCCAGCTGCTCACCCAGAGACGCATCTGCACTCTCCTCGCTTTCAGGAACGTTCACATAGTCTTCCCCCAACTCCACTGTAGAAAACCACCAGAGTCCCCAGCGCGGTCACCCAGGGCCCTCGGGCACAGATTCCCGAGCGCCTGAGCAGATGAAGCCCCAACCACAGCCACCAGACTTTCAACAAAACCAGCCCAAGATGCCTGCGCAGATGCCCAGAGCCCGTCCCCACAGGCGGCCCCAGAGGGACGCAGACAGGGTGCCCCAGCCCAGGGAGGCCAGTGGCCTAGAGGAGGGCAGAGGCCGTGGCAACGGGGAGAATAGGGCAATTTGACCAGAAGTGATTAGAGGAGATGCAATTTCGGGGGTGGGGGAGGAGAGACGGCAGATGCCCACAGTGCCCCCGCTTGGGGAGCAGAGCTGGATGGCAGCACAGAGAGGTCGGACTGGGTGGTATGCGCGGAGGGGGACACGACCCTCAGGGCCGGGCTAAGTCAGAGGTGCCGTCAGCCCCGCTGGACCCTCATCTTCAGACAGACCTGCCCTGATCCCCCATTCTTGTCACAGGCCCTTCATAGCGCACATCGTCATCGATAGTGTCTTGTTCTTTTATGTGTTGACTTGTCTCTCCATAAGGACGTGGACAAGACAGGCTTTGGAGCCAGACTGCCCAGGTTCAAGTCCAGCTCGAGCACTAACTAATCATGTAACCTCAGACAAGCTACCCAGCCTCTCCAGACCTCAGTTTTATCATCTGTAAAATAGGATGAGTATTAAAAAATAGGATGAGTACCTACCCATCTCACAGAGGTGCTGTGAGGAGTAAAGCAGTGAACAGTAAATGTAAGTATTAAGCAGCAAGAGCTACCGAGTATCTGCTAACTAAATAAACCCTGCCATTGCACAGTTGGGGTAACTGAGGCACGGGGGGGGGGGAGGGATAGGTCCAACAACACCTGCAAATTGTGAGGTTCAATAAGCTCATACACACAAAACTCTGAGTAGGGCATGTAGTAGGTCCTCAACACTGTTACCTCCTTTGCCGTGGCACTAATAAACTTGTATCGGAGGTACCCAGTAAATATCATAAATGAATAAGTGAATGAAGAAAAGAAGCACTTGGACAGGTGGTCTGGAGCTCAGAAGAGAGTCCCTGACTTGGGGACCTCTGCAAAGGCAGCCAGCGTGTGCGGGCGACAGCCCGGGTGCACCCAGGGAAGACAGGAGCCGAGCGCTGAGGATCACCAGACAAGGAAAGCACCAGCAGGCAGGATGTGACCAAAACAAAGGGAGAAAAACAGCTCAAAGGAAATAGAGACAATGCAGGAAGCAAAAGAAAAATTCCAAAAAACAAAGACAGAAAAGACAACATTTGTTCAGTACCCTTGGAGGTTTACAAGATAATATTGCCTCCGTGAAACAAGAACAGGACGCATGAAAAGGAACACTTCGGGGACCAAAAAAAACCTTTCACCCAGGAGAGACTGAAAGAATAGAGTGGAGGAGGGGAGCCAAAGGGGAACGAGGTCAAGGGACTCCTGCATAGGAGACGCCAGAGAGACAGGAAAGGAGAGAGGCAGAGGGAGAAAACCACAAGATCAGAGCAGGGTGCCCACTCCCCGCAGGACGGGAGTTCTAGGAAAAGAAAAGAGAGAACCCAGAGGCCGGGCAGGCGTCAGAGAAGCAGCAGGAGAGAGAGGCGCAGAGGGGCTGTGGCGGGGAGGAGCCGCACGCTCAAGGGGCGACTCACTGGAGAAGGCGCTGTCTCGGAGGCCGGGGTTGCTGGGCATGGGAGCTGCCTTGGCGGCGCTGCAGGTGGCTGGGACGGTGTCGGGAAGCACCACCCTGAGGGACAGTCAAGGGACGGGTCAGCTCAGACCCCGGCCTCAGCCCCTTCCCCCCACCTGGCCACTCACAAGTAGCCCTCGTTGTGATAGTCCTCCTCATCCTCGTCTTCATCCTCGTCCTCACAGACTGGCTCTGGGGTAATGACACAGGGGTTAGCACAGTCCAGGTCAGACCCCAGCCTCCCCCATCCGGGGCCCCGGGGTCCCAGACGCACCCTCATTCTCATAGCTTGCCACACTGTTGGCTAGGGAGAGAGAGAGAGCGAGAGGGAGACCCAGTCAGTGGAGGCCCACCCTCCGCCAGCCCCAGCCCCCCCCCAGCCCCGCCCCAGCTTACCACCATCGGAGTCCTGCCGGGAAGATGACACTTGGTGGGAGCCCCCTGGGGGCTGTGGGGATCTCCTGGAAGTCAAAAATGAGAGGTCATGCCTGGGATGGGGCTCTGGGACACCAGGGGTTGCAACAGGGAAACTCCCCATCCAAGGAGGCGAGAGATAAAGAGGGAGACTTGGAAGGGAAGGGATTACTTACGGCATGGGAAGCAGGTCTGGCTGGCTCAAGGATGGATGGGATGTAAAAGACGGATAGGAAGTAGCTGGTGACCAGGAGGTTATCATGGCTGAGGACACAGGACCGAGGTGAAGGAATGAGTCCAGACATCGTGTCCTAACCTCGTCAAGGCCTCGAAGGACAGACAACCCCCTTGAAACCCCTGTGCCCTAGACAAGCCTGAGGACACTTATATCCTTCTCCATCCCAGCTCAGGTCAAGATCATGCGGGCAGCCATGGGGGGGTGAGCAGGGGGGAGCTGAACAAAGGCACGCACTTGCTCGCATTCCAGGGAATTCTCCTCCATACCCCAGAGGCCGAGGACCCTCCATGTACTCACGAGGCCGTTTGATCACGATTCTGTGTAGGGTCCCACTGGCAGGAGAGACACAGCTTGGTAAGGAACCAGGAAAGGCCCAGGGCCAGCCCCACGTCGGGCACTAAGGGAGCGGCACCAGCCAAGAGGGCAGACTCACCTGTCGGAGGCGCCACTGTCGTCTGAGTCTGCAGAAGAGAAGGCCCGTGAGGCAGGAAAAGGGAGTGATGAGGGGAGCAGGTAATGGAGTCAGGGGCTCTCGGTGTCTCCACAGGCAGGACGATGTGAGGGACTGAGGAGCGGGCTGAGGACCCCTGACCGTATGTCGGAGCACCTGACCGCCTCGGGCTCCCACTCACCTGTCAGCTCCCGGCAGCGCACACAGAGTGCCGTCAGCAGGACGGCCAAGAGCGGCAGCAGCAGGAGGCCCAGCACGAGGGGGAGCAGGATGGCCACCTCCATCTACCTGCAGGACAGAGCTTGGACCAGGCCTGACTGCTTGCCCTGTGCCCCTCCAGGACACAGCTGCCCCACAGAGTGGGCTGGGCCAGCGGAGAGACCGGGCCCAGTGGCACCAGGCTAGAAGCCTGGCGGGGTGCAGCTGCGCCCTCGTTGAGGGCTCCCCAGATCCCTTCCCCTCGTTGGGCTGAGTGGGGGTCAGTGCTGGCTCTGGAAGACCCTTTATCCTGGAGCAGTTGGGCCAGGGCCTGGGCTGGAGTCTGGGGCACCAGCCACCCCTGCATGGACCCTACACCCAGGCCTACCTGCCCCTCGGCTTGGCGCCCGCCTCTCCTCAGCGCCTGCCTGCCCGCCTGCGGCAGGAAGCTGTGGTGAGCTCCGGGTGAGGGCAGGAAATCATCAGGCTTCTCAGCCGGCTGCATCCACCCCCTTCCCACCCCCACCCAGCCAGTGGGGAGGGGAGGAGGCCGCCTAAGGAGCCACCCTCAGGTCGTCAAGAAGGGTGTGCTGGTGTCCGGGACAAGGGGCAACTCATACCAGTGGGACAAGGACAAGTCAATTACAGGCCAGCCAGCAGACATGGATTCTGCAGCCTTGGCTCAAGGAGGCAGCAAGGAGGGAAGTGGGGCCCGGGAATTCAGGGGGGCACAGGGCCCACCCCCAACCCACCCTCGTTGGCCAAGAGGGGCGGGCTCTTGGGGAAACAGGGGCGTGACTCACAGTCACACAAAGCCAGCTCACTCCACCCTGTTCACCCAGCTCAGAAGCCCCACAGAAGGGACCCAACAGCCGCTAGGAGCCCTGGGGCTGGAGAGGGGACACCCCCTCCAGTCCAGAGGTTGGTGGTTACTCACACCCAGACAGACGCAAGCAGTTGGGGTCTAGCTACAAATTTTATTCAGTACAAATAGCACCGAGACCCTGGGGCTGCTCCCGTGGAGGGGGAGTCCCCTTCCAAGCCCTCACTGCCCACCCTTGGCTGCCCATGTAGTGTGTGGGAGCTGGAACATGGCCCAAGATCCCTCCTGGACGCGGGGCCAGGCCGAGGGTCTGGGCCCAGGGGCTGGCGGGGGCTGGCCTAGGACCAGCTATGGTAGGTACACAGGTAGGTGGGTGACGGCCCCTCAGATGAGCACACTGGACACAGGGACCCGGGTGGAGCGGCCTCGCCGGGGCACCACGATACGGTCATCTTCAGGCCCTGCCTCATGCAACAGACCTGCAGGCAGAAAGGTCAGGGTCAGGGTTGGACGGGCAGACGGACACAAAGCCCAGGAGGGGACAAACAGGCAGCTGGAGCTGTGGACAGGGGATGTCAGCCTGTCGGCCAGGCAGACCCGAGGCTGGGTGAAGGGACAGCTGTGCCCTGAGAGAGGCCAGGCCACAGGACTGGACCGACGGGTGGAAGAACGAGCAGGCGGCGTCACGGAGTTGGGCGAGCAGCCGTGCACGGACGGAGGGAAGGTCCCACTGACCCTGCACGTGCAGCTGGGCCCGCTGGCGGTCGCCCTCGATGACGATGGCGGTGCCCAGGAATGCCGCACCACCCAGGGCCCCGACAAAGGCACACAGCATGAGCGAGAACTGCAGGGCCCGGAACTCGGACAAGAAGGAGGGAGGCCAGTTCCGGCGGAGCCGATCAGAGATCTGTGGGGAGATGAGGAAAGGAAAGTGAGGAGAAAGAGTCTTAAAGAGGGTCTTAAAGAGGACGCCGGGGACAAGGGGCCCCAGACTCCAGAAGAACAAAGACCGGAGCCAGAGAAGGGCGTCTGGGCTTCCAGGGAGAGGTCCACAGCCTCGTGTGGGAACGTGCAGACGAACTCCTTCCCACCGGATGCGGGCCCTCGCCCGGCACGGAAGCCTGACTGGGATGGCCTTCCCATTCAGCCCCGCTCAGGCCCCTGGCCACTGGCCAGTGTCAGGAACCCAGGGTGCCTGACCCCCACCCAGCAAGAGGGCAGCGCTCACCAGGCCAATGAGGTAGGGGCTCCCCGCGTCACCGAGCAGGTGGGACAGCACGATCTGGAAGGCCTCCGCCGTGGAGCGTCTGGTAGGGATCACCACATACTGGGGGCAGGGGGTGCAGAGGGCGCAGATGGGGCAAGGCTCAGCCTAGGCTGAGGTCAGAGGTGAGCCCCAGCTCAGAGGGGTGGCTGGGGTGAAGGACAGGGAGGCCTGGACTACAGGCCACCTGGGCTGAACTCTGAAGTCACCCTGGGGCTGGGTTTTGAAGAAGAGGCAAAGGCCACAATTCAAGCCACTCCCTGCTCCCATCAGCCTCTGGACCAACCCTGGAATAGCCCACCTACTCACCAGCAGAATATCAGCCACAATGGCCCAGTTCATGGACAAAAGTGTCTCTCCAATAAAGATGAAAATCTGGGGGATGGGGGGGCGGGGCAGGGTTGATCTCATCACAAGAACAAACACATGGAGGTCCATCTATTAGCTCACTGAGTCCTCACAACACGCCTGAGACAGGAGCTATTAGTATTTCCTTTTTGCAGATGGTGACACAGCACAGCCCAAGGCCACACAGTTAGGAGGGTGAGACCTGACATTCATAACCAGGCACTCCCACCCCAGAGTTGGCTCTGAACCGTGATGCCAGCTGACTTCAGTCCTGCCCCAGTGCACCATTCCCCAACCCTGGACCCAAAACAGCCCCCCTGATACCTGCTGGCTACTCACATAAGTGGCCACGATGCTACCACGGGCACAAGCCACAGAGAGGAAGAGGAAGGGTGCAGAGCCCAGGAGGCCAGCAGCACAGACCAGCGGGTCAGCCCGGGGGTTGGAGTGGCGGAGGCGGCGGCTGATCTCCACACCCAGGCCCACACCCAGGACCCCGGTCAGGCAGGTGATGAGCCCGAAAATGAGGCTGGGGGCAGGGACAGGGGCACGGGGGCTAGTCCATCTGCCTGCAAAGCTCCCTAGCCTCACCCCTATGGCCTGGAGAGGAAGATGACCCATCCCAGCCACCCTCGCAACCCAGGTCTCTCCAGGCACAGCACCCCATGGTTCAGGGAGGTCCGTCACCCACTTCCCAGACCAGGAAACTGAAACTCTGGGAGAGCAAAACAGCCTGTGGAGTTGGGATTCGAGCTCTCCTTGTCTGAGTCTGAATCATACCCTTTCCACTCCATCCCCTGCCACCCACAGGCCATCCATCCCAGCCCCCATCTGGGTACCTGTCAGAAGAAGAGCAAGAGTCTCCAGGAAGACAGGGTGGGGTCTCCCCCAAAACCACACGGGAACGCAGCAAAAATGCAGGAGCCCAAAGAGCCAGGGAGCCCGTGACAAAGGCCACAGCAGTGAAGCCGAGGGAAGACAAGATGAAACTAGGGCTGCGGACAGTGGGAAAGGAGGAAGTCAAACCCCACTGAGGTGTCAGCGTGGGGGGCTATCTTCTACCTCGCCAGCCTCCTTTAGTGAGGTCAGGGCACTAGGGTCTGGGCCTGTAATTCAAGCAGCTGCCACAGGAGGCAGCAGTGACTGAATTCCTGGCCCTGACATTGGGCCAGGGGACGGGAAAGAAAACAAAGACTACCCCCACAGAAATTTCAACCCAGCTGTCCTGCCTTTCTGGGGATCTAGATGTTGGGTGAGGAAGGAATTAAACTCACTTTCTTGCCAGAGCCCTCAGATCCGCCGACCACGAGGTGGGGTTCAGGGGTGGGGAGTCTGAGTGGCGCTCTACAGCTCCCCTAGGCGGCTCCCGTACCACCAGGAACAGCAGCAGCACTGCCACCACTCCTAGGCCTGGTGTCACCTGGGGAGAGAGTGGGCTTCAGGACAGGCACAGGCAGAGACATGCCCAATTCCCAGGGCTGGGAGAAGGACAGGTGTGTGAAGGCAGCTCGGGCGCCAAGCCCTCAGACAGCAGGGTAGGTGCTTGCTCAAGGACGCTGAACCTGCAACTCTGGCGGAGGGGCGATTGCTACGAGGGGCCACACCCATTTCTGCAAGCCTAACTGCTCCCTCTTTGGTAACAGCACCCTAATTTTCTTTTGGGAAACCACTCCCCTCACTTCTCTCAGTCAGTGTGGCTCAAATAGGGCAGGGCTTGTAACCCAGACTTAGCCAACAAGAGCAGTATTAACTCCCCCAGCCTTGATGGCTGAGTCAATGGTGGGCACGTGACCCACATTCATCTAATCAGATTGCTCAAGGATCCAGGACGCCAATGTTTCTAAGTGGGAAGATAAACGTGTGGGGTTTCCACCTGCTGGAGGACAAAGGTAGCACAGAGGAAAGCAGAGCTAAGAGGAGGGTGATCAGACCCCCGTGACTGTGGGAATCCCAGGTCCAGTTTTAGTGGAAGCGCGCCCTGGGGTTTTCCGCTATGAAAGCCAACACGGCGTCCTAGGGCGCTTACACTTTCACAGGGGACTTCTGTCACCTGCAACCAAGAGTCTCTGTCTAGCACACGGCTTTGTGGTGGGGGCAGCCAGTTTTTCTGCAGGTTTGGCAGAGCGAGTGCTGCCTTGAAATGGGGTGTCTGAAGGTAAAAGGGGGGATCAGTAACAATGCTGCTGCCTGTCCCTCAGGCTGTGACCAGACTCACCCTCAGAGCCCAGTGCCAGTCCCCAGCCACGTCCTTCACTTTGGAGCCTGCAATGTAACCCAAACCACTGGAGGAAAGGGGAAGGAGAGGAGAAGGGACAGCTGGTCAGTCAGGCCCAATGCCAGGCCCTTCTGCCTCCCCAGCAGGCAGGCCCGAGGCCCACTCACCTGCCCACTGGGATGGCAAAGTAGAACACACTGAGCATCTGACTCCGTTGGTCTGCCACGAAGAGGTCAGCGATGAGGGTGGGTGCGATGGTGGAGTAACTGGCCTCCCCGACCCCCACCAGGCCCCGAGTCAGGAGGAGCAGCCAGAACCGCTGGGGAACGAGACAGGGGTGGGGAGGTAGCACCCCACCCTACAGCCAGCCTCCCCGTCTAGTTCACCAGCCAGTTCTGGAGAGGTGGCAGGGATGGCGGGAGGGGCCAGGGTTTTAGAACCAGACGGACCTGAGCTTGAATTCTGGCTCCCTTACTTACTAGCTGTGTCTTTGAAGAAGCAACTTAACCTCTCTGAGCCTCAGCTTCCTAGTCTGAAAAAGGGAGATAAGGACATGTTCACATAACTGTTGCGAGGATAGGACAATGAAAGGTCTCTTCATTACCTTGTGCCCAGTAAGTGCAAAATAAATCTCACTTTCTATCTCACCCATCCCATCCAATTGTGAATAATGATCTTAGGTGGGGTTTCATTTGGCAAACAAAGACCCCCGAAGCTAGGGACAGGTACCATCACCCAGGGAGAGTGTATAGGGCTGAGGACAGAGTTCTGGGGCAGAGAGAGAACGGACAGGTGATTTTAAAGGAGCAAAGAAGCGACCGCCAAGGAGGCAGAAGAAAAACCAGAGGAGTGGCGTCACAGAGGTTAGAAGAGAGTTTCCAGAGGAAGAAGCGGGTCAATAAAGTCAGAGGCTCCTGGGAGATCTAGTGAGAGGAGGACCAGGAAGTAGGAGCTACATTTAGCAACTGAGAGCTCGCTGTTGACTTTGGCAACAGGGTGCTGGGGGCAGCTCAGCGGGCAGTGCTCAAGGGGCAAGTGGGAGAGGAAGTGCGGGCAAAGTGAGAGCCTCTTCCTGGCTGCTCCTTCACCCAGACTGGAGCTTGGTCAAGGAGGCCTTTCAGGAAGTCTGACTAGGAAGAAGAAGAGGGGGAGAGGGCAGTCTAGGTAAGGTAGAGAAAGAAATGTGAGTGTTTAGGTGTTGAGTGGAAGGAGTCAATGGTCAGGGGGAGTGGGGATGATGGAGAGAAGGTTCTGAAAGAAAAGAGAAGCCCTGACCACTGTGGCTCAGTTGGCTACGTGTGGTCCCTCAAGGTGAAAGGTCACTGGTCCAATTCCCAGTCAGGGCACACGCCTAGGTTGCGGGTTTGGTCCCCTGTCTGGTGTGGCGGCTGATAGATGTTTCTCTCTCACATCCATGTTTCTCTCCCTCTCTCTCCCTCCCTTCCCCTCTCTCTATAAATAAATAAATAAAATCTTTAAAAAAAAAAAAAAAAAAAACAAGAAAAAAAAAAGCCCTGGCTGGCGTAGCTCAGTGGATTGAGCACAGGCTGCGAACCAAAGCATCACAGGTTCGATTCCCAGTCAGGGCACATGCCTGGGTTGCAGGCCACAGCCCCCAGGAACCACACATTGATGTTTCTCTCTTTCTCCCCCTCTTCCCTCTCTAAAAAATAAATAAATAAAATCTGTGGAAAAAAAAGAAATTAGACAAACAGATGTGTTTAAAAAAAACAAGAAAGAAAGAAAAGAAAAGGGGAAAGAATGGCATGGGTAGATTAATTTAGGCAAGGCCAGGAGACGGGGGCTGGTGGCTGATGGCGCAGACCAAGGAAACCACAGACACTCCCCAGGCCCCGTCTGCAATGATTCCACAGAGTGGGGGCAAAGACTGATGGGGGACTGAAGGGGCCAGAAGCAGGAGTCATGGTGAGGCCTTACCTCTTTGGGGATGAAGGATGACCCCAGTGTCACCAGAGACCAGAAGGCAATGCCCCCACACATGAGATACTTCCGATTGTACCTGTCACCCAGGTAGCCAAACACAGGTGCCAACACCATGTAACTGGAGATGAACACTGAGGGGAGGCAGAGAGTCACAGCCAGCCCCATCACCCCGTCCCCGCCCCCATCCCCACCCCACCCCCACCCCACCCCCACCCCAGCTGGGGAGAGCAGCGGGGGGCAGGAATAACTCCCAGTCCTGAAACTATCAGAGCTTCCAGCTGGGGGAGTCCAATTCCACTTTAAACACCCTCCAAACCTTCCACTGTATAATACATGGCCCAGCTGACTCATCACTTCCTCCCATCCAGCCAAGAACAAAATCCAAATTCCTTATCATGGCCCACTTTGCGCCGTGTGACCTAACCCCTCCCGACCTCTCTGACCTCATGTTCTTCCTTTCCTTTCTCTGCACCCCAAGAGCCCAATAGCCATGCTCAATACCATCTTAGGGTTTTTGGTAACTGCTGTCCTTTCTGTCTGGAACATTCTCTTTTCTCCCCCAAGCTTCACAGTGCTTAGCAAGTTCAGGTTCCAGCTGAGACACTCCTCTAACCAACACATCCTGCCTCTGCAGCACTTCCTTTTACATAACGCTTATCCCTTTGGAAAAGGACCTCATCACCAGTGTAGGTTTTTATGGACCATTGCCCCTTGGGCACAGCAGAACGTCAGCTCTTGCACATAATGGCCTCGCCTGTCTCGGCCGTGACTGTTCCCATTATTGAACACACGGCCTAGCATAAAGTAGGGCTCAGTAGATGCACTGGATGAAAAAGTGAATGGGGCTGCCGAGAAAGAATGGCCTCTTCTCTAACTCAACGGCTCTTTAGAGTTTGCAGCCCAGGACCTGTGATTCCATTCTCATTTCTCTAGACTTGCCTTAAATACCTGCAGCTCCTTGCTGGCCTGAACTGGGGCAAAGAACATTGCAAGGTCTGGATTCAAGTCCCTCTTCTGCCTCTAACTTGTTATATGACTCAGGACAAGTCCCTCCCTACTCTTCTCCAAGCCTCAAGTTTCCTTATATCCCTGACCAAGTAACTAGATTGGTTAGAGCATCATCCTAATATGCCAAGGTTGCAGGTTCGATCCCCAGTCAGGGCACAGAAGAGTCAACCAATGAATGTGTAAATAAGTAGGACAACAAACTAATGTTTCTCTCTCTAAAATCAATAAATTAAAAACATTTAAGAAATGTAGATAATCCTAACCACTTCCTCTATAAATTAAAAGGAACACCTATTCCTTGGCTGATAGAAGAATTTGAAAACAATGGGCTTTTATCAAAGGTCTTGGATAAGTTATGTAAATGTTATCACCACTTTCTCCAGAGCCTGGGACAAGGTCGGTGCTCAGAGACACTCCAGATGAATGGAGGGAAGGAAAGAAAAGAGGGTTTGGGCCGGTTTTTCCCTCTCTCACAAATCCCAAAGTTCTGAACAAGTAAAACTCACCTCTCTCCATTCCAGACACACTCTTCCATCTGCCATTTACTGGCTGACCACCATGTCCTCAGCACTGCACTACACACTTCACAGCCATTATCTCATGCAATCCTCACACCAGCACTCTGACATGCTCTAGGTCATCACTACTTGCATCTGACTGATAAGGAAAGTGAGGCTTAGAGAGGCTGAGGGCCTCGCTCATCATCACACTGTGAGCACAATGCTGAGATTTAAACCCAGGTCTGGCTTAACTATTACATTAAGCTGACTCCCCCTTTAAATGAGGTGTGCTAACTAACCAGAATCATTTCAGAGGAGAATCAGGGCCATCTGTTCCCCTAGCTCTGGCCACTTCCTCCATCAGTGAGGCCCCAGGCACACCAGCATGTGGTCCCTACTGGGGTAAGAAAAGGGAAAATAGCCCTGGCTGGCGTAGCTCAGTGGATTGAGAGTGGGCTGCGAACCAAAGGTTCGATTCCCAGTCAGGGCACATGCCTGGGTTGCAGGCCACGGCCCTCAGCAACTGCACATTGACGTTTCTCTCTCTCTCTCTTTCTCCCTCCCTTCCCTCTCTAAAAATAAATAAATAAAATATTTTTAAAAAAGAAAAGGGAAAATAGCTACTGTGCACCCGGGGGGGCCTCCACTCACCGGTCTGAATGAGGCCGGAGCTACTATCTCCAATACTGAAGAACTGCTCAATATCCGGAAGGACGCCTGGGAAGAAGACTCAGGATGGGATCCGCGAGGCAGCCTCACCTTCGGGACCCCGCTCTCTTCCCCTCGTCTAACTTCCTCCCAGAAGTCGGTACCAGCCACGGTGAAGCGGTCCATGTAGTTGAGGAGGTTGATGTAGCACAGCACGGCCACTATGAGAGCCGAATGGCTCGCAGACAAGCCGGTGATGCGCTGCAGCTCCTCCCGGTCTGGGACCTCCGGACCCTCGGACTTCGGGTTCCCCATGGAACTCGGTAATGCCGAGGTGCCCGGCACCGGCCTGTCGTTTGTGTCATCCGCCTGGCTGAGGAAGGGCTCACTTTCGGACCCGGACATGGTCCCGGGGGCTGCGTCTGCCCGCGCTCTGGTCCCACCGACGATCCTACCTGCGAAGGGAGGAAGCTGGAGAAAGGAGGATGGAGGGAACTCAGGCGACGGAGGTGCGCACAGAGATGGGTAGGAGCTTGTCCCGAAGCACAGAGCAGGGCCGGGAAGGAACCCGGGCCCTGTCAAGCTTCCCCGTCCCGGTAGACACCGCGCAAAGGGGACGAGTGGAATTCGGGTGACGTCGGGTATAGCAGAGGGTTGAGGAGGGCCCGATCCTCCCCACCCCCCAGGGGGAGGCCACCCCTCACCCCGGGAAGGAGCCCGCTGCACTCGCTGTAGCTCAGCCCCAACGCTGCACCGTGGCCGCCGCCATGATGTTTGAGAGCCGGTCATGTGACGGCGGAGCCGTAGTACTGCATGCAATCCTTTGACACATGACCTGCTACCAGAATACTGAAGCAGCAACCTAGAGCTGCGCATGCTTCTTCTGCCTCGCCACAGGCTCCTGAACCACCTGACAGCCGCCTAGTCACCGAGGTAACTACCGAGGGGCCACAAACTCCGCGCGCCCCGCGCCTCCTCCAACTCCAAGTTGCTCAGCTGCGGCGTCCCCGCCAAGACTGCCACCCCAGAAGCCCTCTAGGGGAATTGCTGAAGTTGCCCAACCCTTTGAATCTCGCCTTCCTTATCTGCAGCCCCCTCTTGGCTGGCCTCTTTCCAAACTAGATAATGGAATGTTTAAAAGGCTCTGGAGATATATCTCTAGAAATGCCAATGAACAGGTCTCGCTCTAAGTAATTATTCTCTCTTCCTTGTTGTCTGATTTGGGCTTCATACAAAGTGATGAGTGAATGAGTGTTGAGCAGCGACCTTCTGTCCTGGCCTCTCGTTCGGCCCCTGCCCGTCGTTTGGATACCCCAACCCAGCGGCTGTTAAAACCTTGAGGTCTCCTAGTCTCAAGAACAGCCTCCGCAGTCTGCAGCGGTTTTTCTCGCTCTTGCGCCCTCTGGTGGTCTCATTTAAGGCAGGCCAGGACTTGAAGCCTAAGTACAAAGAAAGACTACAGAGCCCTGGCACCAAAAGGAGAGCCTGGAGTGGTTCCTTATGTCACCCCGCCCCAGTCTCCAAGATACAGCTGTTACACATTCATTCTAAATAAAATTAGTATAGTTCTATGCAAATTCTGCTTCAAGATCCCTCTTCCAACCAGACCCACTGAAATTCTGGAGTCTCATGAGGAAAGCATGAGGCCCCCAAGGTGGCTTATCAGAAACTATTTTGAGTCATGGGTACCCCTCGTTGGCATTGTTCCAGGAGATACTTCATGTTTTAGAACCTTACTCGGTGTCCCCTGAGGATTTAAAGGAAAGCCCTGGCTGGTATGGCTCAGTGGATGGAGTGCCGGCCTTGGAGCCAAAGGGTTGCAGGTTCAATTCCCTGTCAGGGCACATGCCTGGGTTGCAGGCCAGGGTGAGCCAGAGGCAACCACACATTAATGTTTCTCTCCGTCCCTTTCTCCCTCCCTTCTCCTCTGTCTATAAATAGAAAAGTGAAATCTTTCAAAATAAATAAAATATATTTTTAAAAAGGTAAGAGATGGAAAGGAACTTCAGATTGTATTCACTGAATTTCCTCAACAAAATATTATTGAGCCCAAATGCCCATCAGTAAATGAACAGATCAAAAGACTGTGGTACAGAGGATGGCTGTGTCCATTTTCCCACCACAGAGTGGTCGGGGGAAAATGGACACAGCTGTACTTGAAGAACAAAAAAAAAAAAAGAAAAGAAAAATCTGTGGTACATTTACCCAATGGAATAGTATGCAGCAGAAAGAAAGTAGGAACTCCCACCCTTTGCAACAGCTTGGCTGGAACTGGAGAGCATTATGCAAAGTGAAACAAGCCAGCTGGTAAAAGACAAATACCATAAGATCTCACCTATAAGTGGAACCTAATCAACAAAACAAACAAGCAAGCAGAATAAAGCCAGAGACATGGAAATAAAGAAGAAACTGACAGTAACCAGAGGGGAGGGAGGAGGGGGGTAATGGGGAAAGAAGGGGAAGGGTCAAGTCAAGGAACATGTATAAAGGACCCATGGACAAAGACAATGAAGTGGGGAGGAGAATTGAAATTGGAAGGTGGGGGTGGGTAGAGCAGGGAGAGTAATTGGGGGGAAATGGGGACAACTGTAACTGAACAACAATAAAAAAAATTTTAGCCCTGGCTGGTGTAGCTCAGTGGATTGAGCATAGGCTATGAACCAAAGGGTTGCCAGTTTGATTCCCAGTCAGGGCACATGCCTGAGTTGTGGGCCAGGTCCCCAGGGGAGCCACGTGAGAGGCAACCACATATTGATGTTTCTCTTCCTCTCTTCTTCCCTCCCTTCCCCTCTTTCTAAAAAAAAAAGTAAATAAAACCTTTAAAAATTTTTTAAAAATATTATTGAGCATCTACTATGTGCCTGACATTGTGCCAGGATAAAGCAGTTTTAGTCCCTACTGTCACAGGTCTTCTCTGGAGGAGACAGATAACCATACACATGTAAAACTATACCTGTGAAATGCAAAGGCAAGCCACAGATTGGAAGAAAATATTTGCAAGGTGTGTATCTGGCAAAGGACTTATATCCATTCAGATGCACAAAGAACACTTGAAGTTCCAGAAGGCAAAACCACAATTTTTAAATGGGCAAAAGGTTTAAGCAGACATTTCACAAAAGATATATGAATGGCCAACAAGTATATGACACCAGTGGTCATGAAAAATGCAAATTAAAACCATAATAAGATACTGCGATACTAGAAGAACTTTAAAAAAACTTAATAATATCAAGTATTGGAAATTATATAGAGTGACTAGAAGCCTCATACAGTGCTTATGGGAATGCAAATAGTACAGCTGCTTTGAAAACACGTTGGCAGTTTCTTTAAAATTAAACATCCACTTCCCACATGACCAAGCAACTCTTCTCCTAGATAGCTAGCAACAAGAAATGAAAACATGTCCAAACAAAATCCTGTATGTGAAGATTCAAAGAAGTCAAGAAAATGGGGAGGAAACCCCACATGTCTGTCAACAGATGAATAGTATATCCATATGATGGAATACTACCCAATGAGACGCACAATATGTATAAATCTCAAAAACATGCTAAGTGAAAGAACCTAGACACAAAAGATTGTATATAGTATTAGTCCACTTATATGAAAATCTAATGAAAAAAAAAAAAAGGAAAATCTAGCCCTGGCTGGTGTGGCTCAGTGGATTGAGCACCAGCCTGCGAATCAAAGGGTCACCAGTTCAATTCCCATCAGGGCACATGCCTGGGTGCTGGCCAGGTCCCCAGTAGGGGGCGCTCCAGAGGCAACCACACATTGACATTTCTCTCCCTCTTTCTCCATCCCCTCCCCTCTCTAAAAGAAATAAAATCTTTAAAAAACTATTTCTCTAAAAAGAAAAAATGGAAAATCTAGACAAGGCAAAACTAAAGCGACATAAAGCAGATTAGTGGTTGCCTGGGGTCAGAGGGAGGGGAGGTAAACACAGGCACCGGGGAACTCTCACAGGACTGGGCACATCTGCTAAAACTCTTGAGGTGTTGACTTAAAATGAGTGAATGTTGAAGCACATAAATTAAACTCCAATAAGTTATGATTTTTTTTTAAAAAGCTTGTATCCCAAATACAATACCACTGGACATCAATGAAAATAAAACTTTCTGGTTATAAAGGCAAATATTCTGATGCTAATTGGCTTTTCCAAATGGGGAAAATATTCAGTTTTTCACTGAATACAGGTGCTTTTTAATTTTTTAAAATTGTTTTTTATCCTCACCTGAGGACATTTTTTTTTCATTGTTTTTAGAGAGAAAGGAAAAAGGAAAGCAGAAGGAGAGAGAGAGACGTCGATGTCAGAGAGAAAACATCAATCAGTTGCCTTCATACCCACCCAACCAGGGATCAGACTCACAACTTGGGTATGTGCCCTGACCAGGAATCGAACCCATGACCTTTCAGTCTACAGGACAATGTTCCAACCAACTGAGCCACACTGGCCACGGCCAGGTGCTTTTTAAAATTTGATGGATCTCTTGATTAAAATTCGTTAAGGTCAGATAAATAAATGTGTCTGTACAGGTCTTTTGGGTTAAACTGGAGCCCAACTTTTGCTCTATTTGCTTTGGAAATTGTGGTTTTTGTAACGAAAGCATACATTGATGTCTTGAAAAAAGTTCACTTATGACAAGTGCCACAAAAAAGAAGTCTGGTATATGGATGTTATAAAGACCTGACAATCACAGGGTCGTTTGACCTGGTCAGGGAGGTTGAGAGCCTCTCAGGAAGTGGTCCTTGAGCTCAGATGTGGGGGAGGGGCGGTTACTGACTTCTCAGGGAAAGAACAGAGAGCATTCGAGGCAGTGGGAAACACATGCAAAGGTGCTGCCACAGAAGGAAGCATAATGGCCCTGGCTGGTGTGGCTCAGTGGATTAAGTGCCAGCCTGCAAACCAAAAGTTTGCCCGCTTGATTTCCAGTCAGGGCACACGCCTGTGTTGTGGTCCAGGTCCCTAGTTGGGGGCATGCGAGAGCCAACTAATCGATGTTTCTCTCCCTCCCTTCCCCTGTCTAAAAATAAATTAATAAAATCCTTTAAAAAATTGATTCAATCAAATAATTATTTTAAAAAAGAAGGAAGCATAATGAACACATGAATCTGAAAGAAGGGCAGTGTAAAGAGCAGTGAGAGAGAGAGAGGCCTGCGGGGAGTGATCAGAGGCCAGGCTGCATGGGGCCACGGCCATGTGAAGGATCTTCTTCATTTCAAAATCAGATTTGCATTTGAGATCACTCTGAGCACAGTGTAGATGGATCGGAGCGGGCCAGAGGGACAGCAGAGCAACCTATCAGAGGGCTGCAGCACTAGCCTAGGCTGCAGGCAGTGGTGGCTTGCACCAGGATGGGATGGAGGGAGAGAACTAAACTTCTTATAAGTATTTTTTTGTAAGATTTTACTTATTTATTTTTAGAGAGGGAAGGGAGGGAGAAAGAGAGAGAGAGAGAAACATCAATGTGCAGTTGCTGAGGGCCATGGCCTGCAACCCAGGCATGTGCCCTGACTGGGAATTGAACCTGCGACGCTTTGGTTCACAGCCCGCGCTCAATCCACTGAGCTATGCCAGTCAGGGCAGAACTAAACTTCTTTGAGAGTCATCTGGGGCAGTTAAGTTGGTTTGGTGATGGAGTGGATATGAGGTAAAAGAAATATCAAGAGTGAAACTTAGGTTCCTGGACCTAGCTTACGCAGTGAGATGGCTGGTAGTGAGATTCTTTGAGACACAGCTTATTTATTCACTCACCAAACATTTGTTAGGTAACTCCTGTACCAGATGCTGAGCATGGATCTTTGAGAAAACCAAGATAGTGTACAGCCATGCATCACTTAACAAGGGGGAGACGGGCTGAGAAATAAGTCACTAGGTGATCTCATCGTGCCAGCAGCATCACAGAGTGAGCGTACTTAGGCAGCATAGATGGCAGAGCCTGCTGCACACCTCGGCCACGCGGTGCAGCCTAATGCCTACAGGCTGCGAACCTGTGCGGCATGTTACTGTACTGAATACTGTAGGCCAGGGCTGTCAAACTCATTTTCACCGGGGGCCACATCAATCTTGTGATTGCCTTCAAAAGGCCGACTGTAATTTTAGGACTGTATAAATGTAATTACTCCTTAACAGCTAAGCGAGAGATTGGCGCTGCCACCAGGTAAAAACAAAGTAGAGGGCTGGATTCGGCCCTCAGGCCTTGTGTTTGCCATCTGGACTGTAGGCAATTATAACACAAAGGTAAGTATTTGTGTATCTAAACATATCTAAACATAGAGAAACTACAGTAAAATATATAGTATAAAAGATAAGAAATGGGCCCTGGCTGGTGTGGCTCAGTGGATTGAACACTGGACTATGAACCAAAGGGTCGCCAGTTCAATTCCCAGTGAGGGCATGTGCCTGGGTTGTGGGCCAGGTCCCCAGTAGGGGGCATGTGAGAGGCAACCACACACCGATATTTTTCTCCCTTCCTTTCTCCCTCCCTCCCACTCTGTCTAAAAATAAATAAATAAAATCTTTTAAAAATATATTTTTAAAAAGACAAAAAATGGTATCCTTATATAGGACACTTACCATGAATGAATCCTGTAGGATTAGGTGAGTGAATGTTAAAGGCCTAGGCCATTATGGTACACTACTATAGTCTTTTCTAAAATTGATTTTAGAGGGGTAAGGGAAGAGAGAGAAACATCAATTTGTTGTTCCACTTATTTATGCATTCAGTGGTTGATTCTTGTATGAGCCCTGACTGGGGATCAAACACACAACCTTGGGTTATCAGGATGATGCTTGAATACTGTACTCTTTATTAACGCTGTAAACTTAGGCTACACACCATTTTAAAATTGTTTTCAATAATATGTTAACCTTAGCTTACTATAAACTTTTTACTTTATATATTTTTTTAATTTTTTTACTCTTTTGTAGTAACCTACCTTAAAACACATTGTATTTTTTTATTTTTTAAAATATATTTTATTATGCTATTACAGTTGTCCCATTACCCCCCTTCACTCCCCTCCACCCTGCACACCCTCTCCCACCCCCAACCCCCGCCTTTAGTTCATGTCCATGTGTCATAAGTTCTTTAGCTTCTACACTTCCCATACTATTCTTACCCTCCCCCTGTCTATTTTCTACCTGCCATCTATGCTACTTATTCTCCGTACCTTTTCCACTTCTCTCCTCCTCCCACTCCCCTGTTGCTAACCCTCCATGTGATCTCCATTTCTGCGGTTCTGTTCCTGTTCTAGTTGTTTGCTAAGTTTGTTTTTGTTTTTGTTTTGGGTGTGGTTGTTAATAATTGTGAGTTTGCTGCCATTTCACTAAACATTTTTTTATCTTCTTTTCCTTAGATAAGTCCCTTTAACATTTCATATAATAAGGGCTTGGTGATGATGAACTCCTTTAACTTGACTTTATCTGAGAAGCACTTTATCTGCCCTTTCATTCTAAATGAAAGCTTTGCTGGATAGAGCAATCTGGGATACAAGTCCTTGCCTTTCATGACTTAGAATACTTCTTTCCAGCCCCTTTTTGCCTGCAAGGTCTCTTTTGAGAAATCAGCTGACAGTCTGATGGGCACTCCTTTGTAGGTAACTGTCTCCTTATCTCTTGCTGCTTCTAGGATTCTCTCCTTTGTTTTAACCTTGGCTAATGTAATTGTGATGTGCCTTGGTGTGTTCCTCCTTGGGTCTAACTTCTCTGGGACTCTGTGAGCTTCCTGGACTTCCTGGAAGTCTATTTCCTTGGCCAGATTAGAGAAGTTCTTCTTTATTATTTGTTCAAATAAGTTTTCCATTTGTTGCTCTTCCTCTTCTCCTTCTGGAACCCCCATAATTTGGATGTTGGAACATTTATAGATGTCCTGGAGGTTCCTAAGCCTCTCATTTTTTTTTTGAATTCTTGTTTCTTCATTTTCTGAATTCTTCAATTTCTTGTTTCTTCTTTTCTGATTGGTTGTTTCTTTCTTTCTTCTGGTCTACTTCATTGATTTGAGTCCCAATTTCCTTCCCATCACTATTGGTTCCCTGTACATTTTCCTTTATTTCACTAGCATAGCCTTCATTTTTTCATCTAATTTGCAACCAAATTCAACCAATTCTGTGAGCATCCTGATCACCAGAGCTTTGAACTGTGCATCTGATAGGCTGGCTATCTCTTCGTGACTTAGTTGCATTTGTTCTGGAGCTTTGATCTGTTCTTTCATTTGGGCTTTTTTTTTTTTTTTTTTGGTCTCAGCACATCTGTTACATAGTGAGGGGCGGAGCCTTAAGTTTTCGCCTGAGCAGTGCAACCCAGTCCCTAGGTTGTGACACTGTATGTGGGGCCAGGGTCCAAGAGGAAACAATGGTACTTGTTCCATTCTCTGCCGGATTTCAGTACTTTCCCCCGCTTCCCACAAGCAAATTGGGCCCTTCTGGTGCTGATTCCTGGTGGGTGGGTTTGTGTACACTCTAGGACCCTGTGGGACTCTCTCTAGGACTCTCCTGTGAGGCTGGGAGTTTCCCCCGCCACCGCACCCCCCCCCCCCAGGTGTTTTCAATCAGTGTTTGAGGCTTTATTTACCCGCACTGGGACCCTGGGTTGCACGGTCTGTCTTGCTCCCCAGTTTCCCTGGTTTATCTGCTCACAAATGTGGGACCTCCCAGTCTGCCAGCCACCTTGTGTGCTGCGCCCCTCCACAATCCGCCGCCTCGCTAGGTCTTAGGTCCTCCTGCTGCTGCCTTTCTCGCCTGGGATTGCCCCCTGTAGCTTTGCCTCAAGCACTCTCCGCCCAGCCACCCCACCCCGCCCCTCCTACCGGTCTGGATGATGTGTCTACTTTAACTCCGTGGTTGTCAGACTTCCATACAGTTCAATTTTCTGTCAGTTCTGGTTGTTTTTTTGTTTCTAAATTGTTGTTGTCCTTCTTTTGGTTGTGAGAGGAGGCACAGTGTGTCTACCTGCACCTCCATCTTGGCCAGAAGTCCAACCTTAGGAATTTTTCAGCTCCATTATAAACTTATGGGACTACTGTTGTATAAGGTCTATCCAGAAAAAGTCCAGTCATTATTAATATAACAAGAATGTTTTGCGGGATATTGATGTAACCTAGCAGCCAAAGAGAGTGGACTGGAATGTGCATGCATGAACAATGATAACTTCACCGTACTAGTCAGTGGGGGTGGTAGGTGCTTTTGAGTGAGCATGTGCCCTGTGTGGCCATCATATTCAAAATGCCTGAGTGAGTAGAACAGCGAATCCACATCAAATTTTGCATTAAGCTTGAATGTTCCTCCGTGGAAACTGTTCGGATGATTCAGAAGGCTTTCAGAAATAATATAATGAGTGAATTGCAAATAAAAATGTGGCACAAACCCTTCAAAGATGATTGAGAATCTGTTGAAATTGATCCACCTTCTGGAAGTCCTGCAACAAGCAGAACACTTGAGAATGTTGAACGTTTACAGGCTACAGTCAACAAAGACCAGTGACTGACAGTGCGAGAACTAGAAGCTGATCCTGGGTTTCCAAACACTACTGTGTCCGAGAGTTTGATGCAGGATCTGGGCATGAAACATGTCAGCAGAATTTGTTCTGTGGTTTCTGCTATCATAGGAGAAGGAACATTGCACTACAGTTGCTAATGACCTGATCCAAACCACTACCAATGAACCAGATTTCCTCAAGGTCACAATTGGAAATGAATGGTGGGTCTACAGCTATGATCTGGAAACGAAGGTCCTGTTGCCCCCGATGAAGTCACCTGGTTCTCCACACATGAAGGTACAACAAAGTTGCAGCAAGATCAAGACCATAACTGTGTTTTTTTTACTGGAAAGGTGTTGTCCATCACAAGTATACCCAAGGCCAATTAATAAGGAGTACTACCTCAATGCTCTTTGTTGGTTGAGACATGCAACATGATGAAAATGGCTGCAGCTGTGGGCAACTGGTGATTGGCGGCTTCATCACAATGTGCCCACCCAAGCATCACATCTTATGCAGAGTTTTAGTGAAACATCAAATCACCCAGGTGACTCAGCTCTCCAATATCCCAGATTTGGTGCCCTGTGACTTCTGGATTTTCCCAAAACTAAAATCACCTTTGAAAGGGAAGAGATTTCAGACCTTCAATGAGATTCAGGAAAATACAACAGGGCAGCTGATGGTGATTCCAACAAAGGATTTCCCAGTGTTTTGACCAGTGGAAGAGATGCTGGGAGAACTGTTGTGAGGTCCCAAGGTGCCTACTTTGAAAGGGACTGAGGTGTCACTGTTCTATGTACAATGTTTCTTGTATCTTGTGTCTTCTTCAGTAAATGTATCTATCTTTCATATTACGTGGCTAGATACCTCCTGGACAGGCCTCATATATGAGGGCCATCCTTGACCACACATCATTAGGCAGTGCATGACTGCATTTGTTTTCACGGATCTTACAGTCTAGTGGGGAGAAAGACAAAAACCAGTGGGTGTGAGAGTATGCTGAGCTAGACCCTGTTCTAAGCTGAGGTGGGACACGTGGCCAGTCCTATGGGGGCTTAATGGAGAGAAGGGTAGTAGGTGTTAAAGGTGAGGCTTTTAGCTCAGTGGATTGAGCTCGGGCTGGGAACCAAAGTGTTCCAAGGTTCGATTCCCAGCCAGGGTACATTCCTGGGTTGCAGGCCATGGCCCCCAGCAACCGCACATTGATGTTTCGCTCCCTCTCTCTGTCTCCCTCCCTTCCCTCTCTGAAAATAAATAAATAAAATCTTAAAAAAAAAAATGGATTATCATTTAAAAAAAAAAAAAAAAGGTGAGGCTTTAGAAAAAAGGCAAAATAACATTTTGCTTCTCAGTGTGGTCAACAGTGTTGCAACCCCAGGAGCTTGTCAGAAACGCCTTTCTCAGACCCACCCCAGCACTGCTGGTCCCACATCTGAATTTCCACAAGCTCGCCAGATGATATGTGTGCACACTAAGGAGTAGAATTCTGAGTCATACGTCAGGCCCCCCTGGTTTTACATCTGGCTGTGTGGTCTAGGGCAGATAAATTGATCTTTTTATGCTTGTTCCTCTTCTGAAGATTGGAGTGCAGTAGTCTCTCCTGATCCACGAGGGACGTGTTCCAAGACCCCCAGTGGATGCCTGAAACCATGGACAGTGCTGAACCCTGTATATATTTCCTGCACCTAACATACCTATGAACAAGTTTAGTTTATAAATTAGGAATAGTAAGAGATTAACAATAATAAAGTAGGACAATTATAACAATACAGTGGAACCTTGGTTCTCTAATTTGATTTGCTCTAGAAAGCTGTTCGAGAAGCAGTTTGAGATGGGAGGTTTGAGAGCTGAGGTTTGACTGTGTAGTCATTTCCATGTCCCTTGACGGCTTCACTTTGTCTTGTGCCCAACTTAACCTCGTGTTGTTTTATAGTGACATGCTGTATAGGGGTCACATCCTAGGAGCAATAGGTCGTATGTTCCATACAGCCTAGATGTGTAGGCTGTGCCTTCTAGGTGTGATTAAGTGCACTCTGTGATGTCCACACGAGAACGAAATCACCTCATGGTGCATTTCTCAGGTTGCTTTCCTGTCATTAAGTGGCACATGACTGCTCTGTAATGTTATGTGGATGAGGCCTCTCAAAGCATCTTACTGGATTGTACTCACCCTCCTTGTGAGGACGTGAGATGACACTCTGCCTGTGTGATGAGACACAGTGAGGTACTCAGAATGGCATACAATTTAAAAGTTACGAATTGCTTATTTCTGGAATTTTCCCTTTAATGTATTCAGACTGTGGTGACCTTGAGTAACTAGAACCACAGAAAGTGGAATGGGGGGGGATGTCTGTGATAACAAAACCTACCTCTCAGGGTTGCTCTGAGGATGAATGAGATTAGAAGTGCCAAGCTTGGTATGTGGCACTGAGTAAGAGCTCACTATGATTTTGCACGTTTCTAATTTCAAGGGGGGGTTTTAGAAAGATCACCTGAGAAGCGACCAATCTCTCTCATCACAGAAGAAATGCAAATTCCTTTACAATTCTTTCCCATATGCTCTCCAGATCAAGTGTTAGGGAAGATAAGAGGAAACTGAAACCTTCTAGCACTTGCTAATGGGCTTAGAGAGGTCCAGCCACTTTGGTCAGAAATCTGTGAGCACTCAAGAGAAACCGGGAAGGTGCACATTCAACACCCAGCGATTTCACAGCTGGATATAAACCTGAGATTGCACCTAGGTTCCCAAAGAGGGTCACAACATTGCTTGCAATAGCAGCATCCTGGGTCTAGAGCTGGGTTTCATTACAATACAGAAATCCCCAACT